>NW_026889773.1:3087500-3687500 GCF_033153115.1 Saccostrea echinata | reverse complement strand
ATCACATCTCTGATTTCATTTATCTACTTCAACTAGATTTTACCTTACAAAATGAAATTTAGAGCTATATATTCTTGATTCAGGATCTAAATATAACTTATGTGAAAATGACTTATTTTCTCTTTAAAACCAGTTGTAGGAGAGGAATTGGTACTCGATGCTGTTAAGTCGGAAGCAGCGTGTTCTGTGACATGCCTTCCTGGCTACATTAAAAGAATAACTGAGATATGCTGTTGGGACTGTATACTTTGTCCTCGTGGAACTATCACTAATTCCTCAGAACCGTACAGCTGTACAGATTGTTCACCTGGATATATATCAAATTCAGACAGAAATGAATGCATTCAGATTCCAATATCTTTTTTTACATATGGAAATCCCTTCTCTGGTGCTATTCTTGTATTGTGTGTTCTGGGTTCTGTTTTATGCATTGTTGTATTTGTTGTATTTTTCCAAAAGAGAAATACGCCTCTCCTTAAAGCCACTGGTTTTGAAACCAGTATGGTATTGCTTTCCAGTATTCTTATGTCGTATATATCACCTTTTATTTTACTAAGCTACCCTTCTTATCTATCCTGCGCAGTATCTCGATTATTTATCGGTATGAGTTATACCATGGCGTATTCTTCCGTTCTTTCTAAGCTAATTGTTTACAAGAGAGCATTCGATGTGAAATCTGGAATCAAGCAACACACAGCGAAAGGACAAAACTTACCAAGACCTTACATGTGTACAATGATGACTGCTTTGTTACTTTCTCTTGCTCTTTCAGCTATGCAGCTTCTTGCTATAATATTCTGGCTTATAATTGATACTCCAGAACATACGATAACGTACGATCTTACGTCCGATCCTCCAGCTGGTCACCGCACATGTCGAGACTCTAATAACTTCAATTATTTTGTTCTACTCTTCTGGCCTTTTATGCTAATGATTGCATGCCTTATCCTTGCCATCAAAACAAGAAAACTCCCGGAAGGTATGAACGATTCACGTGAAATCATGTACTGCTCTTTCACTTCCTTTATCATCTGGTTAGCGTTTGTACCTCTGTATGCTTTCTCCACAACTATTGCTGCACGAGTTATCTCTCTTTGTGTTTCATTGTTCATTCATGCGACAGTTTTTCTCAGTTGTCTTTTTTTGACAAAGATTTACATCGTGGTCTTTAGACCAGAGAAAAACAACAAAGACCGTGTAATGAGAAGTACAGCTGCCAGTCCTAGCAAAACTCATAACACATATAGCGATGCCCACCATAGCAATGATTTACAGGCAAAAGGCAAAAAGCAAGCCTTAAATGATTCATACGACTCAATTGTAGAATATTCGCCATCTAACGGTAAGAAATCTCTGTTTTAATCTTCAAAATATTTTATTCTTTTTTATTTTCATTTTTGATTTAGATTTGTACTTTTTTGACTATATAGTTTGATTTTTATATTCGTTATAAATGCATAACTTTGGAGTTATATTTACCTGTCAACCTTCATATTGTTTACAGTGGAGTTAGAACATAAAGTCTCCCTCCAAAAATCCACCTTAATTAAACAGTGAAGGATTCAATGCAGGAGATGGGATTGTTGAGATTACTGAAATAAACGCCGCTCTACAACTCCTATGCAGGGATTACTCTATACCTTGATTAGTAAAAAAAAATCCCGAAATAAAAGCTGTCAATCCTAATTGATCCCATATTTGATTACAGAATGATTTGGAAGGAGACGTCGTCCTGTAATAAGATATTTGGATTTAATAATGGATTTAACAAAAAGAAATGTTTTGAAACTTTTGAAAAAATATATATTAATGATGTTAATGATCATTCTGTCTACCACTCAAATACGTGATGTACACTTTAACCAAAATAAAACATTCTTAGAAATTACATGTCATAGTACTTTTCAAATTGTAGTCCGATGCAATACCTGTGTTTTGTCACACATGCTCTGGAATACTTATTATCTATTAAAGAAGTTGAACGTGTCTTTCTACAATTTCAATTGAAAATCCCACAAATTGGTCAATTATGTCCTACACATGTACAGGTATGTCACAGACCCGCGTGAACTGGAGGAGGAGGCTGGGTGTATTTTCAAGTCTATTCTATGCAGTTGAAACTAATACTCCTTTAGATTGTGTTCTTTAGTTGATAATGTCTATGATATTATTTCATTGCATTTCATGTTAGGTCAATATAAGGACAGAACAATCAGAGGTAACACAATGAGAACAAAAGGTTATTGCACAAGCTACAAAATGAAATGTTAATGCGATTATAAAAATGCAAATATAATGAAAAATAATTTATTTTTCTCTTAAAAAGAAAATCAGAAGTGA
Organism: Saccostrea echinata; assembly: GCF_033153115.1. Classification (NCBI taxonomy): domain Eukaryota; kingdom Metazoa; phylum Mollusca; class Bivalvia; order Ostreida; family Ostreidae; genus Saccostrea; species Saccostrea echinata. Next base: position 3,685,160 of record NW_026889773.1, on the reverse strand, counting down.
ATCAGGTGTCTGCAAGGATAAAGCTCTCCCTGCCTTTATCTTAATTTAATTTTGATTAATGGTCATTCCAAAGGTATTTGGAATGACCCTTAATCAAAATTAAATTAAAATCAATGCGTCTGTGTCCTTTAAAGTAGCCACAGCTTCTGTCGTATCTCATAATGCACATTTATACGAAATGTCACTTAAATGAAATGCTGAACCTTAATTTAATATTTCAAAAAAAATTATAATGCTGTGAAAAGATTGAAAGTACCAGAAAATCTTACGACAAATGATACCCCATTTAAAATTCATGTCAGATTTTTTGAAGTGACAAGAAATTACCAAACACTAAACGGCCAACGATATTTTCTAGTCAGATACCCTGGTATTTCATTTTTATTATTTGATAAATTAAAGTTTGAAGAATTGTCACCACTAATCAGTCTATGATGCATTTATCTGGTTCGAATCTTTATAATTGCCGATAAATTCAGAATACTCAGGAGCGCGAGATTGTTGCCTGCTTATACAATTGTATATATAAATATAATATAAAAGCATTTACTTAGACTATGTACACATTTGTTCTATTGTTGTTAGTCTGTATAATGTAGACACTGAAACGATCTCTTAAATAAAGAATATTCCTTCTCCTGATCCTGGTGGAAATATATCGCATTTACAAGGAATAATGTCGAAAAATGAATGTTAAAACACCAGAACAAATGTATTAAACCTAAGAAATTTCATCATGTAAGCAGTTACCATAGGAAAGGAAAACAGTACAAAAGCTATCTAACCTTAACCCTGAATGACATGGTAGCTAGGAGAGCAAACCCTGACAGAAAATACGGAGTTCTGTAGACGGTTGGTCGAACCTTGTGACACATAATGACGACTTCCGGCAACTCCTGCAGCTTTGCTGCTGGTAACTCATCATAGAATTAACGGTACTTAATTTCTACAGCATTTCTCTTAATATTTCCGCATTGGATTAATGCTTCTTTCTGAAGCATTGCTCTTGCTAATTCCGTAAAGGATGAATGCTACTTTCTGAAGCATTACTCTTAATAATTCAGCATAGGATCCCTACTACAATATATAGCATTTATCTAGTAATTGAGATTGGCACAATGTTACTTTCTATAGCTTTGCATAAATATTTCTTTATTGGATAACTACTAGTATTTGTGGATTTTTTTCTTGGTAATTTAGCATAGGGTTAGTGCTACTTTTTATAGCAGACGTCTTATTGATTGAGAAAAAGGGGTAGCAGAAACAGCATTCAAAGTTTACAAGTCAAAATAAATAAATAAATAAATATATACATGTAAATAAATAAATAAATAAATATAAAAAGTATCAACATTGGCAGTTAAAACATTCAAGGAAACATTATACTGTAATTGTAATATGGCGGAGAAATAGAAAATTAAAGTTACACACTTTTTTTTTTTACAATGTTTGAGAATTTGCAATTTGAAGTACACCTTTGTTTCAAATTATGGCATTAGCAAACAACTGAATAATTATTAATGTGACTGTAATTTCATGTTTCTAATCAGTAATAGTACCTTTTCTTTTGATTATTCTTTTTTTCTGGAAGCCAGTATTCGTTTGCCTTTTTGTCGGATTCACGGTTACAAGTTGTAAATTATATACGGTATCAATTTTGATGCATCAGATGTGCATTTCGACAAATTATGTCTCTTCAGTGATGCTCAAGCCAAACGTTGGAAATCCAAAATATTTCAATAAAAACGACTTGGAAGAGCTGAAAAAAGGTGCCAAAGACTGGAGCCAAATACATTGAAGGATCAGAGCTATGCCCGAGGGAGATAATCCTTAATTTAAAAATAAATTTCAAAATTTTATCACTGCAATTTAATATTTATCCGTATTTTCAAGCTAGTACCGAAGTACTAGGTTACTGGGCTGTAGAGACCCTCGGGGACTAACAGTCCACCAGCAGAGGCCTCGACCCAGGAATCAAGATGTAAATTATATACGGTATCAATTTTGTTGCACCAGATGCGCATTTCGACAAATTATGTCTCTTCAGTGTCTTTTCAATGTCTCTACAAATGCATCAATGTTATTACATTATCAGGCTTTACACAGTTAAATATCTCGCTATAGATGAGGAAACATTTGATTCATACCTAAAGCTGTGATACAAAAACAAGCTTTATCTGCATTCCAGTAGTTTCCTTATGTGCTCAACTTTTTAAATATAAATTAAAAAAAAAAAAAAAAAAAAAAAAAAAAAAAAAAAAAAAAAAAAAAAAAAAAACGACGAAGTAAAATTAAAGTGTAACATTTGATTTAATACCAAGGATAAAAAACAGTGTCAATATATAACTCGACAGAAAAAGGTAGAAATGGCCACGACAAATGGAAAAGGACAACCTGCCTTTTATTTACTTCTAATCGGGTCAATTTATTCTAATGAGCTTGAATTACATTTCTACATATTTCCGGAGATCTCTACTCTTCTTGAATGTAGCATGCACAACAGACAAACAATCTCTAAAAGGAGGCTATTGACAAATATGTTGCAATTGAGGAAACAAGGGTATCAACAGTCTCATTTAAAGTCAATATTTCGCAAATACTATGGTCGATACAATGACCTTGTCAACTAATACAATCTCTCAGCAAGTCAAATTTGAATGACGTTTTCCATAGTAATTGTTAGGCCATTATTTTTTATACTGAAATGTCTATGAGTCTTCCCGTTTGCGCGATCATGACATGGAACACAAGGCAGGTGTTTAATAGAAAGGTAAACATGCATTACTTGCATAGAATATCGATTGCTATCTTTCGAATAAGCAAAAAAAAAAAAAATAAATAAAAAATTGGTCCATATTTTTTTGAAATGTTTCTTTTAAAACGGTCATTTTTTTTTATTCTACATAAATATTTAAAAATAATAATCAGAACAAATGTAATTGCATGTATTTAAAGCTAATATTCAGAGAGACTTAGTTTTATCCTGAAATTCAGCAGATTTCCACTTGCATTTTAATGAAAATTGCTACTTTTTAAAGCAATATATCAATAACTTTACAAATTCGGCAAAGAAAAAAATCCTGTCTTGACTAAAATGAAATAGGAAGATAACGAACAATCCAAGGAAACGATACAAATTTGGAGCAGGGCAAACATGAACCTCAAAATTTAGAGGTGGGATTAGGTGCCATGGAAGAGTGAGCATCCCCTGCTGACCGGTCACACCCGCCGTAGCTCCTTGTGATGATCGGTGAAAAAAAAAAAGGAAAAAATCCGTAGAGAGTTCAGTGTATAAATACTGGCCTACCATGTAGTATGAAAAACATCAGTCACCATTTGACTTAATGATAGGTTGTGTGTACTGTCGAGTTCATTGTATCGACCGTAAAACTTGCGAAAGGATGACTTCAAACGAGACTGTTGATATCCTTCTTTCATCAACTTTTTGTCCAAAACTTTTGTCAATGTCTCTTCTAAGAAATTGTTCATATGTAGAGCATCTTGCGTATCGAATCAACTAAGAGACATAAACCCCATTTGCAGGTGATAGTGGTATATTGGTACACTAATGAGGGACTTTGACAATTGAAAAGTTGAAGTCATCATGTTTATCATAAAGTTTTATTGTTAGGTAACCATGGACGTCATTTCCTAGTAAAATAGCTCAATATGAAACAGATGTGTCAGAATCTGTGGTATCTTTTATTTCAAGCTCACTGGGATTAACGAGTCGACATATGAATGAAGGTAACTATTGTTAATTGATAATACGTCGTCGATATGTCGAAATGTCGAGTTGAAGGCCACAGCAAGTGTTTTCTTCTTATGTGGAATTTTTTAAAATAAATTATGCTTCATATGAATACAAAAATAGGTCTGCTAATAAGGGGGCGCGATTGGTACCCATTGGAATTTCAACAGATTGTTGGAAGACCTGATCTCCAAAATCTACATAGATATTGTCAATCAGAAATCCAAACATCTTTTTCATATCAACTTCAGAGTACGTGTGTGTACAATCAGAGTAATTTTTAACAAAATAATTTTGCAAATGACCAATGACAATATTTACGAGTTCCATTTTTATTGAAAAAGCAGCTGTCTGTGGTGTTAAAAAGCCTTGACTTCAATTTATCGTGGGGAATGGTTGTAAAAAGTGTTGAAAAGTCGTACGTTTTAGTGCTATTGATTTTAGTATAATTTTGTGATTTCAAATTTTCAAAAGTTCTTTGGAGTTTTTCTACATCTGATTAAAACCAATTCTCGAATATACTTTTGTACAGTACTCCTGAAGTTTCTCCTTCATTACAGTAAATACTTTAGTGAGGAGTAAAGAAAGAGGCTTGGTAGAACAAATACTGGAACCCGCTATGTATCTTTGTTTGTAGGGATTTTTATGAAGTTTAGGAATCCAGTAAAGGTATGGTAATTGAAACTCATTATGATTGTTTTGAATATTAAAAATACCTAAAATGGACTTATGATTAAGAAGAATTTCCTCCTTAGAAAGGGAGCTTTGGGTGTAAGTTGGACTTCCACCTGTAGAATTAAATCCTAGTTCCTGTAAAATACAATTCAAATTATGAGCCTTACAAACAAAGACTATGTTGTTACCAGACAAAGTTAAAACAAAATAATTAACTAACATTGATGTAAGTCTTTGCAAGATAGGTGTTTAAGAAATTCAGATTTATTTGTTCTCGAACGACGAAGTTCACAGTAGTACAATATTTATCTTCAACTACATATCCTCGATGAATGATATCCAGCAGGATTTTGTATCTATGCGAACTTCTCAATAAATTCCAGTTGTAGAAAAAAAATATATCGTTGAATTAAAATTGCACTTTGCTTTTAGGAGACAGGTACTTGATGTTATATATATATATATATATATATATATATATATATATATATATATATATATATATATATATATATATATATATATATATATATATCAATACACACAAAAATTCCGAAATCATTAAGACGTGTTTCATGTTTTTCTTCCGTGTCAGTTATACTGTATTGCTTTCCGTATTTTTTAACTCCTCTAACCAATGTGGTTTTCCTTGTATATTTGTCAGCAATAAAAATGCCCTTTTCGGTTCAACAATTACAAGAATATCGATATCTTTAATTTAAACCGTGAACACACCGATGCAGCTCGCTAATTAGGAGGAAACATTTAGAGCATACGCACAGATGATCTAAATAAAAGCATTTCATCTTAATGTCACTGTTTTTTCCTTATGTTTTTTTTTTGCGATATTGAAATAAAATACACAAGTTTAATGAAAAATTAACACTTTCATCAATACGAAAGAGAAGAAACTATGTCAATATACAACCTTCAAGTTGAAATAAATGGATATGGCAAGGCAAATAGGATATCTTGCACTTTATATACTAGCATTTGGGTCGATTTGTTGTAATAATACTGCGCGAACATATCTCCACATTCCTGGAGACTTTATTCTTGGAGGACTTTTCTCAGTTCATTTTACAAACAAGGATGGATGTGATGTTAAAATTGACCCCAATAACGGAATACACCTACTTGAGGCCACGATATTTGCTCTATCGGAAGTCAATGTTTACCTGAAAAAGAAGGGAATAACGCTTGGTTTGATAGCATATGATACTTGCTACAACATTAACCCGTCCTTGGAATACTCGTTAGAATTTGCTCAGCAAAGTTTCTATACGAAAAATGAGAAGACTGGATACAATAACTGTACGACACCGACATCCAGACGGATGATAGGAGTAATTGGTCCAGTGACTAGTAGAGAGACACAATACGTGGCCAGTTTGCTGGCTCTTTTCAAAATGCCACAGGTAAATATACTGTTATGTTTAATCCATTTCTGTGTGGGATATATGGCTAAAGCAATGGGGTACCGTCTCCTGTTATCTTTCCCTTAGAGGGCGCCACAGGCAAACTCGGTCCCGTATCGGAATACCCTCGCGCATTATCAGTATCTAACTATCGAAGAAAACGTAAACAAACCGCTGTCAATCTCTTTTTTAACATGCCTGAAACTTGCTGTTGTGTACCAGAATGCAGTAATCGAGGTGGACATGTGTTTCCCTCTGATCAATCAAGAAGAAAAATTTGGATCCATGCAATTAAATGCGGCGAAACCCGTTTTCAAAGTTGGGAACCTAAGACACATGCTGTTGTATGCAGGGCACACTTTAAAGCTGATGACTACGTAACTGAAACTCAACACGGTATTTATTTATTTTTTAATCAGCTTAAAACTTTATCAACAAAAAAAAATATTAAGAAAAAGTTGCATTTTCCATGTAAATACTTTAATTGCATGTAAATTAATTTACGATGAACCTGTTCCAGACACTGACACATGCATGCCAATATTTGACTCCCGCTGACATTCCCGATTACACTTGTGATCCAGTAAACAAGAAGCATGTCTGGCAGCTCTATAAAACTTCTGGTAATCTATTTATGCATATGTAATAAGCATGATAAGAAATCGTCTTTTGTTTACCCTTTTATTTTCATCTCACACTGTTTAAATCTCTGCATGAACAGATGAAGTCTGACAGATGTTCGGACTTTGTATAAGTATGGATAATAATGTAACTAATTACTGGCTAATCCACTGTGAATTTGAGAAATAAATAAATAAATAAATATATATATATATATATATATATATATATATATATATATAGAATAAATTAAGATTTATATTTTGTATCTTACTAGATAATAAAATTTTAAACATGTTAAAAATTTGTTTCAAAATAAATAAATTATTTTCAAGGAACTACACCCCTGAGTAAAAGACTTAAGAAAAGTGCGGTCCCTAGTATTTTTTCCTGGGTTGAGCCAAGTCCCCATTCAGAGGCCAGATCTGATAGAGCAAAGTCCAGGGGTATCAAGCGAAAATTAGCAGAGGAATTTTCTTCCCAGTCAGAGGATGTAGAAATTATATATGCAAGTGATGAACTGCAAACAACCGAAGAAGTAGTTTTTGATTCAACAATTTTAACTGAAGCTTCAGAGATACCCAAAGTTGAAACCAACCTTTATTTTCAAAATGTGGAGACCCAAACACCTAAACATCCTCCAATGAGCATAGACAATTTTACAAATGATGATGCTGGTGTTCATTTCTATACTGGCCTGGAAACACTACGGAAATTTTACTTTGTTTTGAGAACTCTAGGCCCAGCTGCCTATTATTTAAACTATGTGTATCATCAAGTTTCAAACATCAGTGTTCCTGATCAGTTTTTCCTTGTGCTTTGTAAATTACGCCGCCACACTACAAATTTTGAACTGTCAAGACTTTTTGGCATTTCTGAAAAAACGGTCTCAAATATATTTTTTACCTGGATTCTATTTATGAATAAGCAATGGCGTGAAATTGATTTGTGGCCTTCAAGACATCTAGTTAAATATTTTTGCCCGTCAGATTCTAAAATGAAATTTCCAAATACAAGGGTAATTATTGATGGTACTGAATGTCCCATTAAGAAACCAAAACTTCCTAAATCTCAGCAAGCCACTTTTTGTACATACAAAAACCGTAACACTGTGAAGGTTCTTGTTGGAGTAACACCAGGCGGTTTGACATCCTACATCTCTACAGCCTATGGCGGATCTACAAGTGATCGTCAAATTGTTGAAAGAAGTTGTCTAATAGATATGTGCAATTCGGGTGATTCAATTATGGCAGACAAAGATTTTAATGTGCAGGATATGTTTGTACACAAGAACATTCAAATTAACACGCCAACGTTTTTTAAAAAGAAAAATAGGATGTCCTGTGAAACTGTTATAAAAGATAGAAAAATATCCAGTAAACGTGTACATATAGAGAGAATTATTGGACTTGCAAAGACTTACAAAATTTTAAGTGAACCAATGAACAGTTCAGAATCAAAACTGTCATCTGAAATTATATACATTTGTTTCATGTTGTGTAACTTGAAGAATTGCATTGTGCCATCATATGCATAATTAATCAGATCTAATAAACACTGAATAAAAAGAGTGTTTTATAATTTAAACTTTTATTTACTTATTGCAATTACAAACACCTTCGTATGTTTTGTAAAACATTTTCTCAAGCAAGGCAGATTTGAAGTAAGTTTTGTAAAACTCATCCAATTTTCTTTCATGTCATTTATAAATTTGTCATTTCTTATTTCATTTCATTTCATTATACATGTCTTTAGCTTTCTTGTCCATTATCTTGTTAAACTTTAACAAGAAGGCAGAGATATCTGAATCAGTACATCCTGGAAATGCCTGGCCACTATGGAGGTCTTTATAAAGCTGTGGATCTGGGGTCATCATGAGGAACTTAGGTCCAGAAACGTCAGTCTTTGCACAGTGGGCATTTCTTTTGTAAGCTTCAAGTCTGTAAAAAAAAGTATTATCATAGTTAAATTGATTAAGTTTTTTAAAAATAGATAACAATATATTAAATCTTTTCATGATTTTGTGAATTATATGAGGCGTACACTCACAGGAAAACAAAGACCACTCAGATGACAATGATTGAGGAAATTCGGGAAAAATATATAAGCAATAAAAACGATCATTTTATATCTTTCCAAAAGACTTTTTCAATTAACTGGCGTTTTTAAGGCTATATAAATACAGATCACTGATATTTTATTTCATTTAAATGTTTCCATAAGGTAACAAAAGAGTATAAAAAGATCGATCAGCTGTTTACATTGACATATATATATTTACCTCTCAACGAGCTCCCATTTTCTGCCGCTTTTTTTCGCACCGAGTTTTTCCAACTCTCTTTTTAGCTCAGGTATTGTCATAGCACCAAAATTTGGCATAATCATGTTATTCAATTCGCGAATTGATTAAGTTTGACGTTGTACACGTAACCTCATTACATTTATAAAACTGATTTTAATGATAAAAAGCATTAATAAAATGATAAAAAGAATTATACAGTTAGACAAGACTCTTAAATTGACTTTTCACGGAAAGCGAATTGAATAACATGAGTATATATATACAGAGGCAACATTCTAAACGTCTCCGAAAGGGGAGGTTTTCCCCGGAAAAGGGTTTCTTTGGGGGCCATACAGATAAAAAATGGGGCTTGGATTTTTTGGGGGGATTTTCATTTTTAAAATAATGAAGGAATTGAATGAAGCGAATTGAATAACATGAGTATATACCGACGCAAGTTCAATTTTCCTTTCTATAAAAAGCAAGTGAACCGAATCGATAATACATATCAGATATTAAGAGCGAATGGAATAACATGAGTATATATATAGTGAGGCAAGACTCTTAAATTGACTTTTCACGGAAAGCGAATTGAATAACATGAGTATATATATACAGAGGCAACATTCTAAACGTCTCTGAAAGGGGAGATTTTCCCCGGAAAAGGGTTTCTTTGGGGGTCATACAGATAAAAAGAATGGGGCTTGGATTTTTGGGGGGGATTTTCATTTTTAAAATAATGAAGGAATTGAATGAAGCGAATTGAATAACATGAGTATATACAGACGCAAGTTCTGTTTTCCTTTCAATAAAACGCAAGCGAACCGAATCGTTAATACATATCAGGTATTAAGAGCGAATGGAATAACATGAGTATATATATAGTGAGGCAAGACTCTTAAATTGACTTTTCACGGAAAGCGAATTGAATAACATGAGTATATATATACAGAGGCAACATTCTAAACGTCTCTGAAAGGGGAGATTTTCCCCGGAAAAGGGTTTCTTTGGGGGTCATACAGATAAAAAAAATGGGGCTTGGATTTTTTTGGGGGATTTTCATTCTTAAAATAATGAAGGAATTGAATAAAGTGAATTGAATAACATGAGTATATACCGACGTAAGTTCTGTTTTTCAACGCAAATCAGGTACAACGAATTCATTAACACGAGTAAATATATAAAAATACAAACTATTCCATTTATTCCGTAAATAATACACATTCTTAGTGAACTTTGAAGTCAGTTAAAAATTTGTAAGGATTCACTTATCAAAACCAGTAGATACATATACTGACATAACTTTGAAAAAATCAGGACTGTGGTTGCAAATTTATAATACAGGTGCAAGTAAATTGCATTTTTGTCTAAAAGGGAAGTATATATAAACTTGTCTTATATCTACATTACATATATTTTTCTTCTAATTTTCGAGCCCACTGCGTCAACGAACGTCAAGTTTGATCTATACACTTGAGTACACATCACTCACGTTAAACTTGGACTGTACGAGGCCTATGAAAACAATTGGGTGGTGAACGCCGTGAACACTCTTAACACTACGCTGAATAATATGAAAGAAGGAACACAAATTATTTACATTTTAATAATAGTTGTAATTAGCGTTTTTACCACATGCACTTCAATACGATACGAACTGTTTGAAGAGTGAAATCCCAACAAGATATTTAATACTGCGTTTATTCCGTAAATGGCATACAAATTAATATGTTACGTCTTTATATTTCATCTAATACGAAATAAATAGCAAATGGATGATGTATCTGTTCTTTTCTTTGAACACTAGAAGTACAACAAAATTAAAAACATATTAAATAAAATTCCGTTTATTCCGTAAATGGCATCAATGGCATAACCCGTTATTTTAAAATACGTACTTTACATATAAAATATTAGAAATAAGTAAATTTAATAATTAAAAAGCACATTTTGGTATTTTTCCTTTTAATTCCTTCTCCATTAGTTCTCATTTATTCTGTTTGCAGTATTATATATTTAAATATACGTGAAAACAGAAAAAAATTAGTACATTTACGGAATAAATAGCATATTTTTAATTTAAATTCCTTTCATATTTCTTTTGTTTCTTGTATTATATTCTTAGATATATGTGAAAACAGCAAAAATTAGTACATTTACGGAATAAATAGCATATTTTTAATTTAAATTTCTTTCATATTTCTTTTGTTTCTGGTATTATATCCTTAGATATATGTGAAAACAACATCCTTCAAAAGGAAAAGAAACGTAAACGTTAACGTGTACAACGTCAAACTTAATCCATTCGCGAATTGAATAACATGATTATGCCCAAAATTTGATGCCATAGTGGGTAAAATATGTTTTTGATACGTCTATTTTCTTCGAAAGTGATCTGTAGAATAATCGCCGATAAGCCATTGCTGCCATGCCTATCAGTTTTTGTGTTGGACCGCATTTGCCTGTGGCGACCCCTTACGGTGCAAGATAAGATAACTGACGCCGGTTCACCATTGATAGGTTACTTTGCAGTATGGAATGGTCTTGGATAACACAGCAACGTCTTCCAAAAAGATTATCTTTAATGCTTTATCTTTATAATAATATACGAAAAATGCTTTTAAATAACGCCTTCATGTGTAATTGTGCATGCTTTAGAGTCCAATGACATAGTACTTTATGGAATCTCTTCAGAGATAAGTTAGATACCTTGCAATAATTGAATAAATTTCGTTTTGCAGTAGCATATTAGAACCCTGCATTGTACGCAATATAGCTTTTACATACTAATTTTCCTTTAGTTTGTATATAATTGATGTTAGAGAGGGATGGATGGTTCAGCTTCGCTGAAAAATGTTATGTTTTTCCTAAATATTCTATAAATAGAATGCATAGATATCAACTTGTTTTTTTTCAATTCTCCCTTGAATAAATGTTACTTGAAAGATTTTGCAAAGTTTAAAAAATTGACGGTGTAAGCTTGCAACTGAAATATTGTTTTATTTTATTTTTTTATATTTTTTGGTTGATTGAGTCTTTAATGTGTTGTTGATTTATTGCAGTTGAGAAAATTGATTTGTTTCCTGCTTACAAGTAACCCCTGAATTTAACAGAGTAACTTCGAATTGTGTTTTTAATAGGGATGCTTACTCCTCCATGACATCTGACTCCTCTTCTGTTTTCAGAGGTCCGTGTTAGCTCTGCTCACTTGCTTATCATATTGTTTAAATTCGTTCTTTATCTTCCATTTCATATACTGATTGATATATAAGCAAAGCGTCAAACCCTTCAATTCTTTGCAAAGTGCAGTGAAAAGCTTTTTCCTTCCTTATAACAGAGAGTTCTCTATAACAAAGTGTGGTGTGATTTTTTTTTATCTAAAGGAAAATGTTCCATAAATTCCATTTATTCTTTTACAATGTTCTTTCTAACAAGTCTGTATCATTCTTCTTCAGAAAAATGATATTATATATGCTTTATTTGACATGTGCTAAAAAGATCTATTTCCTTTCTTGAGTGCAGGTTTTTCATTTTATTATGATTTTCATTTTCTACAAACCTGTAATAAAACGTATCAAAATAGATAATTACTGCATTTTTAAAAAATTATTTCAGATCAGTGCCACGGCTACTTCTTCGGTCCTTAATGACAGACAGAAGTATAAATATTTCAAACGAACAGTACCCTCCGACACTTATCAGGCCAAGGGAATTGTTCGACTTCTCAGGTACGACAACTACAATTTAATGCGAAATAAAAGCAGTAAGTGTATGAAGGTAAAAAATCGGATTTTACCATTTATTCCTAGAAAAGGTATTAAAAAAATGAAGTTTATATCAATTTAATCAGTATTCTAAAGGACGTTATCTGGTGGTACTGTAAGTACAATTCAGAAATGAAATTTAGATTTAAATTGAACCGCTCGACAAGAGAAGCTTACTCCTTCATAGCACCTGATCCCACCTCTGATGCTTATAGAGGTCCTGTTTGCTCTGCTCCCAATTTCTATTGTTTCAATGGACTTTTGAGCTTGACTACTTTTCGTTATCTCCATATTTGAATTGAATGATTTCCAGCGGTTGCAATATCAGCTAAACGAAGTCAATTAGATAGTAAATGGTATAAAACTAACAATGAAACCAGACACAAAAAGATTATATAAATGAAAGAAAAAGGTGAAAAAACGAACCGTAATTGATCTAAAAATTCTATAAATCAGTACAAATTAGTAACCAGAAAAAAAAAAAAAAACGGACCCCCGGAAATCTCCAGAGGTTCATGCAGCATCGGGTGCCTATAGGAGGAGTGAGAAACCCCTGTCGACCGGTCACACCCCTCGTGAACCCTATGGATTATCCAGGTAAATAAAGAAATCCGTTGTCAAATTTTATATAAAAGTAATAGTCTAAGAATTTGGATAAAACTCCAACAATTTGTTTAAAATATGTCAGTCAAAGTATGACTCTATCATGGGCTGTAATTGTAAACAAAGTCAATGTAACAATGAGGACAATTTTAATGAGGATCTTAGACTACATATATTGTCAATGAATAACCCATTCATCTTTTAGTATCAAATTCAGTGCCCTGATCTGTAGAATCAGAATGATTAAAGAGTAAATTTTGTAGAAGATCGATAACAAGGTATGAGAATTTCCTCTTATTTTTTTAGCAGAACTTTTAATGTATTGATATGAAGCAGAATTTATTCAAAAACTTCTACATCAGAAGAAGAAAACACTTCCTGTTGCCTTCATCTCGACATTTAGATACATGTATATAGACGACTCATTATCAATTGACAATAATTACTTCCATTCATATGTCGACTCGATATATCCCAGTGAGCTTGAAATAAAAGATACCACAGAGTGTGACACATCTGTGTCATATTTAGGTATTTTACTAGAAAATGACGTTAATGGTAATCTAACAACAAATTTTTATGGTAAACGTGATGACTTTAACTTTTCAGGGTTAGGGTTCAATCGTCAAATTCCCTTACTTCTGTAGCAATATACACTTATCACCTGCATATGGGGTTTATGTCTCTCAGTTGATTCGATACGCAAGAGCATGTTCTACGTATGAACAATTTCTAAAAGGAGGAAAGGTATTGACAAACAAGTTGATGAAACAAGGATATCAACAGTCTCGTTTGAAGTCATCATTTCGCAAGTTTTATGGTCGATACAATGAACTCGTCAGCACATTCAACCTCTCATTGAGTCAAATGCTGACTGGCGTTTTTCTTACTAATCAATAGGCCATTATTTATACGATGAACTGTCTACAGATTTTTCCGTTTTTCCCCGATCATGACAAGGAGCTACGGCGGGTGTGACCGATCGGCAAGGGATGCTCACTCCTCCATGGCACCTGATCCCACCTCTAAAGTTTGAGGTCCGTGTTTGCTCTGCTCCAAATTTGTATCGTTTCATTGGACTTTCGAGATTGAATCTGTTGGTTTTCTTCATAATTCATTGACAAAACAGTTTTCTATATCAAAAAGCAATATCTTTAAATTATCGGGGGAATGTCTGTATAAAGTGTTGAAAAATTATAACAACTTTTGACCTTACTGACTGAAGAAAAAAAGAAAAAAACTTACAATTTTTGAGGATCAACATTTAATTTACACAAATTCTTAAATTTTTGCATCACAGTACGTCTGAATTAGCCTAGGATAAACTAAAAACTGTAGCAAGTTTATAAAAAGCATCGGTACTGCAAAAGCTACATGTATATACATTGGATTAATATTGAAATGATAATACACATTATATACTCGAGCTCTTTCCCCCGGAATGTTTTTCCCCATTAGTCACGTGGTATTTTGATTAAGAAGGCACATGCTGTTGAGTATCAAATCAAGTGAATGCTGGATAGTTCTATTGATCGAAAAATACTTCTTCCAAAGTTTTAGTACGATTTCGATAAAAAAGTTGACACAAGTTAAAAAAATCAATATATAAAATTCTAAATTTCAATTTTGATTTCAAAGTAAAGTGTTACCAAGGTTATTAAAACTATAAAGATGTTATGAAGAATTCTATCTAAACGGAAGCCATCCTACTGTCTAGGTCAAGAATCATTGCTTCAAAGGAAGCCTGTAGTATGCCATGTAGAACATATAAAAAGCAACACATACTACCACAAACAGAAACTATATTAGGTAATATAAGAAATTTCCTATTACAAACAAATGGTTAACGTTATTCACTGTGCATGATAATTCCTGGAGCCCTAATGGTCTACCCGGGGGTATTTCAATTTGATATACTTTATGTTTTAATATCATATGCTTCCTGACCGATTTGTTTCATCTGCATATTGTTTGTTAATTGTATTTTGTTCTTTCTTCAGAGCTAATGGCTGGGAGTATGTGAGTATCCTATATGAAGATTCCAGCTATGGCCGATATGGTTACAATGATATCAAAACCTTTGCACAACAGGGCAATGTATGTATTGGCTATGAAAAGCAAATATCAGAGAAAATGACAGATTTAGAGATGAATGAGGTTGTAAAAGACCTTATATCCAGTAGAAACTCAAAAGGTACAATAATTGTATATCAATGTATCGATTTATCAATATATCAATGTTCTTTTGATGAAATGTAAAGATGATTAGATATAGTATCAACTAAACTATGAACATATAACATAAACATTTTCTCTTTTCTAGGTTCCAAATTGTAGATCCAAGTTTGTGAAGAACAACTTTTCATTTTTAGATGCATTAAAACATTTCTATTATAGGAAAAATAGTGGTAGTTCTGTTTATGCTGTATCAAAATGCATACAGAATTATTCAACGAATCCATGACATGCGCATTGAAGGCTTTATCTGGATCGGAAGTGACGGATTAACAGGGCGTGATCCACCAGTTGGACTAGAAAATATAATGGACGGAGCTATCGGATTTACCCTAGAAACTTCTGAATATCCAGGATATCTCCAATATGTCAATAAGTGAGGAGAAATCTGATACTTTTTACTCGTTACACTTACGCCTACATCTCTCAGTTATGTTAAATATTAATACCCTTTGAAGCATTTATACCAGTATTATATCTAATAATTCTTAACATCTTATTTACAGCCAAAGTATAGAAACAAATTTAAATCCGTGGTATTCAGAATTCCTCCACCAATATTACCCAAACTGCACAGCGGGAAATTGTGGGCAGATTAATAACACTGGTAAATTACAATGATTATGTCAACTTAAAATAAATGTAAAAATCATGAAATGAAGCTTATAGATTTCCCTTCTAGACTAATCTATTAAGCGATGCGTGTCAGTAAAAAGTTCCTCAACAGTTTACAACATTCAATTTTAATGAGGATCTTAAACTGGCAAAGGTAGTTAACTGATAAACAGTTTTAGAATTAAATTTATTTTATGAATTATTATAATGAGTATGAATAATGTTTAGATGCTCACTTGTTTTTATACATCCTTGATAACAGGGTTATAATTTTTTGCGTTTTCATTTGGCTTACTGTCTTCATGTCCAGGCTCTTCCCATGAAGATTGAACTTGAATATAAGAGCTCAATTTCCGATCTGAAAGCTTTTTATTTGAAATTTAAAAAAAAAAAAAAACATTGGCACATAAAAATGAAAGAAAAAGATAAGAACATATTGTTAATATCACATTGAAATGATCAAGTTACTGAAAAACATCATTTTATCTACTTGTATTTCTCAGGTATCCCTTATATCATCAATGTCCGAGATGCTGTTTATGCATTTGGTGATGCCATTCTAAATATTCATTCGGATATCTGCAAGAATTATTCTGGTGTTTGTAAGGAAATTAAAGAAAACTTAACAGGAGA
This sequence comes from Saccostrea echinata, assembly GCF_033153115.1. NCBI lineage: Eukaryota > Metazoa > Mollusca > Bivalvia > Ostreida > Ostreidae > Saccostrea > Saccostrea echinata. Next base: position 3,668,564 of record NW_026889773.1, on the reverse strand, counting down.
TCTATTGTTACAATACCTCGAGGGAGTTAAAAGTAAGAACACGATTTCAAGATGAGAATTTGAAGTAAAAATGTCTGAATACAATGTATATCAACGTGAAAAGAATTCTTTTTAGGGAATGAAAAAGATGACAATAAGGAAAAGTGATCGATCTTAAAATATCTAAAAACAATAGAAATTTGTGAACAGGGCAAAAAACATGTATCCCGAAAAATCCTGAGGTGAGATCAGGTGCCTAGGAGGAGTAAATATCCCCTGTCGACCGGTCACTCCCGCCAAAAGCCCTGTGTATTGATCAGGTAGACGGAACATTCCGTTGTCAAATTTAGTATATAAAATAGGGAAATGATAAATGTCAATTTCAATTACAGATCCATTAAACACTTCATTCCAATTTGTTGATGGCATTGAAGGACCACCTAGATACAGTATTCTACAGTACAAAGGAAAAGGCAATCACTTTGAATGGACTGAAATAGGAAAATGTATAACATTTTTAATTTTATATTTATATTTGCTGAAATTAACCTTCCAAATTGAAATTTAAAATTATATTTTCTTGATTCAGGACTTTAAAATATTATCTGAAAATGACATTTTCTCTATTAAACAAGATGTAGGAGAAGATTTGGAATTCGATGCTGTCAAGTCGCAGGCGGCATGTTCTATGGAATGTCTTCCTGGCTACGTTAAAAGAAAAACAGAAATCTGTTGTTGGGACTGTACACCTTGTCCTCCTGCAACCGTCACTAATTCATCAGATCCTTACAGCTGTACAGATTGTTCACACGGATATACACCCAATTCAGAGAAAAATGAATGCATACAAATTCCAATTTCTTTTTTTACATACGAAAATCCCTTCTCTATTGCTATTCTCGCATTGTGTATGTTGGGTTCTGTTTTATGCATCGTTGTATCCGCTGTGTTTGTGCAGAAAAGAAATACTCCTCTACTTAAAGCCACCGGTTTTGAAACCAGCATGGTATTGCTTTCTAGTATTCTTATGTCGTATATTTCACCTTTTATTTTACTAAGCTTTCCTTCATCCCTATCCTGCGCACTATCTCGATTATTTATCGGCATGAGTTATACTATGGCCTATTCCTCCATCCTTTCTAAGCTAATTGTTTATAAGAGAGCGTTCGATGTGAGATCTGGAATCAAGCAACACGCAGCAAAAGGACACCGCTTACCAAAGCCGTACATGTGTACAATGACGACTGCTTTGTTACTTTCTGTTGCTCTTTCAGCTATGCAACTTCTTGCAATAATATTTTGGTTTATAATTGATACTCCAGAACAAGCGATAAAATATAATCTGACATCAGATCCTCCAGTCGGTCACCGTACGTGTAAAGACTCTAGCAATTTCAAATATTTCCTTCTACTCTTCTGGCCCTTTATGCTAATGATTGCATGCCTTATCCTCGCCATCAAAACAAGAAAACTACCTGAAGGCATGAACGATTCACGTGAAATCATGTACTGCTCTTTCACTTCCTTTATCATCTGGTTAGCGTTTGTACCTCTGTATGCTTTCTCCACAACTATTGCTGCACGAGTCATCTCTCTTTGTGTTTCATTGTTCATTCATGCGACAGCTTTTCTCAGTTGTCTTTTTCTGACAAAAATCTACATCGTGGTCTTTAGACCAGAGAAAAACAACAAAGACCGTGTAATGAGAAGTACAGCTGCCAGTCCTAGCAAGACTCCTAACACATATAGTGGTAATCATCAAAACAATGGGTTACAGTCGACAAGAAAAGAGGAACATTCAAACAAATCGAACGATTACACCGTAGAGTATTCACAATCTAACCTTAAGTGTTGCCATTTTTTAAGTTTACGTTTTTAATCTTTTGTTTTTAATTTTTTGACCTATATTTCACTCTTTGTAAGAATATATTATACTTGCTTCGATTAAGATTTTTGTGTTCGTAATACATGCATGATATTAGAATAATATTAAACTTAACCTAATACTTAATTTTTTTTTACAGATGACTTAGGACCTGATAATATCCTCTCAACAGATAAAGTATATGTATCCACCTTTAACAGTAGAGGATTCCAAGCAGGAGATGGAATTGTTGAGATTATGGAAGTTAACAAAAACTCTATCCACAACCCCGAGGCATAAATCAATTTATGCTTTAAAGGAACACGGATTTGAAGTGTACCATCTTTTCCCCCGCAATTTAGTACTTTCATATTACATGAGTGTTTCAGGTTGATAATTTTTAAAACTTACTTAGAAACTTCTTTCATATGAAAAATTATATATAAAGATCGGGCGTGTTTGATTGCTATACATTCTTACACATCCACAAACTAAAATGCATCCTTGATTTTCAAGGAAAATGGAAAATCTAAGGTGTATTAATAAAAGACATTAAAACTATTGCTAAGAACAATAAAAGAAAAAGTGTAAGAAACCAAAAGCAACACACCAGTGTTAACACTTTGTTGTTAGTGAAGTGAACGTTATAAAAAAAATCAAATAAACCTAGTAAAACTTAAATATTAAAATAACAGAGTGAATGTCAATGTTAACAACTACAACTGTTTGGTGTAAAGTTATTTTGAAAAATCCGTTGTCACTGAATGTTAAGTATTTTCATGTATATTCATTACCTTATTTCAATGAAGTAGAAAAATTCAAATTTTAAACAAAACAGCATTGCAAGTGTGCCAACCTCCTGAAGAAAAGTAGGAAATATTTCAATCCTTATTTCTTCCATCTTTGACGCCATCATTCAATAGATATTAACACGAATCCTAAAAAAAAACAAAAAAAAAAAACATGTTTTATTCTTTCAGTAAAAAAGATGATTTAATTGATGTAAAAGATATTGTTCCCTACCACACCAATGCATGAAGAAAGGTTTATTTTAAATGATATAAATCATTCTTAGATGCTTTATATTATTTTCAAATTATAATCCGTTTCAATTCCTGGGAGACTCTTTTCACATTTTTACGTGAATGCAGACCAAACAAAATGATCAAAAGCCTTTAAAAAGAATCTGAATTCGCCTGTACGTACATTTAAAATGATTACAATTGTTATTTTGTTTCGAACATATTTTTATTGAATGAATCAGAAGGATTGAAAAAAAGGTTCTTACACTTATTGGTATACAGTCTTTGGTATTCCCTTTTTCAGCTCTCCATTGCCTTTTCTTTATCAAAGTATTTCAGATTTCCAACGTTTGGGCATGAGCATCACTGTATAGACGTAATTTGTCGAAATGCGCATCTGGTGCATCAAAATTTGTAGCGTAAAAGATTTATTTTAGGACCCCTGTGTCGAGGCCTCTGCTGGTTGACTGTCAGTACCCGAGGTTCTCTACAGCTCAGTAGCTAAGTACTTCGGTACTAGCTTGAAAATACGGACAAATATAAAATTGCTGTGGTAAAATTTAGAAATTTATTTCAAAATCAAGGATTATCTCCCCATGCCAAGCTCTGATACTTCGACGTATTTGGCTCCAGTCTTTGGCACCCACTTTTTTCAGCTCTTCAAAGTCATCAAACTATCAAACTATTTCGGATTTCATACGTTTCGGCGTGAGCATCACTGAAGAGACATAATTTGTCAAAACAAGCAGCTGGTGCATCAAAATTGGTACCGTGTAAGATTTATTTTATTTTCCTCTCTTTACATAAAAAAATATGTCAAGTAAAAAATAAATCAAAGAAATATAACTTAAACAAGTGGGATAAATAAAAATTATTTACAGTAGCAATAGCAATTATAAATCGACAGGTTTCATAAATAAATTTACAGACAGCAGCAAAAATATTCCAATTTATATTATTTATAAGAAATGGCCCTTAAACTGTATGCTGGCCGTATCTTCATTGATAATTTCAAAGATTATTAAAATGCTGCAGAGAACATTGAAATAACAAGAAAAACTTTTCGAAATGATGCCCTTTAAACTTTCATGTCGGCTATTTTGAAAATGACCGAAACTTGATTGACCAACAGTATTTCCAAAAGGTTTTAAACAATCGACAATTGACTAGACAAGTAAATTTATGAGTTCATTTTGTACCGAAAAGGCAGCTGACTATGATGAAATATGGAGATAACGAACAGTTTTCAAGCTCAAAAACCAATTAGACAATACAAATCAGAAGGAGAGCAAACACGGATCTCGAAAAACATCAGAGGTGAGATCAGGTGCCATCGAGGTGTGAACATCTCCTGCCGACCGGTCACACCCGCCATGTGCTCCTAATCATGATCGAGGAAGCGAATAAATCCGTCGACAATCAGTGTGTAAATCATTGCCTCACAATTAGTATGAAACACGTCAGTCAGCAATTAACTTAGTGATATGTTGTATTTGCTTACAAGGTCATTGTATCGACCATAAAAGTTGCGAAATGATGATTTTAAACGAGACTAATGATATCCTTATTGATATTGTTTCATCAACTTGCCTCGTTTGAGAAATTGTTCATGCTCTTGCGTATCGAATCAACTGAGAGATATACACCCCATAGGCAAGTAATAAGGGTATACTGCTGCATAAGTAAGTGAAGTTGACAATTGAAAAGATAAAGTCATCACTTTTGTCATCAAGCTTTGTTGTTAGATTACCATTAACGTCTTTTTCTAGTAAAATATCCAAATATGAAACAGATGTGTCAAACTCTGTAGTATATTTTATTTCAAGCTCACTGGGATATATAGATATTCAATGTTTTCGTAGATGAATATGGAATCGATTTTATTTCATAAGTTGGACAGGATTTTTTGATATTTTCACGAGTGCGAAGCACGATTGAAAATATTAAAAAATCCTGTCTCACGAGTGAAATAAATTCCGTATTCATTTACAAAACATTGAATTTTCTGTTTATTACATTTTCTTAGATATTACCTTTGCCTCTGTCTTTTTGTAACACAGTGTCATATGCTGTGACGTCATAGTTGAGCGGTTGAAACATCATAGCTAAGCGATTGCGAGATTGAAAAAACGTTTAAACAAGAATTTTAAACGATATATTTGGAAAAAACTTTGGTAGTATATCTATTAGTCTCTGTCGGGATGGCTCAATAGCTCTATCTTATAAAAGGCCAAGGATTTTTTTAAAAAACACTCTTTGTGAAGGGAAGGAAAATAGTAAGTTTTGTCGCACTTCTGATATTCTCACACTGTGAGAATACCATTTTTGATATTCTTTTACACTGTGTAAGAATATCACCTTTATTCAGCAAATAAATTACAATATTTCACTGTTGAAAACGTAATCAATCCTGACGACATATGAATAGAAATAAGTATTCCTAATTGATAATACGTCGTCGATATATCTAATTGTAGAGTTGAAAGCCACAGCAAGTGTTTTCTTGTCGCCGCATGGCGCAGTGGTTAGATCGTTTGCTCTAGAGTCGCGATGTAAGAAGTAGATCCTTAGCAGCCCTCCACCGGCAAGTTGTGACGTTTCCATATGAGTGAAAACAACAACAACAAAAAAGAGATTTCTTTTTCTCATTTATAAGATTTTGAATAAATTTTGATTCATATGAATACAAAAAATAGGTCTGCTAACTATGGGGCGCATTCGGTGTACATGGGAATTCCAACAGATGTTTGAGGACTGGTCTCCAAAAACTGCATAAATGCTGTCAATCAGAAACTCAAGCATCTTTTTTAATATCAACTTCAGAGTACTTCTGTGTACAATCAGAATGGTTTTAACAAAATAATTTTGCAAATGACCAATAATAAAGTAAGTAAATTTACGAGTTCCATTTCTATTGAAAAAGCTGCTGTCAATGATGCCAAAAAGCCTTGACTTTAATTTGGAGGACAAGTTTCTTCCTTTGATTATTTTTTCAATTGAGTATGAGTTTTTTAAATGTATGAATAAAGCTACGACAATATTCAGTGCATTGTTTTGGTTTTATTTTTAAGAATACGCATAACTAAACAAAGAAATCTTTTTTAAACATCATTTGTTTCTAGAAAAAAAGAACACTAGATTGTCCGCTTCCCTTTCAAGGTATATAAAAGAGCATTCAAAATATCTCCGAATTTTTTTTTTGAATACTGTAGTTTGCAATAAAAAGCCCCTCCCCACTTTTCCCTCTCTTTTTAATAAGTCGCGCGACATTCATGAATCCGCCCTTACGGCATGATGTTCACCATTATTCATTAAATGTAGTTCAGAATTTGTTTCATGGGATGATTTGTAATCTTATGTTGTAAAATTTCAATTTATTGGATCGCAGTAAATAGAAGTAAATATATGTAGTGATAGTGGATGGCAGGAAATACAAAATTTACAAGTTTACTTCTCCCCGGTAAACTCAAAATTTACTACATGACAGCAATAAGGAATGTCCCGCTCCCCCAGTCACACACACGCATGTCCCTTTTTCAGGCTGACCGGCTATCACGGTTACATAAATAAATGGCACCAACCTGTGCATTTTAAATGACTTGTGTTTTTTATTTTTCTCTCACATTTATTTCCAGAACTATAACATTAAAGATTATATATAGGGCAGCTACCAGGGATGGGGCCCTGACTAAGTTCCCTTTATAACAAAATATAATTTTAGCCCCTACAGCACCTCTATATCTAAATATCTATATCTAAATACAATGTCTTGTGTTCATTTTTTTTAATTAAAATATTTGCGTTTTTATTTCATGATTCAAACATCGATATTTGTTCCTTTTTTACATAAATATGTTGTAAAATTCCAATGCGGAATAGATTTTGCGCTTGGGATTATAAAACACCGTTGGAAATCTCTTAATTTTGTATACCTCTATCTAGAAACATAACTGCATATGCAGACCATTCCGCGAGCAAATTTTTACCATTGTTTTTGTCTGTCTTTAATTAAAATATTATGAAATACAGTTGAACTTCGTTATCTGGAACACTGATATCTCGAATACCATGGATATGTCGAAGTGATTTGCATGTCCAAACCACTATTTCTTTAGGTATTTTACACTCGATATCTCGAATAATCAGATATCTCGAAGTTTATTCTCGGTTCCTTCGAGTTCGAGATAGCGAGGTTTGACTGTATATATATATATATATATATATATATATATATATATATATATATATATATATATATATATATATATATATATATATATATATATATATATATATATATATTTGCTCGAGGGATGGGCACTACGTCAGTCTTAGGAAATCCATGTAAAAATAGTTGAAAAAATAGAAATTTCTGGAAAAAATAAATCTTAAAATGCTTTATATACTTCATATTAAGGAGTGTGGAAATTTTGCTATGCATATATTAAAACTACCAATCCTCTAGTATATGCCCATATTTGTTATATTTTGGCAAACCTGTTTATTTAAGGAATGAATTTAATAGCTACCCATTTTATACGGTATAAACTGGGTTGGGGCAGTTTACGCTTTATAAACCCCGAAAGTAACAGAAACAATTTAAGGAATGAAAGTAAACTGAGCAATAGAAGAAAACTTTAAAGGAACTAGAGTAAAACAGGCTACCACCGCAAAACTACAACCACCGGTTAATAAAAAAAAAGAAGAAAAATAGTATGTCTGACAGGGAGACCAACTAAAGAGAGTAATGCTGATGTAGACGATTGGTTGTCAATCATGATGACAGATGTGAGGGAACATCTCAGTTGTGATGTATCCGGATCAACGCGAGGCACGTCCGGTCAGTCTGGTCTACCGTGGTGATGTGGTGATGTGTGTGATTTACATAAACCACCGAATTAATTATCACGAATTAATTATAGGTGAATTATAGGTGAATCGTACAACGTTGTATTCTCTCAAACATATCGCTACTACGTTATATAAATACTAGATGAAACAAATAATAATAAAGGAAAATGTACATGTACAACAGAAATAGAATAATAATGTTGGGTCCCATTAAATTTAAAATATTATTTTAAAAAAAAAATATTGAATAATATTATTAAAGGGACCTGGACACACTTAACATTTTAATTTTTTTAAGTTTATTCAAAACATAACCTCAGTTTAATGAATTGTACTTCCATGAATATTCCTAGAATACAATGACAACTAGATTTTTCTATACATCACGACATACATCTCTGCATAAATGTTTTCGTTTGATCGGGTGTGTTCAATTTGTTTACTCTGCACGCATCACTGAACGCAGATAATAATAATATATTATACTAAAAAGTTTAGAAAATATTAAATCTGTGCCCAAGCCCCTTTAATAAGAAGCAGTGTTAAGAAAATAAAATAATAATAGTAATAAAAGTAAACAAAATGAAGATAAAACAAACAATATGAATTAATTGGGTAGAAATCACTGTGTGGAGAGAATACATTAATTGCTCGGCATCATCAACATTTCGGCTGATATCCAATCTATTTCATTTAGTATATGCACTGTGGCTACATTCTACTGCAAAGATAGCAGAAATTCAACATGAATAACATGCCAAAAAAGCCTAAGCTAGTATTGATATCGGCAAGCCAAGCATTCATGAAAATTAGATTAATGCTCTAACAGATAAGTGGTAGAGACATAAAAGTTTTTATATGAACAAGATATAGACGTTATAAGGTCTGACGATTCATAATGGTTTATGCATACATGCATATCAAATATTGACGTTCCTTCATTTGTTTTGTTTCTTATCAGATACTGTAGAGTATTGATGTTAAGTATATACTTCCTTACAACAATGTGTTTTACTACGTATATTTGTAAGCTATTATGAATATATTATATTCGGTTTCATAGTTACAGGCGTATCAATGTATATCAATATCATGCTTACATACGATTATACATCTCGCTATGAATGAGGAAACATTTGATGCATACTTAAGATGTAATATAAAGAAAGCTTTTCATCTGCATGTCAATATTTTCCTTATACGTTCAACAATATCTAGATATATATTTTTTTTAAAGCACGACATTCAAATTCAATTGTAACAATTGCTTTAATACGAAGAGGAGGAACTGTGTCAGAATAAAACCTGACAGAAATTGTAATGAATGGATATGACAATGGTTGTAAGACAACTTGCCTTCTATTTGCTACTAGTCGGGTCGATATTTTGTAACAATACTGAACGACTATACATTCCCGGAGATCTTATGTTGGGGGGACTCTTCCCAGTTCATTTTTCGGAGGGTGAAGGATGCGATTCCAAAATCGACCCCGATATAGGAATTCATCTCTTGGACGCCGCAACTTTTGCTCTTTCCGAAGTCAACGTTTACTTGAAACATAAAGGAATAAAACTGGGTTTCTTAGCGTATGATACTTGCTACAATATTAATCCAGCCTTGGAACACTCCTTAGAATTTGCACAGAAAAGTTTCTACAAGAAACATGAGGAAACTGGACAAAATAACTGTTCTACTTCAATAGACACAGGGGTGATCGGAGTAATTGGTCCAGTGACTAGTAGACAGACACAATATGTGGCCAGTCTGCTGGCTCTTTTCAAAATGCCACAGGTAAACATACTGTTGTTTTAATTCAATGTGTTTGTGAGCGTTGAGTTAAGTATAATTTCTCTTCATAATTAGCCAAAATTTTCAAAACGATTTTTGGAGAGTTTTTGAAGGAGCAGTTCATTCCTCATGGAACATGACAAGGTGTTCAATGACATTATATCTTGAAGAACCTATTTAGAAGCAATATTTAGAATGAAATATATGGAGATAACGAACAGTATTCAAGCTCAAAAGTCCATTAATCAATACAAAATAGGAGCAGAGCAAACACGGACCTCCAAACATCAGAGGTGGGATCAGGTGCCATGGAGGAATGAGCATCCCCTGCCGACCGGTCACACCCGCCGTGTGCTCCTTGTCATGATCGGGAAATAACGGGAAAATCCGTCGACAATTCAGTGTGTAAATAATGGCCTAACAATTAGTGTGAAAAACGTCAGTCAGCATTTGACTCAATGATAAATTGCATTTGCTGACAAGGTCATTGTATCGACCATAGAACTTACGAAATGATGACTTTAAACGAGACAGCTGATATTCTTGTTTCATCAACTTATTTGTCAATAATTTACCTCGTTTTAGAAATTGTACATTACGTAGAGCATGCTCTTGTGTGTCGAATCAACTGAGAGATATATACCCCGTATGCAGGTGATGAAGGTATATTGCTGCATAAGTAAGGGAAGTTGACGATTGAAAAGTTAAAGTCATCACGTTTATCATAAAGCTTGGTTGTTAGATTACCATTAACGTCTTTTTCAAGTAAAATTTCCAAATATGAAACAGATGTGTCAGACCCTGTCAGACTCTCAGACTCTAGAAGCAATATTTTATAATATGTAATGAAGGAACTGCTTCGCTGAAGTAGATTAGAAACATCCATTTCATTAAGCAAAGGGTTTCTTATCTGGAAACATTAAATGAGAGTAGAGCAAAGGAATATATCATTTTTGTTTTTAAACGACTCTCAAGCCTCGTTATCTCGAACTCGATTTGACCAAGAAAAAACCTCGAGATATCCTAGGATTCGAGATATCAGGGGTAAATTACTTAAAGAATAACTGGTTGGGACCACCAAATCACCTCGACATATCCATGACATTCGAGATATCACTGTTTGAGATACACTGTTCCTGTCCATCACATTATGCCGAAATAAACTTGTCTGGCTTGCAATTGTCTCTAAAGTAATCTTTATCAATATAGATATTTTTACCGGTCAAAAAGATTAAAATTTAGAAAAAAAAACTTTTTTATAAGGAATAACCTGCAGAAACCTGAATAATTCATGGAATGGAGTTTATTCGTAGAAAAAAGTTTTTGCGCCAAGTTACAGGAAATTTTCTTACCTGGAAATCAATATTGATATGCGAATATAGCTTTCAATACATAATTCCTTACATATTATTCAACAAAAGGAGACCTGCGTTTAAAAGCATGCAAAAAAAAATGCATAAAGGGAGAACTTGTCAATATTTTCCATCGATAAATTTAAAATTCAATAAATTTGAAAATGAATGCATGGATCCCATCTCTGTTTTCAGAGGTCCGTGCTGATTATGCATGCTGAACTCCTGCATCTTTTAAAGATCTAACAGAGAGTTTTTGTGCTTTTTTAAAATTTTCTTAATAACAAATCACAAGTTAGGAACATTTGCTGTCAGTTATCTCCATATTTCATATTCCACGTACGTTAACGTGGTGTTTATGAGAGAAAAAATGTCTCTGTTGTCAAAAAGCCTTCTTAAATTGCTCTGAGGAATCGTAGGATAAAACGTTGAAAGTCACATGTTTTGATGCTATAGGTATTTAAAAGACTTCAAAACATTAAATGCATATAAATAATTTTAATTTCTTTTTTTATATTATAATTTTTTAACAAAGAACTATTAAAAAGTTTAGCCAAAATAAGAATATTTCAAGATTTTAATTGTTACAGATAAGTGCCACGTCTACTTCTTCAATCCTAAATGACAGACAGAAGTATAAGTATTTCAAGAGAACAGTACCATCCGACACATACCAGGCAAAAGGAATCGTTCAGCTTCTCAGGTACGACAATTAGCATTTAGTGAGGAATAAATCGGACAGTACTTTTTCGGTATTGAACGTTTATTCATATTTTTATCTGTTCTAATAAAAGTTAAATAGCATTAGATATTTTTGTTGTTATCCGGCAATATTGCTTTGTGTAAAGTACGGACAAGAAAATCTTCAACTTCAAAAAAACCTTCAGACTGTACAAATTTTAAACCCATCAGAAAATTAATTGATTTCTTTTGACGCAAGTCATTATGAAGATACATACTGTGCAATATTTATTCGTGGAAGTTTATGTTCATAGCTCATCATAATTTAATTACAAGTAACTTGTTTGGGGGACAGAATTTCAAGGTTAAGTGATACATGTTTAGCTCACCTGAGCCTAAGGCTCAAGTGAGATTTTCTGATCAAAGAGTGTCCGCCATCCGTCTGTTGCCTGTATTCTGTAAACTTTTCACAGTTTCTACTTCTTCTGAAAAACTACTGGGCCAATTTCAAACAAACTATAAAGCATCATTGGGTGAAGAGGATTAAAGCTTTTTCACAGGAAGTGCTGTGCATTCTATCAAGGGGAGATAATTAAGAATTTGTGAAAATTTTGTGACATCTTTTAAAAATCCTCTTTTCAAGAACCACTGAGCAAGAAAAGACAAAACTTGATCCCTGGGGTAGGACAGGGCCACAACAGGGGTTAAGGTTTAAGATAGGAGTATATAGAAAATATCTTTAAAAAAAATTCTTCTCAAGAACAGCTTAGTTTCTATTAGTCATATTCATACCGGAGTATCATCATGTAGTGTAAATTCAAGTTTGTTCAAATATGACCCCCGGGGGTAGGGCGGGGCCGAAACAGTGGATCAAAGTTAAACATAGGAATATATAGGTGCAATGGTTAAGGGGCATTTGTATGAATGATTGATTTTATGTTATTTTTATGTCCCATTCGAGAATTTTTCACTCATATAGAGACGTCACCATATATCGGTGAAGGGCTTCAAATTTTGACCTTTACTCGGCACTCAGGGCCATTGATCAGTGAGGGATCTATATCGTGCAAACGCCTGCCGTGACACGGGGCCTTGGTTTTTAAGGTCTCATCCGAAGGACCAACAACTTTCACTTCAAAGTGCCGAGTGCTTGGGGCAAGCGCTCTACCGACTGAGTTACCGTGACGGTTACCACTGTCTGAAGTCTTCAATGCGTTTTACTCAAATGCCCCTTACCATTCACGGTAGCTCAGTCGGTAGAGCGCTTGCTCCGTGACCGGGAGATCGTGAGTTCGAATCTCGGCTGCGACTGACCTAAGTTGATAAAAAAAAAAAATGGGTAGCAACTGTTCCTTCGCCATGCGCTCGGCACTTTGAAGTGAAATTTGCGGGTCCTTCGGATGAGACCTTAAAACCAAGGCCCGTGTCACGGCAGGCGTTGGCACGATATAGATCCCTCACTGCTCTATAGCCTTGAGTGCCGAGTAAAGGTCTAAATATGATGCCCTTCACCGGTATATGGGACGCCTCTAAATGAGTGAAAAAATCTGAATTTGGACGTAAAACAACATACAATCAATCAATCAAACAGTGGAATGAGCTCAAAGCGTTTGGAATGGACTAGACAAACCAAAGGGTATGTATAAGGCGAGGTTTTGGAGAAGTCAGACATTCATGAGCTAGATGAAGAAGTCGGAGTTGAATCAGCAATAAAGAGGTTTATTCCATCACTAGTAACAACAGATTTAAAGAAATTGAATACGTGACAGATGTATAAGGGTTGAATACTCAGTATAATTAGACACAATTCCCATTTATTACAATTAGCATGATAGGATGGGATGTGTCCTAATTTATGACCATGAATTTTGGTACGATTTATCTCCCTCTGCTTTTTATTAATAAAAAAAGAATCAATTTTGAAAAACTTATCTGGTAAAAAAAATCGTTTTCAATTGCCATTCTATTTCTAATATTTTAATGCATCTTATTATTTGATTTAAAAAAAATTGCTTGTCGCCATTCACTTCAATGCAGTCTTTGTTTATTAATTTCTAGTTAGTAAATTTACTCTAAAATGCTTCAACTTAATATTAGAGTATTATGAACGTGATGGACGTTTGAGGATAGAGAATTTGGTCCTATTAGGGATGGAAAACCTTAGGGGTCAGAGTAAAACAAAAGAATTAACACCAGTGGCAAGTATCCTAAGGAATTGATGTTAACTTCTGAGTGTAGTAAATCTGAAGAAGATTGAGACACCAGGTTCTCATCTATCAATGGGAATCTTAGTTAGAAACACTGTGCAAGTAGTACCTTACCCAGTCCCCGTCTCTAGATAAGAGAAAATTTAAGTACTGTGTGATATACCCTCAGGCAGAGGTGTCTTGATAATTATTCCAATCATTTACTCAGACAGAGTAAAAGAAAAATCTATATATATCCCTTATAAGAACCTGATCATTCACTTTACAGATTGGAAATATCTTTAAAATCTTCCTCTCAAGAACAACTAAGCTATTATTAGTCATACAATTAATTCAGAATCAACCTTAGGTATTGTAAAAGTTTTTTTTAATTATGTCCCCAGGGATTGGGGGGGGGGGGGCACAACAGAGGCCCAAAGTTTTGCATAAGAATATATAGGAATCATCTATAAAAATCGTCTGCTGAAGAGGAGCAAAGCCACGATTAGTCATTATTATAGAAGCATCCTCATGTAATGTAAATTCAAATTGGTTCAAATTTAGGGTGGATAGGGTAGGGCTACAATGAGAGATCAGAGTTTTACATAGGAAAACATAGGGAAAAAACCTTGTAAATTCCTCTGTTTAAGAACAGTAAATCAATGATCAGTAATATTGATATGGAAGCATCCTTAGCTAGTGTAAATTAAAGTTTTACCCCCCCCCCCATTTTTAATACAGAACTGATTTCTGCTTCTTCCTAGCCAATATGCCCATTGGCCTCTTGTTCCAGTTATTGTTCATAGAGTAGCGTAACACATGATTGCTATTCTTTATTGTACCTATACAAATATTTCATCAACTTTGTTTTTTAAATCTTAGCACATCTGGTGATAAATATTTTCTATGCGTTTATGATAGAAATAGCTCTACATTATAGAGGAAATAAATAATGTTTGTATGACAATCTATCTTTTACAGTCATTATAATTATTTCTTTACCGATCTCTTCTGCGAAATGTTATTAGACTAAGCGCTCCAAAAACTGTAATGTTGAATAGCTTGGACGTTTATTACATGCAAGCATACAAATGTATGTATACCTGAAGATGTATATATAAAAATATAGAAAGCGCTAGCGTAATGAAATTTGAACTCTGTATATTTTCTGTTATGATATTATATATATTTTATAAATTAATCTAGGAATTTTTGGTAGTCCCGATCGTCTAGTGTTCAGCAATTAATTTGATTTTTTTTGGTGTTTTAATCTCATTAGAGCTTTGGCCGTTTGTCCTTAATTTGTTGCTTTTTCAGAGCAAATGGCTGGGAGTATGTGAGTATTCTTTACGAAGATTCTAGCTATGGCAGTTATGGCTATAAAGACATCAAAGAATTTGCACGACAAAACAAAATATGCATTGGTTATGAGAAACAAACTTCAGATGAAATGAAAGATAAAGAGGTCACTGAGATTGCAACTGATCTTCAATCTAAAAGAAACTCAAATGGTATAATGATTACATAAATATTTTCTTTTTAAATCAAAGATCTAATTAAAATAAAATTAAATCCAAAAGAAACGTTATAAACAAGACTAGTTTCTTCGATTATTACTTACACCTCGGGATTATACATAAGAAATAAAACCACATAACTGTTTCGGTGATGTTCGAGTATTCAAAAATCACTTTTGTAGTTTTTGCATTGTAGGCACCAGCTTTGAAAGGGATTTTTTAGTATTATTTCAATACAAAATTGTATTTTAGGAAAAATAGTGGTTATTATGTTTATGCTGTATCAGAATGCATACAGAATTATCCGCCGAATTCATGACATGCGCATTGAAGGCTTTATCTGGATCGGAAGTGACGGATTAACAGGGCGAGATCCTCCAGATGGATTAGAAAATATCATAGACGGAGCAATCGGATTAACCCTCGAAACTTCTGAATATCCAGGATATCTCCAATACGTCAATAAGTGAGTAAAATACTTGGTAATATACAGACTGACTATCATAAAAAGCAACTTCAATTAGTTTTAAAAAAAATTGATTGATTGATTAGGGTTTAACGCCGAGTCGGCAGTTTTAAAAAGATGCTTTGGGTAATGCGACATATCAAAGCATTAGTTACCATAAATAGTTGATTATTTTGGGGATAAGGGTTACTTTGGAGATAAAAGTGTGTCTAAAGACGTCAGATCCCGTGCTTGGAGTTGCTGGTGCGGCAGTTGAGTGAAAATAAGGAGGCAAAGAACATTTTTACGCAGACAACACCGGGCTGTTGATTACTGTTCTGATTCTCATAGTATGTCCCAAAAAGTTTCTCTAGTTAGTGATTCAGGTGTTGAATCGGTCGAATGTGGTATTTTTGTCGTATTATAGTGAACCTTAAAATACCTCACTTACGATGATCAGATAAGCTATCCGAGGCTTAAAAATCGTTGCATAAGGCACACAATAATGCTTCGGTTCCAATCTAAGGTATCTGCAACAACTCGCAAGGGTTGAACTGATCTTAACATGCCGAGATCTTAGTTGCGATGGTCAGTGGAGAGGGAGGTTTAAATTTAAGTCCTGTTAAACATTCAACAGCATATGGCAATGATGTTTTTTTTATTTTCCTTTGAAATGTTTACCTGATTCTTCCTATAAGTCTGTCGAAGTTTTAATTTAGAAAATTTGAATCCATGATCATATTGTCGATATAATATTTAAATGTTCTATATGATTTTGTAATTACAGCCAGAATATAGAAACAACTCAGAATCCGTGGTATTTAGAGTTCCTTCATCAATATTATCCAAACTGCACAGCTGGAAACTGTGGGCGGATAACTAACAATGGTAAATAGTGCTGTTTGGGGAAGATACACCAAATCAGAAAAATAATAGATTCCCCTTTCTAAATTAAAAGTATAAAATCATCAAAATCAGTGAAATTTCTTTTGCAATTCATACCATTAAGTTTTGTAGAGTTTATAAAGATATGTTTAGTGTAAAGTTTGCCTACTGTATATGAAATAAGAAGGATATTTTTTGTATTGTATCTTAATTTTGAGTTTAAATAGCGTTAACATATAAAAATGCTCCACTTACATTAAACCAATTGATCTGATTCTTAGAATTTCGTGCGTTTTAATAGCAGCAAATGCTGCCATGTCGGCACCCTGTCAAAAGTACATGAACATTAAATATAAATTTACATCCACATGCCTTACACTAGAAGATTTTTTTTTCAAAGATTTTGTATGTAGACAGAGGATATTGATAAAAGAAATTGCCAACATCACATTATGATGTCAATGTAATCGAAGAATATTGCTCTTTTATATAGACTGTCTCACATTTCCTTTTATCTTTATCAGATATCCCGTACATTACCAACGTCCGAGATGCTGTTTACGCATTTGGCGATGCTATTTTGAATATACATTCAGAAATATGTCAGAATGATACTGGTGTATGTGACAAAATCAAAGAAAAGTTAACAGGAGATTTATTGTTAGAATATCTCGAAAGAATCAAAAGTAAGGGAAAAAATTGAAGATGAAAATTTGAAGTTAAACAGGCTAATTAAAAAAAACTTGACATAAAGGGAGATGGTTTCTAAGAAAAAATAATGCATTTCTATTTCAATAACAGGTCCTTTTAATACTTCATTCCATTTCGTTGATGACGTTGAGGGACCGGCTAGATATAGTATCCTACAGTATTCAAGAAAAGGAGACAACTTTAAATGGACTGAAATAGGAAAATGTATTACATCAACGATTTCATATTACATGTTTTAATTTCAAATCATCTTTTAAAACGAAATTTGGAAACTAGATTTTATGATTTCTGATATTCTTAATTCATATTGACCATAAAAGAAATTATATTCTTTTTTTAATTAGTTGTAGAAGATAAATTGTTGCTAAACATTACTGAGACACAGGCGTCGTGTTCTGTGGAATGCCTACCTGGCTACATTAAAAGAATAACAGAAATCTGTTGTTGGGACTGTACTCCTTGTCCTTCTGGAACCATCACTAATTCATCAGACCCGTACAGCTGTACAGACTGTTCACACGGCTATACACCAAATGCAGAAAGAAATGAATGCATACAAATTCCAATTTCTTATTTTTCATATGAAAATCCATTCTCTATTGCTATTCTCGTATTGAGTGTTTTGGGTTTTGTTTTATGCATTGTTGTTTCCGTTGTATTCGTGAGAAAAAGGAATACACCTTTACTAAAAGCCACTGGTTTTGAAACCAGCATGGTCATGCTTTCTAGTATTCTTATGTCATATATATCACCATTTATTTTACTAAGCTATCCTTCATCTTTCTCTTGCGCAATATCTCGATTATTTATCGGTATGAGTTATACTCTGGCCTATTCTTCCGTCCTTTCTAAGCTAATTGTTTATAAGAGAGCGTTTGATGTGAGATCTGGAATCAAGCTACAAGCAGCGAAGGGACAGCACTTACCAAGACCGTACATGTGTACAATGATGACTGCTTTGCTACTTTCTCTTGCATTATCAGTTGTTCAGCTTCTTGCAATCATTTTCTGGCTAATAATAGATACTCCAGAACATAAGATAACGTATGATCTTACATCAAGTCCTCCATTAGGACACCGTACGTGTAAAGACTCTAACAATTTCAATTATTTCCTTCTTCTTTTCTGGCCTTTTATGCTGATGATTGCATGCCTTATCCTCGCCATCAAAACAAGAAAACTCCCTGAAGGCATGAACGATTCACGTGAAATCATGTACTGCTCTTTCACTTCCTTTATCATCTGGTTAGCGTTTGTACCTCTGTATGCTTTCTCCACAACTATTGCTGCACGAGTCATCTCTCTTTGTGTTTCATTGTTCATTCATGCGACAGTTTTTCTCAGTTGTCTTTTTTTGACAAAGATTTACATTGTGGTCTTTAGACCAGAGAAAAACAACAAAGACCGTGTAATGAGAAGTACAGCTGCCAGTCCTAGCAAGACCAATAACACAATTAGTGCTAATCATCATAGCAATGGTTTACAGACGAAAAGAACAGAACAGGATTCACATTCTTACAATTACACTGTAGAAGAAGTATCACGTAATGGTAAGTGTTGTTGCTGTTTGATATTTAAATATCTAAATTTGAATAACCTTTTACAATATTGGTTAGTTTCTAAGTATCATGATTTTCATATGCTTTTATTATAAATGCATAAAATCAGAGTTATAAGTCATTGTTACTTTCATTTTTTTTAATTACAGATGAGTTAGAAAATGGATATGACGTCATTCTGTCAACAAACAAAATGCGTTCATCAAATTTAAAAAACGAGATATTTGATGAAGTAAATAGGATCGATTATGTTTTTAAGATTAACGAAAACCCACTTTACAACACTGATGCACAGAGTTCTGTATTCTTGAAGTAATGTCACAATATCTCAATTCCAACTATCTTCACCAACTAATTTCATCCATCTTTGATTACATAATGAGTTGGAAGGTGATTCCACCCTGTTATTAGAAATGTACATGGACCGGAAAGCGAATGATTTGGGACTTTAAATAAAATGCAGGATTTAATTGTGATAAGAGTAATATCTTGTGATCACTCTGATGTATAGAACAATGCATATTGAACCTGCTGTACATTTTCAGATAAAAAAAATATTTTATATTGTTATTGCATAGGTTTAATTTCATGTTGAAATTCAATAAGAAAACTGGAATAGATTTGACATTTTTTAGGTGAAGGGATAATTATAAGCTTATGAAAAAAAATCTTAGTTACTATAAGTACTATTGAATTGTTGGAAATTCCTCAATTACCGTAACGTTTCATCTTCAGTTTTTAGTAAACCCTTTATATTTCAATAAAGAATTAGAAGTGTGATGAAATATCGTTTTACAATTGTACAGATAGAGGGATATTTGTAAAGCAGATAAGTAAAACTGTTTTACATTTTAAACTTTAGTCTCCCGACATATTTGTGATGTTGTATTAGAATGATCTTGTATAGGCTACTTACTGTGATATCATGGTTATAAAACGAGGACTTCACGATGTGTGATACTTAAATCATCTTACTGGCGTTTTAATTTTAAAATAACTCAGAGAAGAGTTACTGTTAAATCACTAATGTGCATGGTGGTTCCTTTTTGTTGCTTTCGTGGTATGAAGATACTCAAAAATACAAGTCCTCAACAAAATGTTAATTTCAAACGTATATTAACTCAACACTCTGTCAAACATGAATTCAGATTTTAAAAAAAAATTCTCATATCACCAAAAATTGTACCTCACAGAAATATATGACTCTACATTATTTTTGCTCTGATGTAATTAAAGATTCAACTATCTACGCGTCAATCTTACATGTACTTTAGTCTAGATTGAGTACCCTTTTTAGCTCCATCTACTGATTTTTTCAATAAATGTTTTCTATAACTTTTAAATAAAATCCGATTTTTTGAATTGGATTCATCATTTCTCTTAAATCCATCTCAGTGTTTCCTTCAGAAACCTATTAATAATTCACATGACTGTCTGTAGTATTTTTCGTATCACGTGTATTGTATTGTATTACTTAATAATATACTGTTGTGTTTTAAATATCCGTTTACAAAATGTATCTTCCGTGAACGTGTTATTTGTAAGATATAATTTCATCAGTTTCCGAGTAACAAAACTATTTGATTAAGGTTTTCTATGGTAAATTTCTGTACAATATTTCATAGTTACGTATCAATTTTATTCTACAAAAATATAAGTAAATTTTGCTATATTCTAGATAAAAAGGCTTCCAGTTTTCATGTCATTATTTACGTTCCTTTTGTCTACAGGATATAAGTCCTCAAACAAAATTAATGACAATTTACAAATTTTCGTTATCATACACATAAAATAATTTTAATTGTGCATTTATAATCAGAGATAATATCTCCACATGAAGATGAAAATGACAGGAATCGTGATGCATGTTTCCTTTCATTTCTTGATATTTTGGTTGGTATTCTGGAAGAAAACTGAAGATTCATTCCTACTTATTTCTGGTGATTTTATTTTTGTGGACTCTTTCCAATTCGTTTTCAAAAGGTGGTGGAAGCGACACTAAACTCAATCGAGAAATGGATGAATTCAGAAATAATGAAAAACCAATTTGAATTAAAAAAACAAAACAAATAACAATAGCACATTTTTCACTTATATATATCATACTGTACTTGCATTCTGTCAGAGACAGATTTTAGTGATAAAACTGTCATTAATTTAGTACTATATTAATGAAATAGATTATTCGTAATAAAATATTTATGAGTATGAATAGAAGTCTTTTCACCATATAACTTGAATCTTTAAAAAAAATGTTTGCACTCCTGATATGGTACATCAGTTATTGTTTTACACTTTGAATTTCCTTTCGTGACAATCGATTTTTAAAGTGGATGATTTTTGGCAATGCTATTTTTCTGTTGCACTCCTGACATAGTACAGCATTTTTTTCCAACATCAGATATGGCTACAACTTGGTCAATCCAAATAATTACACTCTACATTTAAAACTCAATATTTTGAATATTATCACAAACGTCTTTATTTTCAACATAAACCATTATTTTTTATTGAACAGGTCTCTAAGAAATATCTAATTTTCAAAATGACAAAAACTATGTTGCTCTTCTGAAATTTTTAGCATCAATTTTGGTCATAACTATTTTAATACTTGAGATATTAATGAGATTTTGGCATGTTTTTAGACAATATCAAAAGACATATGCTGAGACATAGAAATGTATTCCTAATGCCTGTACTTTAGTGAAGGTTGATAAATATGTGTCCAGTCATTTTTTAATTCACCCAATCCTCAACTTGCCTTACTTAGATAGCAATATACCCTTATCATCTGCATACGGTGTGTATCTCTCAGTTGATTCGATACGCAAGAACATGCTCTACGTATGAACAATTTCTGAAACTAGGTAATTAAGCTATTGACAAACAAGTTAATGAAACAAGAATATCAACAGTCTTGTTTAAAGTCATCATTTTGCAAGTTTTGCAAGTCGATACAATAACATGGTCAGCAAATACAATCTATGTTTAAGTCAAATGCTGACTGGCATTTTTTTCTCATACAAACTGTTAGGCCATTATTTACACACTGAATTGTCGACGGATTTTTCCGTTTTTCCCGATCATGATAAGGAGCACACGCGCATGTGACAGGTCGGCAGGGGATGCTTACTCCTCCAAGGCACCTGATACCATCTCTTATGTTTTAGGGGTCCATGTTCTCTTCTCCTGATTTGTATTGTTTGAATGGGGCTATGAGCTTGAATAATGTTCGCGTTATCTCCATATTTCATGAAAGTTAATTTGTTTATTTCTTTATAAATAATCTTAATATTTTGCTTTATTTGCTACATAAGTTAGGGAAATTGATGTTTAAAAGTTGAATTCACCTTTATCTTAAGGCTTTTTGCTTGCTCACCATTAACGTCTTTTTCTTGTACAATAGCAAAATATGAAACAGATGTGGCAAGTTTCTGTGGTATCTTTTATTTCAAAATCACAGGAAAATATAATCGACACATGAATGGAAGTAATATTCTTCTGAATACACAGATCGGTTTGCTAATAACGGGGAGCAATTGGTACACTTGTGACTTCCGGCAGATTGTTGGAAAACCTGGTCTCCAAAAAACTATATAGATATTGTGTATCAGACACTCAAGCATCTTTTTGCTATCAGCTTGAGAGTACATGTACTTCTGTGTATAATCAGAGTTTTTAACAAAAGATATGTTGCAAATAACCATTGACTAGGTAAGTAAATTTATGAGTTCCATTTTTATTGAAAAAGCAGCTGTCAACGATGCCAAAAAGCCTACACGTTAATTGTAAACTGTTTACACTTTCATTCTACTAATTTTAGTTTGTGTAATGTACACACTGAAATGATCTCTTCAATATAGAATGAAACCTTTTTATAAGCCTGGTGGGGATATAGCACAGTCACAAGAAATGATGTCCAAACATGAATGTAAAACACATCTGAGCAAAAAAAATTATTCGATATATCACAGTGATCTTGAAATAAAATACAACATCATCTGCCACATATGTTTCATATTTGGAAGTTAAACTGCTTATAGCTGATAGAGATCAACTAACAACTAATTTTTATGACAAACGAGATGACTTTGGCTTTTCTATCGCCAACTTTTCTTGATTGTATCGTTATTTTCCGCTCTCACTTGTGTTTGATGTTTATTTCTCTCACATTATTCGTCAATCACGAGCTCTGAGTACGACCATTTTTTAAATCTATGCAGAATACCGACAGGAAAGTTGATGTTGCAGGGGCTTCAACAACCTCCTTAAAAGTAAGCGTTTCTATGTCTTCTGTTCCATTCTTGTGTTTCTATGTGCTTCTGTTTGTTTTTCCTCTGCTTGTAAATAAATGTTTTTAAACCAATTAAATTAGACTATTTAACATGAAAGTATATAACAAGTTTAACTGGCATCATGGTGCTGTGAGTAATCTTGATATGTGAGCTTGTGTGAACTTGAGCCTGATTTGAATTATTAAGTTTTGAATATTGTAATAAAGAAATATGAAGCCAAAACTTTGACCTGTACCTGATTTAAATTAAGTTCCATCATTACATGTAACTACTTGGAACTTGTCACACTCTTCATGAATATAATAATTATGGGATCAGCCTTATTTGCAGATCCTTGGGTAGTATTTTCACTCAAAACCCTGTTCCTATTTCAATAGCTTGAGTATCCCTATAATGTTCTAATGACAAATGGAAGAAAATGTCTATTTCTAATCCTATTTCATGAAAAAAATGTCTGTCTCATAAAGAGTACTGGTAAGGAGCTGGGAGGATGATGCTAGGTAGTTAATATGTGTACATGAAAGAAATGCCTTCTTCTTTGTAGAAATAAAAAAAGGATTATTTCTTAGTGTGAACATTTTTATATCTGGATAGACACTGGGTAGACTTCAGAATGAGCTGATCTTTTTAATGTATAGTATTAATTATTCAAGGATGTTGTTTACTTGGGTTTTAGATGACAGAAATGGAATTCTATGAAGTACAATATGTTAAATAAATCAATGTTCTCAATAATATAAATAAAATAACCCAGTTGATTTTTTTTAAATTTGAAGAAAATATGCAGGAACAAAACTAAGATTATAGTGATGCAGAGGAAATTCGGACAAAATTTTAAAATTTCATTTTTTCACAATTTTTCCTATCTTACAATATTTATTCAATAAAGTTAAGATTCTATATGTTTTTAAAAACCATTTTCAAATATTATGAGTGTTAAAACTCAAGTATTATTTCAAATAAAATAATGACACGTAATAAAGAATTTGAAAAAATATGAACAAATTTTCAGACAACATATTCCAAAATTTGATCATCGACCTCATATAATTTAAAACCAGCATAATAAGGGCAACAAAGGTAAAATGAGGCTTTAAATAGTTAAGAGTTTTTATCATTCATTTTGTTGTAAGATTAGATTAAAATGGATAAAAGTTAGAATATTGACAGAGGAAATTTGAACTGAAATACTTAAGATTATGGTTCAAATTTAATTGTTTATTATGTAAGGCAAAAATATTACATTTATATTTCATTATCCAGAGGTATCTTACTTCTAATCCCTAGCGATATATATTTTTAATAAAGAAAATATTGTTCACAGTGTGGAAAATCGAGCTAATTTTCTAAAAAAAAAAAAAAAAAAAAAAAAAAAAAAAAAAAAAAAAAATACCCAGTAGCCACTAACATCAAAGGGTAGGTCATTGACCTAGTTATTTGAAAGTGAAAAATAACTCAACAATTATAAGTCTACTATGTACAATAGGTGATTTTCATTCTTATATATCAGTTGCATTTTTATGTCATCTGAGTAAACTTCATCATTAAGTGCAATAATTTAAATAAATAAAATAGATTGTGTTTTCTACAAGGATCATGTGATATCGATGTGGCAATCAATTTTGTATTCCAGTAGTCGATGCATTTGGTTAGGCTTACATCTTGTATATGCTTTTAATGACGTCGCAATTCAATATGATCGTTTCACGATAACTGCGGTACCATTCTTTTGCAGGGAAAATTGGTATATTTTGGTGTAACATGACGCAATTGTTTGATATATGTCATATAATTATCTATCAACAAAAACTTCGCCAAACGTTGTTAATTTTTCCTGCAAAAGAGTAGAAACTATTGCAATATAAGAATTCGTAACCTTGACCTCAAATGCAATAGGGACATTTCTTAATTCAAGGAGTTACATATGAAAAAAAATCATTGAGAAAGCTTAATGAGAATTTTTTTTTTCCGCGTGTTTTTTTTTTTTTAACTTCATATCCTCAAAATTAATCCTCCTGCAGAACGCTAAGCGCTAGAAATAAAAGAAAACAAACAAACTTGGAATTGTCTTATTAAAAATATTGAATGAATGTAGACCAATGTAATCATCTGAAAACCATTTTAACCAAAATCTCATGAATTTCTGATGCAATACAAATGAAAATGAGAAAATGTTGTGTAAATATGTATATGTCTGTAGTTATATATTTTGTATGTTATTCTTTTTGCATATTTTTGTATGATGTTCATTAATCACTGCAAAGTAGAAATAAAGTATGAATTTATTTATTTATTTATTTTTAAACCTTAATGAACTTTATCTATCAAAGATAAATATTTTGTATTTAGATTAAAATAGATTAAATTATATTGAATTTAATTTCAGATACATGTATTAAAAAGTTTTTTTTTTATTAGAATTGAGGATTTTTTAAGTCACCTATAACAATTAAAAAAAAAAGTACTATGTCTTTAATGTGTGTGTTTATATCAAGAAAGACAACAATTGAGTAAATCTAAAGATACATATTCAGATTTAAATAATACATACAATTAAAACTACGCAATACAATAATATAATAATACATATACTTAATATATAACGACATACACAATTTATCCATACAAATACATATAAAAAATCAATATAGACAATGATAGAATAAATAAATAAAGAAAAGAAAGAATAAAAGAATTTCAATAAATAAATGTATAAATGAAAAGAAATGCATGGGTGTATAAATGAATAAATAAATAATTGAAAGTAAATAAATTAGATAAAATAATACTAATAGATAAATAAATAGATAAATAAATAAATAAATAAATAAATAAATAAATAAATAAATACTTACAGATTTCTTACAATGAAGACAGCTATACAACCCATGGTCAGGCTTATTTGAAGGGCTTCGAAAGCAGGGCTACGCACAAAAAGCTTATTCAGTCGTGTAAAAAATAATTAGATAATATACATACTCACCATTACAGCCTTCTTTGAAGATCAAATACTTCTTCAAATGCGTCTTCATTGGTAGTGTCATTGTTTTTAATGTTGTATGCAGATGACATGGTATTATTTTCCGCTTCTCCTGAGGGATTACAGAAATGCTTGATGTGCTTTACTTATATTGTAATGATTGGAAATTATCTGTAAATGTAAGTAAAACTAAAAAAGTAGTATTTAGGAAATCTGATCGATTGAATAAAAATTTTAAATGGTATTATAATGATGAAGAAGTTGAAGCTGTCAATCAGTTTACTTATCTTGGTCTCACTCTGACATACACAGATAATTTTTTTTTATAAATCTCAGGTAAAATTGGCTACTCAGGGGAGTAAATGTATGTTTAAATTTTAGAAGTCAATGAAAAATGCACATTTTAATTATGTTACTCGTTTTCTTTGTTTGATACTTATGTAAGTAGTATATTGAATTATGCAGTGAAATATGGGGATTCCACAAAGGTGATGCTATAGAGAAAATATATTTAGAATATCTCAAAATTATCTTGAAAGTTAGAAAAAATACATCTTCGTTGATGATCTATAATGAACTTGGTCGTTTACCTCTTTTTATTCAAAGGAAAATTCGCATGATAAAATTTGGGTTAAAATTATTGGAGTCAGAAAATTGTATATTGAAAAGTATTTATCAAGATATACTTGAAAGCATTGAGAAAGTCCTTGTACAAAATACAATTGGTTACTTCATGTAAAATTTTTACTATTTTCATAAGGGTTCAGAGAAGCTTGGTATTGTCAAAATATTACAAACAAAAATATGTTTTTAAAAATTTTTAAACAAAGATTAACTGACTGTTTTCAACAAGAATGTGAGGCTTTTTTTTCTTCGTCACCAAAGTGTTCTGTGTATAGATATCTAACAAATACGCTGTGCATGCAATCCTACTGAATGAAACCAATTCCAACCAAGTATATTCAATTGATTGCAAAATATAGACTAAGTGCACATTCATTAATGATCGAGAAGGGAAGATTTACTCATCTTCCTAGAGGGAATAGATTATGTTCTTTCTGTCAATAAGAGGTTGAAGATGAGTACCATTTTATTTTGAAATGTTCACTTTATCATGAATTCAGGAAACTGTATATTAAAAAGTATTATTGGTATAGACCTAGTATGTATAAACTTTTACAATTAATATCAACTGAAAATGTGAGTGAACGAAGTTATATAGGGAAATTCCTACAGAAAGCAGAAGCACTTTGAGATTCATATCTGTAAACTAGGGATTTTTTTTCAATATTTGGTTGGAAATATTGTACACAGTTAATATTTTGTAAAAACAAGTGAATGTAAATATTTCATGTATGTACATTTTATATTTTGTAATTATGAGTATGTAATCTGATAAGCCATATGGCTTAAGGAATGAATAAACAAACAAACAGGCGTCTTCATTGATGGATTCTTAATTGCGCCGTGATCATGAACTGTCTAAACAATGTACGTTCCTCCAAGTTAAATTGCATACGATAAATAAACATCATTAATAACACTATTTTAATGATTGAAAGGTACGTTGTCGCTATGAACAACCCTATGTAGACAAAAATCAAATGTAAAACTGTTGAAAGTATAAATTAATTAAATAATTGCTTTGGAACATAACCAATCAGGTCAAAAATGGATTCGTGTCGAAACTACGCGGAGCGAACAAGTAATCGGAACGTAACCACGCGGGTCGAACAAGTGATCGGAACTTACCCACCCGCATTCGTCTTCAAGAACGATCATGTAACCGGAAGTTATAAAATGAAAGTGAATGTCAATGAGAATTACAGACCCTATTGAAGTTTTTAGTCCATGGAAAGGTAGCAGTGTTAATCTACAATCTACAAAAACTGTTTTAAATGGATGCGGGAAGGCAAATAGAATATCTAACACTTTATTTGCTTGCAATTGGGTCATTGTTTTGTAGCAAAACCGGACAAACATATCTCTGTATTCCAGGAGATTTTATTCTGGGAGGACTCTTTTCTGTTCATTTTACAAAGGACAATGGATGTGATTTTAAAATTGACCCAAACAGTGGAATTCAACTCTTGGATGCCACAATATTTGCGCTATCGGAAGTCAATGTTTAGTTGAAACAGAAAGGGGTATCGTTAGGCTTGATAGCACATGATACTTGCTACAATATTAACCCGTCCTTGGAATACTCTTTAGAATTTGCTCGGCAAAGTTTCTACACAAAACAGGAGGAGACTGGATGCAAAATCTGTACGACAGTGACATTCAGACGGGTGATAGGAGTAATTGGTCCAGCGACCAGTAGGGAGACACTATATGTGGCTAGTGTGCTTGCTCTATTCAAAATGCCACAGGTAAACATGCATACTTTTGTATTAATGAAAAATTGAAGACAAACAGTGATAAATCTATACAAAAAAGCCCGCATACAATATAAATCTGTGAACGTGGCTTAATTACGGAACTAGGGAAATTCCAGAGATGGGATAGTATTTCTGGAAGGAGTTAACATCCCCTGTTGATCGGTCGAACCCGCTTTGAGACCTAACTATTGATCAGGTGGTCGAAATATTCCGTAGTCAAATAACATATAAAATTAAAGGTCTTTTAATTGGTATGGAAACGTCAGTAAAATAAGAACCAGTGCTAGGTTACATTCACTAACAAAGTCACTATAACGATCATATATCTAATGAACTGCTGATTTTAAATGAGGCTGTTGAATCCCTGTAACATCAACTTAAATGTAATTATCGACTCGCTATATCCCAGTGAACTTGAAATAAAAGACACCACAGAGTCTGCCACATCTGTTTCATATTTAGATATTGAACCGACTATAGACGACAAAGGCCTACCGGGGTACTAACAATTAAATTATATGACAAACGAGATGATTTTGATTTTTTTATCGTCAACTTTCTATTTTATTTAGTAATATTCTGCTTTCACCTGCAAATTTTGTTTATATCTCACAACTTATTCGCTTCTCAAGAGCATGTTCGGAGTACAAACAAATTCTAAACCGAGATAGCTACTCATACATAAGTTAATGTTACAAGGATTTCAACAATTTGGTTTAATGTCAGCATTTCGTAAAAGGCTATGGTCGATATAATGACCTTATCAGCAAATATAACCTATGACTGGATCGTATTTTGGCTGGATTATTTCATACCAATTGTTAGGCCTTCGTTTTTATGCTAAATTTGACTACGGAATGTTCTGTCTATTTGATCAATACATAGGACTCAAGGCGGTTGTGACTTGTCAAAAGGGGATGCTTACTCCTCCTGGGCACCTATTCCCATCTCTGGAATTTTCGGAGGTTCGTGTTTATGCCCTGTTTACAGAATTGTATTTTTTTTTTTAGGTCGATCGCTGTTCGTTATCTTCACTTTTTCACATATATGAAGATAGCCTTTCTCGATTAAAAAATGTTATCGTACTCAGAGTATGCTCTAGACTATCGAAGGAGTTGGAAGATGTTTACACCATATGCAGGTGACAGCGAATTATTACTATATACATAAGGAATATTGACGATGGAAAACTGAAGTCATTTCATTTTGCGTACAATTTAATTATATTTGGCACTAATCTTCTATAATCTGTAATATAAAACATCTAATTATGCAACAGATGTGGCAAACTCTATGATGCCTTTTATTTCGATTCACTGGGATATACTCAGTCGACATATGACTGTAAATAACTGTACTTAATTGAATAACGTCTTCAACATATTTGAATGCCACAACAAGTGATTCCCTCTTCTTATGTACAGGATCACTTAATATACCACAAGAATAATAGAGAGGTTGAGATCTTAAACTTGTACGCGTACGTGTACGTGTACATTTGCTTTAGTTTCGGTAATTTTTCCTTTGTTGAAATGTCAAGAACGTGTAAAATGAACGTGTACATTGCGATCGGTGTCTCTGTTTCAACTATTTAGTCGAACTGTGACTTTAGTTCGTAAATTAAACATGGTTAAAGTAAGTGCTCGTGAAACTAAACATCCTTAATAATGTTCAAAAATCACATTTTCACACATAAATTGACTAATTTTTATTATCAAAGCAATAAGTTTACAATTACGTGTAGATGCCACTCTACAAGTTGTAGGGACGTGTAGAAAACTTGTCATCACTAAAACCTATGACGTAATACGCGAGGAATTTAGGGAATTCCCCTCCTAGACGTACCCGTACATGTACACGTTTTAAATCAAAATTTTATACATGGGAAAAAGAAATCTCTTGCTGTGGCCTTCAACTCGACATTTAGATATATGGACGACGTATCATCAATTAACAATAGTTGTTTCCATTCATATGTCGACACGATATATCCCAGTGAGCTTGAAATAAAAGATACCACGGAGTCTGACACATCTGTTTCACATTTGGGTATTTAACTAGAAAATGACGTTAAAGATATACACGCTATGTGAACGCGTTTTTTCTGTGAAACAAAATTATTAAATGATTTAAGAAACATGATGTGTAATAAAAAGTAATACTTTCCACAAAGATTTACTAATTAAGTCGTTGTAATTACAAAACAATTAAGCAAGATCTGCAATTAAGAATTCAGCCTTTTCATGAATATTAATGAAGGAAGTGTGTAAACAGTATATAGACACGCATGTCCACGGGAAATCATAGACGACGAGGTACGTTGTATTTTGACTACAATTATAAATTAAAGATTAATATCTGTCATTGCAGAGTAGATGGTTAATACTAGTTGTTCCAAATGATAAGTATCTTTAAGTATTAGACGTGTGCCATCCATTTCAAAAGTTATTTGTATCCCAAACGGCCTACCTCGTTTTCTGGATGCCATTTTTGTTTATTGTTCTAAAAGTACCGACGGTGTCACATGATGCATGAATTTAAATAAAGAGGCATTACTTTTCTAGTAGGAAACTAAATAATTATAATTTGAGATCTTTACAGTATTTTCGTATCTTTATTTGGTAAACAACATAAATAAACTTCCAACTTTATTTTTGTCTGACGCAAGTTATAGCGTGTAAATCTTTAATGGTAATCTAACAACAAAGCTTTATGAAAAAACGTGATGACTAACTTCAATCGTCAACTTACCTTACTTATGCAGCAAACATTCCTCTATCACCTGCATATGGGGTTTATATCTCTCAGTTGACTCGATATTCCAGAGCATGCTCTACGTATGAACATTTTCTTAAACGAGGTAGGTTATTGACAAACAAGTTGATGAAACAAGAATATCAGCAGTTTCGTTTAAACGCATCATTTCGTAAGTTCTATGGTAGATACAATGACCTTGTCAGCAAATACAATCTAACATTAAGTCATATGCTGACTGACGTTTTTCATACTAATTGTTATGCCATTATTTACACACTGAAATGTCGACGGATTTTTCCGTTAATTACTGATCATGATAAGAAGCACAAGGCGGATGTGACCGGTCGGCAAGGGATGCTCACTCCTCCATGGCATCTGAATTCACCTCTGATGTTCTCGGAGGTCCATGTTTGCTCTGCTCCCGATTTGTATTGTTTTAATGGACTTTGAGCTTGAATTCTGTTCGATATCTCCATATTTCAAGTATATTACAAGTATTGTTGCCCATGAACTTTTTTGTGATGTGATAAAAAAAATCCATTATGTATTTTAATTGAAGTTTTTTTCTAATTATAACTTTGTTTGTCTAAAGAAATAATACAGATTTTATTGAATTAATAAAAGTAAATAACTGAAATGTTTTTAATATTTCAGATTAGTGCTACGCTACTTCTTCAATTCTTAATGACCGACAAAAGTACAAATATTTCAAGCGAACAGTACCATCGGACACTTATCAGGCCAAGGGAATCGTTCAGCTTCTCAGGTATGAGTATAAAAATTTAACTTGATGCTGTCATATGACAGAAATACCCAGACATGTTTTTGCCTCTTAATGTACTTCCCCTCTACCTGGAAATCAAGCTCAAAAGTCAATAAAAACGATAAAAATTGGGATCAGAGCAAACAAGGACGAAATAAAGTGTAGTATAAGTGTGTACTTCAATGGATTTTCCGAATCGATTTTTATTTAAGCTTGATGTTGCTTTAACCCATTTGATGTTATGATCTGTGCGTCATAAGGCAAAAAAAATGCTATATTGTTTGTTTATTAGAGCATATTTCTAATTTGAAACAAGATTTGAAAATTGGTTAAAATACATTTAAGAATTTAGAAAACATTTAATATGCCTAAACTCTCAGCACACTTTATGAGCAAATAACCTGGGGATGCAATGATAAAAAAATAGTCAGACTAATAAAATTTATTCATATTTTAATTCGAAAAACTACAACATAAAATCTATATATGAAGTCTTTTTCCAACATGAATTAGTGACATTTTAAGGAATATTGATAAGCAACATTTACTTCATGCAGTACAAATACGCATATGTATGTGAAAGAAACTATATTTAATGGTAGAATAAGATTTTTCCTATTTTAAAACAAATGTATTCCGGATATCCCGAGTTCATCTGTTCATTGCAATTCCATCTCATATGGGTTTTGACTGTTAAAACTCATCTGCCTTCTGTTTAAAAATTACCTTTCTTCTTTAGAGCAAATAGATGGGTAAATGTTAGCATTCTCTACGAAGAATCTAGTTATGGTACATATGGTTACAATGATATTAAAAGATTTGCACAAATCAACAAAATATGTATTGGATATGAGAAGAAAATCTCGGTGGATATGACAGAGTTAGGGATCAAGGAAGTTTTAACAGATCTAAGATCAACAAAGAACACAGAAGAATGTTCTTTTGATAATATATATATATATATATATATATATAGAGAGAGAGAGAGAGAGAGAGAGAGAGAGAGAGAGAGAGGAAGGGAGGGAGAGAGAAACTGAGAATAAGTAATTTTAAGTAATATAAATAAGGTTCAACCAACTTGATTCTAAATCGTAGACCCGATTTTGTGAAAAAAGCCTTGCATTTTCAGAGATAAACATTAAAACTTTAAAATAGTGGTAGTTCTGTTTATGCTGTATCAGAATGCAAACAAAATTATTCAACGAATCCATGACATGCGCATTGAAGGCTTTATCTGGATCGGAAGTGACGGATTAATCGGGCTTGATCCTCCGGTTGGACTAGAATATGTCATGGAAGGAGCTATCGGATTAACCCTCCAAATTTCTGAATATCCAGGATATATGCAATACGTCAATAAGTGAGATGATATGATTGTTTTTCTCTCGTAAAAATTATTGATTTTCAAAACTTTGGACAATCTATAATAATATCATACATGTACTACATTAATCTCATTATCTTGATAACAGCCAAACTACAGAAACTAATCCGAATCCATGGTATTCAGAATTCCTCCATCAATATTACCCAAACTGCACAGCCGGAAACTGTGAGCGAATTAATAACACTGGTAAATAACATAAATATCAATAAGTATATATTATGAAAGAAATATTATTATTATTATTATTATTATTATTATTATTATTATCTCCCTCATGCATAGCTCTGATCCTTGGACGTATTGGCTCCAGTCTTTCACACTTCCTTTCTTCAGTTCTTTAAATTTTTTTTAATGAACTATTTCGGATTTCCAAAGTTTCGGCATTAGCCTCACTGGAGAAACATAGTTTGTCGAAATGCGCATCTGGTGCTTCGAAACTGGTACCGTATACGATTTACATTATTGAATTTAATGTAGCTAAATATAAATAAAATAACTGAAAAGGGCTTAAACTTTAGAATAAATATTAAAGAACTCAGCATTTCACTACCGATTAATTAAGAAATTAAATAACATAGATATTTAAAAATAATTTTAAAATTTGATCCTACAGTATCCATTACATGTCAACATTTTTGATCAAAACATGGTACTGAACAATTGAATAGCTTAACGAATTGATAGACCCCACTCAATATATACAAGAAAAGAATACTAACAACTATGTAAAGAAAAGGTGAAAGATCAAACATTATTTTAAAAAGACTAGTCGTTTGTTTGTTTGTTAGTTTAGTTAGTTAGTTTGTTGTTGTTTTCTTTTTCTTTTTTTTTTTTTTTTTTTTTTTTTTTTTTTTAGATCCCTTTTGAGAATATTTTAATCATATAAAGACGCAATAACATACCGTTGGAGTGCTGCAAATTTTACACCTTTACTCGGCACTGAAAGCCTTTGATCAGTGTGGGATCTTTTTTCGTGTTAGCAACCATTGCTTATTATGTCGCAATAGGTGCTAACACGAAGAAAGATCCCACATAGATCAATGGTCCCCAGTGCCGAGTAAAGGTGTAAAAGTCGGTTTGTACGGTCTTATCTGAAAAACCGGGATCCATGTCCCGCAGTGAGTTTCGAACCCGCAATGTACAGAGCCAGCGTTTACTCTGCAGCTCAAGTGCAAACGCTATAACCACTGCTCCAGGCGGGCAACAAGATGAGTTGTCAGCAAAAACAATCTATCATTAAGTCATATACTGACTGACTTTTTTCATACTAATTGTTATGCCATTATTTACACATTGAATTGTCGACGGATTTTTCCTATATTTACCGATCATGACAATGAGCACACGGCGGGTGTGACCTGTTGGCAGGGGAAGCTCATTCCTCCAGGGCAACTTATCCCACCTCTGATGTTTCTGGAGGTCCGTGTTTGTTCTGCTCCCGATTTGTATTGTTTTAATGGACTTTGAGCTTCAATACTGTTCGTTATCTCCATATTTCATTGTAAGACACTTCTTAGAGTTCGTTCGTGTCTCAAAGCTGCCATGAAACTGCTTCAGAGTGCGCTTACATCGAAATAGAGATTCCCGTTTGATCTGATTTATATACTTTCTAGACTACATGAAAAGGGTGAAGATAACAAAAAATGACCGATCTAAAAATGATTTGAAAGTAATGCCAATCTGTAAACATGGCATTAAACACGTATTCCTGAAAATTCCAGAGGTAGGATCAAGTACTTAAGAGGAGTAAGCATCCAATGTTGACCGTTCTCGTCCGTCGTGTCCCTAAGAATTGAACAGGTAGACGAAGCACTCTGTAGTCAAATTTAGAGTGAAAACAAAGGCCTAATAACTGGAATCAATCAAGTAATATGAATCAACATTTCTGATGCAGTTCGCAGCTTTGAATATAAATTAGGATTTCAAAAATACAAAATTAGATAACCAATCAACAATCACAGGTAAACACTTTTTATGTTATCACAAATACTAGGAATGCATGTGTGCGTATGCTCTCTTTCAACAAAACCCTTTCAACTATTTTCCTAACTTTCAGCGTTTTAATTTGGCAATTTACTGCTCTTTCAAAAAGAAATAATTCTTACTGCTTATACTTCTCAGGTATCCCGTATATCATCAGCGTCCGGGATGCTGTTTACGAATTTGGAAATGCCATTCTAAACATTCATTCAGATATGTGTCTGAATGAAACTGGTGTACGTAAAGAAATTAAAGAAAAGTTAACAGGAGATCTGTTGTTAGAATATCTCTAGAAAAACAATAGTAAGAACACAAATTGAAGATAATAACTTGAAGTTTAAGAATGTAGAAAAATCAACACTATGATAAATATCAGAGATATCACATTTTAAGAAAAATAATGCATTTAATTTTAATAACAGTTCCTTCCAACACTTCATTCCATTTCGTTGATGGTGTTGAAGGACCACCTAGATACAGTATCCAACAGTACATAAGAAAAGGCAACCACTTTGAATGGACTGAAATAGTAAAACGTATAACATCTATAATTTCACATTTTATTTGAATAATTAAATAATAAAATGCTTTCATTGGTTGTTAGTACGAAAATTAACATTGCAGCTGTTGCAGAAAAAATACACAACCCGCGTTAGCGAGTTATATAATTTTTTTCTGCAATAGCTGCAACGTTAATTTCCGCACTAACAATAAAAGAAAGACTTTTTATTGTTTATATTTATATATGTACAAATAATCACTTAAAGTAGGAATTAGTGGATGAAATATTGTATTATTGATATGTAGGTCATTGTACGTTTCATTGATGGAACAACCACTGCTCAAGTAATTTTTTTTAAAAGTGATATGCTTAGCGTTGTTTGCTGGCTAATAAATGACGATGGTTTTCTTAAGAAATAAAGGAGATAATTTTCACTGGATGAAATATATGAAAATAACGAACAGTATTCAGGCTCAAAAGTCCATCAAACAATACAAAATAGGAGCAGAGCAAACACGGACCTCCAAACATCAGAGGTGGGATAAGTTGCCATGGAGGAGTGAGCATGCCCTGCCGACTGGTCACACCCGCCTTGTGCTCCTTGTCATGATCGGGAAATAAAGGAAAAATCCGTCGACAATTCGGTGTGTAAATAATGGCCTAACAATTTGTATGAAAAACGTCAGTCAGCATTTGACTCAATGACAAATTGTATTTGCTGACAAGGTCATTGTATCGACCATAGAACTTACGAAATGATGACTGATATTCTTGTTTCATCAACTTGTTTGTCAATAATTTACCTCGTTTTAGAAATTGTACATACGTAGAGCATTCTCTTGCGTATCGAATCAACTGAGAGATATATACCCCGTATGCAGGTGATGAGGTATATTGCTGCATAAATAAGGGAAGTTGACGATTGAAAAGCTAAATTCATCACGTTTATCACGATGTAAATATATTATAATTAAGCTTCCAAGAAGAAATTTAGAAATATATTTTCTTGATTCAGGACTTAAAAATACCATCTGAAAATGACATTTTCACTATTAAAGAAGTTGTAAGAGAAGAATTGGAACTCGAAACTGTCATGTCGCAGGCGGCGTGTTCTGTGGAATGTCTTACTGGCTACATTAAAAGAAAAACAGAAATCTGTTGTTGGGACTGTACACCTTGTCCTTTGGGAACTGTCACTAATTTGTCAGACCCATACAGCTGTACAGACTGCTCACACGGATATACACCTAATTTAGACAGAAATGAATGCATGCAAAGTCCGATTTCCCATTTTTCATATGTAATTCCATTCTCTGTTGCTATTCTCGTATTGTGTGTTTGGGGTTTTGTTTTATGCATTGTTGTTTCTGCTGTATTCGTGCAAAAAAGAAATACGCCTATACTAAAAGCCACTGGTTTCGAAACCAGCATGGTAATGCTTTCTAGTATTCTTATGTCATACACATCACCATTTATTTTACTTAGTTTCCCTTCATCTCTGACATGTTCATTATCTCGATTATTTATCGACATGAGTTATACTATGGCCTACTCCTCTGTTCTTTCTAAGCTTATTGTTTATAAGAGAGCGTTCGATGTGAGATCTGGTATCAAACAGCAAGCAGTTAAAGGACAGCAATTACCAATACAGTACATCTGTACAATGATGACGGCTTTGCTACTTTCTCTTGCACTGTCAGCTGTTCAGCTTCTTGCAAGCATATTCTGGTTAATAATTGATATTTCAGAACATAAGATAACGTATGATCCAACAACAAATCCTCTATCCGGACATCGTACGTGTAAAGACTCTAACAATTTTAATTATTTTGTTTTACTCCTCTGGCACTTTCTGCTGATGATTGCATGCCTCGTCCTCACCATCAAGACAAAGAATCTCCCGGAAGGTATGAACGATTCTCGTGAAATCATGTACTGCTCCTTCCCTTCCTTTGTCACTTGGTTAGCATTTGTACCTCTGTATAATTTCTCCACAACTATTGCTGCACGAGTTATCTCTCTTTGTGTTTCATTGTTCATTCATGCAACAGTTTTTCTCAGTTGTCTTTTTTTGACAAAGATTTAAATTGTGGTCTTTAGACCAGAGAAAAACAACAAAGATCATGTGATGAGAGGTACAGCTGCCGGTTCTAGCAAGACTCATAACACATATAGTGGAATGCATGAAAACAATTGTCCTCAGACGAAAACAATAGAACAGGATTCACATTCTTACAATTTCACTGTAGAAGTATCACGTTATGGTAAGTTTTGTTGATATTTGATATTTTTACGGCTTTAAAGTTTTTAATCTAAATTGAATAATCTTTTACAATATTGGTTAGTTTCTAAGTATCGTGATTTTTCATATGCTTTTGTTTTATAAATACATAAAATCAGAATTATATATAAGTCTTTGTTACTTTTATTTTCTTACAGATAAGTTAGAACATGGTTATGACGTCATCCTATCAACAAATAAAATGTGTACATCAAACTTAAAAACGAGGTATATGACACAAATAAGATAAATGAGATTGATGAAGTTGTTAAGATTATCGAAAACCCACTTTACAACTCTGATGCATAGAGTTCTGTATTCGTGAAATAATGTAACAATATCCCAATTCCAGCTCTCTTCACCCATTAGTTTTATCCCATTTTTGATTACATAATGAGTTGGACGGTGATGCCATCGTGTTATAAGAGATGTACATGGACAGGAAAGTGAGTGATTTTGGATTTCAAATTAAATTCCAGATTTTATTGAGATAAGAGAAATATCTTTTGACCTCTCTGATGTATAAAAAATGCATATTGTACCTGTTGTACATTTCAGATAACAAATATTATATATTGTTTTTACATCGTTTTAATTTTCAATTGAAATTTAATAAGAATACTTGAACAGTTTTGATATTTTTTGGTGAAGGGATAATTATTAGCTTATGGAAAAAAAAATCTCTCGTTACTGTAAGTACTATTGAATTTTTGGAAATCGTTCAAGTACCGGAACGTTTCATCTTCAGTTTTTAATAAACCCTCTATATTTCAATAGAGAATTTAGAAGTGTGTTACAAATATCTTCGTACAAGTATACAGATGTAGAGGTATTTTTTTACGGCAGATTGGTAAAACTTTTGTATGTTTTACACTTTAGTCGCCCGACTAAAGTGTGATATTGTATTAGAATGATCCTGCAAAGACTGCTTACTGTGATATCATGCTTATAAAATGGAACTTCACTTCACGTTTTGTGATACTTTAATCATCTTATTGGCGTTTTCATTCTGAAATAACTCATGGAGTATAGTTACTGTGAAATCACTGATGTGCATGGGGGTTACTTTTCGTTGCTTTCGTGGTATGAAGAAACCCAAGTATACAAAAAGTAAATTTCAAATGTATATTTATTCAACACTTTGTCTACTACAAATTCAGATTAAAAGAAAAAAATTTCTCATATCACAAAAATTTGGACCCTCAAAAATATGTGACTCTACATTATTTTTGTTCTGATGTGATTAAAGATTCGAATATCTACGTCAATTTTACATAAATCTAGATTGAATACCCGTTTTAGCCAATTTACTGATTTTTTTCCAATATATATTTTCTATAACTGTTATATAAAACCCGATTTGTCGTATTCGATTCAACATTTCTCTTAAATTCATATCAGTGTTTCCTTTAGAGGCCCATTAATAATTCACATGATTGTCAGTTGTATTTTCTTATCACATGTATTGTATTGTATTACTTGTGTTGCTGTGTTTAAATTTCTGCTTACAAAATATATCTTCCGTGAACGTGTTATTTGTAAGATACATTTTCATCAGTTTCCGAGTGACAAAAATATTTGTTTAGAGTTTCTTATCGTTAATTTTTGTATTTTTTAGTTACGTAGTGTTTTAGTCTATGGAAATATAATTAACTTTTGCTATTTTATAGATAAAAAGGTTTTTTATCTTATCATCTTGCCGTTTTTTACGTTCATTTTGCCTACAGGGTTTAAATCAGCAAATAAAATTAAGGAAAATTTACAGGGTTTTTTTTTTTTGTTATCATTCACATGAAATAAAGTAGTTTTATTTGTTCATGTATAATCAAAAATAATATCTCAACATGAAGATGGAAATGAAAGGATTCGTGATGCAAGTTACTTTTCATTTCTTAACATTTTGGTCGGTATTCTGTAAGAAAACTGAAGGAACATGCCTACATATTTCTGGGAATTTTATTTTGGGTGGACTCTTTCGTAGTTCTTGAAACATTGAAATCATAATTTAATTTCATAATTTCACGATTGATTTTATGTTGTTTTACGTCCCGATCGGAATTTTTTTACTCATATGGAAACGTCGATCACCATAAACCCTTGAAGGGCTCTAAAGAGCTTTAGACCTTTACTCGGCACTCAAGGCAATTGAGCAGTGAGGGATCTTTATTGCACCAGCGCCTACCGTGACAAAAGGCCTCGGTTTTAAGGTCTTATCAGAAGGATCCGCAGCTTTCACTTCAAAGTGCCGAGCGCTTAGCGAAGAAACAGTTGCAACCTTCTTTTTTTCGATTTAGGTCAGTCGCGTCCGTGATTCGAACACACAGCCTTCCGATCACGGAGCGAGCGCTCTACATATTGAGCTACTGTGACGGCTTTATTTTCATGAATTATGGAGATAACGAACAGTATTCAAATATTTAATTTAACTCTGGATGTTTTTTGTCTACTGGTTTTAATTAAAATATCAGAATTTTGTTCTTTTGTTTTTTTTCTATAAAAAATCTATGCTTTAACCACTGCGCCAGGCGGGAAATAAGATGAGTTGTAAGACATTTCTTAAAAGTGCAAACCGTTTGATCTGGTTTATATACTTTCTAGACTACATGAAAAAGGTGAAGATAACAAATAGTGAATGATCTAGAAGTAATCTGAAAACAATGTCAATCTGTAAACATGGCATGGAACACGTATCCTTGAAAATTCCAGAAGTAGGAAGAATAAGCATCCCCTGTTGACCGGTCTCGTCGGCATTGACCCTATGTATTGAAAAGGTAGACAGAGCATTCCGTCCGTTGTCAAATTTAGGATCAAAACAAAGGCCTAACAACTTGGATCAAGTAATTTGAATCAATATTTCTGATACAGTTAACAACATTGAATATTAATTAGGATTTCAAATATACAAAAAAAGATAACCAGTCAACAATTATAGGTAAACACTTTTTATGTTTAGTTATCATAAATGCTAGGAATGCATATATGATTGTGCTCTCTTTTGACAAAACCCTTGAAATTATTTTCATGAATTCCAGCTTTTTAATTTGGCAATTTGCCGTCGCATAATTGCCATTCCTATAGGAATATGAAAATAAGGTCTAAAATTGACAAACTGCTTATTATCACACAAGAATGATGACACTAGTGGAAATACTGCTCTTTAAGCTTCCAAAAAGAAATTTAGAAATATCTTTTCTTGATTACAGTCTGAAAATGACATTTTCTCTATTAAACAAGTTGAAGGAGAAGAATTGGAACTCGATGCTGTCAAGTCGCAGGCGGCGTGTTCTGTAGAATGTCTTAATGGCTACATTAAAAGAAAAACAGAAATCTGTTGTTGGCACTGTACACCTTGTCCTTCGGGAACCATCACTAATTCATCAGACCCGTACAGCTGTACAGACTGCTCACACGGATATACACCTAATTTAGACAGAAATGAATGCATGCAAATTCCAATTTACCATTCTTCATATGTAATTCCATTCTCTGTTGCTATTCTCGTATTGTGTCTTTGGGGTTTTGTTTTATGCATCTTGTATCCGCTGTATTCGTGCAAAAAAGAAATACACCTTTACTAAAAGCCACTGGTTTTGAAACCAGCATGGTAATGCTTTCTAGTATTCTTATGTCATAAATATCACCATTTATTTTACTTAGTTTCCCTTCATCTCTAACATGTTCATTATCTCGATTATTTATCGGCATGAGTTATACTATGGCCTACTCCTCCGTCTTTTCTAAGCTTATTGTTTATAAGAGAGCGTTCGATGTGAGATCTGGTATCAAACAGCAAGCAGTAAAAGGACAGCACTTACCAAGACCGTACATGTTTACAATGATGACAGCTTTACTACTTTCTCTTGCACTGTCAGCTGTTCAGCTTCTTGCAATAATATTCTGGTTAAGCAAGTGAGTTAAGGCTAAGTATAGACGTTTCTATGCAAATGAACTAATAAAAACACATTAGGGCTATACTTGTTATACAGAAAAGGTAAAACTTATTTTCTAATGCAAACTTGGTACCCGCGACAAGTGATAGTCAGTACACATTTTGACGTCATATCATGACGTCATACCTCTTTACTACACAAAGTTATAAAGAACATCAACAAGAAAGTTTCGGCGCAAGGGCATACCCTATTTATTTTTACAGAAACATGGTCTAATTAGAGGCAGAATATTCCAAGGATTGGAGATATTGCTGCACAAATATCGACAGATCAATTGTTAAGTTACTATCTGTAAAAGTTCGAGTTGAAACGGGGTAAAAATTCATAATCTAGTGCGAGTTTCCTCAAATTCTTATCAAATGAGAAAGTGCATAGGATTTGTGCAGTTCTATTATTAATCTTTAGAATATTCTTTGTAGAATTATACATTATTTTCGTAAAATTAAATAGGGTTTGCCCTTGCGCCGAAGCATTTTTGTTGATGTTCTTTATTACTTTGAGTACTAAAGAATTATGACGTCATGATATGACGTCATAATGTGCACCAGATATAAATGCCTTGGGAACTAAGTATGTATCAGAAAATGAATTTAAGCTTTCTCTGTACAATAAATATACCTCTTTTGCATTTTTATTAGCTCATTTGCATAGAAACGCCTATACCTAGCCTTAACTCACTTGCGTAATAATTGGGTTGAGGCTATCTGGTACCGCTTGCAGGGTGGCTGGGCAGGAGTTATCTCTCCATAAGTGCGTACGAGTTATCTCGCATTACGACGGTGATAACCATGAATTTATACCCTTATTAAAAAGTTCCACATCGATCGTTCTCTAGAAAGGTAAATGTTTATTTAATATGTAAAACGTAATAATTAAGAAAAATAAAGGGAGATAGACAATTAAAGTCCTCTAATTGTTGATTTGGGAGCATATAGTGCATTCGAACTTGGGGGGGGGGGGTGGAGGGCGAGGGGGTATCGTCACAATAATTTTAACATTATACAATATTTACTTGAAAAGAGTCTTACGGAGCTCTCTCTCCCCCCCCCCCTCTCTCTCTCTCCACAAAAAATGTTAGATGAAGTTTATTTTTTAAATTATTTCATTATTTTTTTTATCTATATTATTTTATGTACATATTTATATTTATTTATTTATTTATTTTTGTAAATACACACCTTTTGTTTATCACTCGAGACTGCGATGTTTTCAGTTACCCTTTATTGTTATTCTTTTCTTCTGACAAACGTTTACTCGCTTTGTCATTCTCGCAGACATGGCACGATAACCGAACGTCTTTCTTCTTGAAATTGAAACTCTTATAAATCAAAGTACAAAAAATTAGGGAATTTTAAATCCCCCTCCATGTATCAGCGAATGCCGGTGTGCAAAGACTCTACATAGACCTTTTATTACTTTATTACATACTTATTTACAATTTAATCAAGGGTCGAAAGGAGGTGTTTTTAATGTCTTCAAGTTCTCTCTCTCTCTCTGTGTGTGTGTGTCTATCTCTCTCTCTCTCTCTCTCTCTCTCTCTGACGGTAGTGAACCCCTGCCTCAATCTGTGCTTGCTGTGTTCTACATTTAATCTAATTTTCAGACACTCTTAGCTTTCTAGT
This sequence comes from Saccostrea echinata, assembly GCF_033153115.1. Classification (NCBI taxonomy): domain Eukaryota; kingdom Metazoa; phylum Mollusca; class Bivalvia; order Ostreida; family Ostreidae; genus Saccostrea; species Saccostrea echinata. The sequence continues at coordinate 3,624,825 of NW_026889773.1, read as the reverse complement.
CATCATATTCTAATTCACCGAAAATTTTTCTGTTTTTTAAAAATATATTTTATCTCATATTTTCACAGTGAACATAACAATTCCATGATAACCTTGTACAATTTACTAATAATGATTGCGTTTATAACATAGGTCCAACTAGTATTTCAAAACTATCCCAAAAATAAAATTCGGCATCTATATGTATGCCCCCTTCCCCCCGATGAAAAAAACTAAAATTCTTAAACCAGTATTTAATAGTGATATTTATTTTATTTAATGAATAATATGAATAAAGGAATGTTTTAACGCCGAGAATCAACATTTAATATTCTAAACATGTGTATAAAAGTTAAGACATACTAAAGTCACCTCTACCGACCGCCTAGGCTTTGCTAAGATTGTCATATCAAAGCACGCCTTTTAGTTACGGTATTAAATCAAACACTGTACATTTAGCATGGTGTTAGACTTAAGTACCCTTTATGTTACGACCCCCAGAAAATAAAACATGCCCACCTCTAACAGGTACTACATTATGTAGCTTGTCACTGTAAAATGTACAGATATCAAGTTATGGTACTTCCTACCTTTAACAGGTACCAGAGTTCAAAGTTACCTACCTCTAACAGGTACCAGATTTCAAAGCTACATACCTCTAACAGGCACCAGATTTCAAAGCTACCTACCTCTAGCAGGTACCAGATTTTTAAGCCACCTACCTTTAAGAGGTACCAGATTTTAAAGCTACCTACCTCTAACAGGTACCAGATTTTAAAGCTACCTACCTCTATTAGATACCAGATTTTAAAGTTACCTAACTCTAACAAGTACCAGATTTCAAAGGTAACTACCTCTAACAGGTACCAGATTTTAAAGCTACCTACCTCTAACAGGTACCAGATTTTAAAGCTACCTACCTCTAACAGGTACCAGATTTCAAAGCTCCCTACCTCTAAAAGGTACGAAATCTCAAAGCTACCTACCTCTAACAGGTACCAGATTTCAAAGCTACCTACCTCTATCAGGTACCAGATTTTTAAGCCACCTACCTTTAAGAGGTACCAGATTTTAAAGCTACCTACCTCTAACAAGTACCAGATTTTAAAGCTACCTACCTCTATTAGATACCAGATTTTAAAGTTACCTACCTCTAACAGGTACCAGATTTCAAAGGTACCTACCTCTAACAGGTACCAAATTTTAAAGCTACCTACCTCTAACAGGTACCAGATTTTAAAGCTACCTACCTCTATTAGGTACAAGATTTCAAAGCTACCTACCTCTAACAGGTACCAAATCTCAAAGCTACCTACCTCTAACAGGTACCAGATTTCAAAGGTACCTACCTTTAACAGGTACCAGATTTTAAAGCTACCTACCTCTATTAGGTACCAGATTTCAAAGCTACCTACCTTTAACAGGTACCAAATCTCAAAGCTACTTACCTCTAACAGGTACCAGATTTCAAAATTACCTACCTCTAGCAGGTACCAGATTTCAAAGCTAGCTACCTCTAGCAGGTACTAGATTTTAAAGCTACCTACCTCTAACAGGTACAAGATTACAGGACAACCTTCCTCTAACAGGTACAAGATTACAGGACAACCTACCTCCTACAGGTACCAGATTGCAAAACTATCTTCCTCTAATACTACTGCTTCTAATCTCTTTTATGTACCAGATAATGAATCTACCTACCTCTAACATTAGATTATGAAGCTTCTTTCTTGTAAGAGGTACCAGATTATAAAGCTACTCACAGGCAACGGGTTATAAAACTACCTACCAGCATGAGATATCAGATTATGAAGTTTCCTACCTGTAAGAGGTACCAGATTACGAATCTAACTACTTCTAACAAATACCACATTCAGAAGCTGCCCACCTCTTACAGGTACCAAAATATGAAACTTTTTTACTGTAAGAGGTACAGTATTATAAAATTTCCTATCTACATGATGTACCAGATTATGAAGCTACCTACCTGCTTCCAAGAATTTCACAAATCTTCACAAAACACCTTTACTCATTACAACTTTATACTTTGTTTGATCCTAGATGCACATGAACAGAGAAAGAGATTTACTATAGGTTCACTGTACATGTATTATAAATAGAGCCACTATAAATAACCAACAGAGCCACCTAATAATCAATAGAGCCCGAACCTTAATACCGGAAACCCTAATCCAGAGGCCATATATTTCACAATTTTGGAAGAGGTACCCTTGCTTATCATAACTATGTTCTTAGTATGTATTATAAAGACCCAGGAGTAGATTTTCAAAGAATTACAGCATTTACTTTATGATCAATAGAGCCCCTCTCTAAGCACCAGAACCCCTGATCCTAAGGACGTGATTTTCACAGTTTTGCTAGAGATCTCAAGGCCGTAACTACCACTGAGGCAAGTGAGCCAAATGCCCCACTAAGATTTTAGAGTTTTCTGAGAAGTGAATAAGCTTTACTTTGAACTGTAATAATGTTTGACTTTGTACTAAATTAATACTTTCAATTTTTGTTTCAATTCCTGTACATCAGGTGCTTCATTATAGTTTAAGAGGACTGTAAAAAAAAATCAAAGCATCTGAAAAATTTCGAAGATTAAAGTCTTTAATTTCTTAAAATCCATGTTTTGGACCCCCCCCCCACCCCCCGTTCAGGACACTACCCTGCACCCACTTAGGAATCGGGTGTCCCCCTACCCGAACCATTACCTCACTAAAAATTTGAGCCTAGTTACGGCCTTGATCTTATTGCTTGATATAGTCATACCAACAGTTTGATGTTCAGGAGTAAGATTTTAAAGATTGTATTACTTTTTATTGTTTTGACCCCACCTCTTAGGCCCCAGGGAGAACAAACCATGAATTATTAAAGTTTTTTTTTCCTTTGCCCTAGATGTTCTATGCCAAAATTGCAATACATTCAGCCATTCATGAGAAGAAGCAGCATGAAAATGTTAAAATTTTTGAACGATGCACGACAGAAGGTGACGGACATACAACAAATGATGACTCAGGGGACCCAATGAACTAATAAAATCTTTGATTCACAAAGTAATGGATTGTTGGCATATAAATAAGATATATTTCCTTCTTGCTATTCTTCCAATTAAGCTTTTTTGTACAAATTTTCTGTATATTCCCATGAAAATGTTACTCCCCTCTCTTCCCCCCATCCTACACAATGGGGTGATGATAATGCACAATAATGCCAATTATGTTACCCCTACTGATCTTGAGAATATTAATGATTATTCAATTTTATTTTCATGTAAAAGGACAGGTTTCCATAAGGCTGTTTTTGGCCCATATTGAATTTTATATAAATTAATTTGATTAGCAATGTCTAGTAATGTTTCCTCTGTTATATATAGAACAGGACTGAAGTAACACAAAAGGCTAACTGATTTAATATTTTCTGGAGAAGAAAACTTCTGTAATTGTAGCCATAAAAATTCAATGGAAATTGTGTACGCTCTCTTGTTCGATATATTTGCTATTTATAATAACATAAAAAGGTATGAAAAACAATCAGTCATGAAAACAAAAGCTTTCAATATTAAGAAATATCAGATATTGTGACGTATTATTAAAACAACAACTTTGCTTGCATCTCCTACATGCATTTACAAGTATAGAAAAAAGACCTCTACGCAACATAAGTAAGCACATCGATTTCAAAGTATTTGATTTAAATAGACACATAAAAAGTGTAAAAATCTCTTAAATTGTTTTGCATGGCTAATTGGATTTTTAGAATAAAAATTCATTGTGCATTCAGAATTGATTCTAGAAGTGTATACTATGCACTATAATAAATAGGCATTTACATTATTTACATGTATATAATGCATAAAGATTTATAGATATAAAAATAGAAATTCCCATACACTTTTTTCATATTATATTTTATTTACAGAAATTGGATGCAAGATTTCTCTATTATCAAACTTCATTTTTATAAACATTTTTTATATTCTGAAGATATATCCTTTGAATCCATGTCTGTGCCTATTTTCGTGTGGAACGTATCACCAAAATGTTTCTGAAACCGCAAATACCAAATTGTGTTCATCAACCAATAGTTCTTGATCATACTTTGCACTGAAAATACAAACCAGTGATATGGGGGGGGGGGGGTAAATGGCAAGTGTCATTGAAAGATACTAGTATCTACAGATATCTCATGGAGATACATGACATTATTGAATTCTTGCTCTTAACAGACCAGCATTATCTTAGTTTATATTTAGAGATTCTGTTTGTTTTATTGGAGACAACTTTTTTACCATTACTTTATTTGGCTAAATTATATACCGACTCTCAAAAAAATGTTCAAAAGTTTCATCAACTACGTACTCTTATACAAAATGTAGAAAATGTCCTAATGTCTTCATTTAAGTACATTATTACTGTGTCTCAGGGATGACCATTCAGAAAATCTCCCCTGACATCTGAGGTGCTCCTCCAGTCGCAGATTACAAAAGTCTTTGCAACACTAAAGATACGCGTTGGATTGCACATTTATCTTCAATATCCAGGTGTAAAAAGTAAAGAAAATATTTTTTTCTCGCAAATTCACCACCAGGGAGAGATAAACGGTTTATGGTAGGGACTTTCAGCAATTCTTTTTACAACTGACTCAAGCATTGATAAGACCACTGGTCATATGAGCAATAGCTTTTAGACTGATCGAGGTAAAAACTACATCAACAACATCTTGTAAAATTCACATTAAGCTACATGTACAGACAGACGCACAGGAAGTTGACATTGGATTCAAATAAAAATGAATCCCATCGTACGACATGCCTAAACAAAGAGTGTGCTTAAAGCATCAAGCATCTATTATAAGTAGTTGCCGAGAAAACTGCGACGAAAAATTGTTACGGACAACACACAGCTAGGCAGACTGAAAGACATGCAGACAGATACATAAGGGTGAAACAGTTTACCCCCCCCCCCCTCCTTCGTAGCGGGGGTATAATTAATCTGTTTGATAAACTGTAAAAGTGGTTGAGGGCACCATGCTTCCATCGTTTATTCCAATATTATCCTAATTTTTTTCTCGCAAAAAAATATACAGCAAAAAATTAGACATGTTGAAAATAATGAAAATAAGTTTAAACTTGTGAACAATCCAATTTCATTTTCAAAAATATGGGCCAAAAACAGTCTTATTAAAACCCCTTCTTTTGGATCTCATTGCAGCCCCATACCTACTCCTGAGGGCCATGCATGCTATGAACAAGTTGATTATGCACTACTTGAGGATGTTTGCATATTATATGTCTAATCATGGTTCTGCTGTTCTTTTAAACAAGATTTTGCAAAAAGAAAATCGTACAAATTCGTAGTATAAATTTGATTCTGTATTGGTTTTCAAACCTAACCCTAATGATCAAACTTTAAACAACCTTGAATCAACACTGTCTAACCTTACACATAAGTTTGAAATTTTTTTGGCACAATAGCTTTTGAGAAGACCCAATCATGTTTCCACTATTTCTGAATTATTTCCCCTTGAAAGATAGTGTAGCCTTTCATTTGAACAAAAAATAATATTTCTAATCACCAGAGAATGGTTTATGACAAGTCTATTTGGTGACTTGGAGAAGATTGTTAATGGGAATGGATAACGTACAGATGACATACAATATACAGACAGACAGGCAGTCAGACGCTGAACACTCTAATCAGAAAAGGTTACTTAAGCTTGCGTCTTATGCTGTTTGGAGATAAAACTGTCATTATGTCAAGCAAAACAAAATCAAGCGACGTATTCTTATTCCTAGACCTAAAATTTTGTCCACGAATATTCTCCCAGATGGCTTAGAGAATTTTAATGGAATTTCAGAGATAGTCACCAACTCTAAATGTGCAATTTAGGTTTATGCACAGCAAAATCAAATGGCTTAAAAGGTTTTCAGGAACTAAATTGTAATACTAAAATCATACCATTAAAAATGCTTTGTTATGTTTAATTTATTATTAAAATCAATTAAAACTGTGTTTTACTGGAGACTTTAACGTATAAATAACAGCAGCAAGTTAAGGAACGGGATTATAACTGTCAAAACCATATTTCTGCTTGCTGTACCTGATTCAAATGATTTTCTTATCTGTCGCTGATAAATATTTTAATTACGCTCTGTAATCTTGATCAATCTTTTCAAAAAATTTAATTTTTCCTGTCATCTCAATTTTCCCTATTATGGCTCTTGGCAAAGTTAAATAAAACTCTGGAACTTGTTACAGGAAGAGTAATTCATAATTTAATAAATGTTACGGTACGTGATTCATAATCTGGTACCTGTATGAGTTAAATAACTTCAGGTAGCTTTATAATAAAGTGCTGCATAGAAGTATGTACATGATGATCTGGTACCTATTAGAGGTATAGGTAGCTTTAAAATCTGGTACCTGTTAGCGGTAGGTAGCTTTAAAATCTGGTACCTATTAGAGGTATAGGTAGCTTTAAAATCTGGTACCTGTTAGCGGTAGGTAGCTTTGAAATCTGGTACCTGTTAGCGGTAGGTAGCTTTAAAATCTGGTACCTGTTAGAGGTAGGTAGCTTTAAAATCTGGTACCTGTTAGCGGTAGGTAGCTTTAAAATCTGGTGCCTGTTAGAGGTAGGTAGCTTTGAAATCTGGTACCTGTTAGCGGTAGGTAGCTTTGAAATCTGGTACCTGTTAGCGGTAGGTAGCTTTGAAATCTGGTACCTGTTAGAGGTAGGTAGCTTTAAAATCTGGTACCTGTTAGCGGTAGGTAGCTTTAAAATCTGGTGCTTGTTAGAGGTAGGTAGCTTTGAAATCTGGTACCTGTTAGCGGTAGGTAGCTTTGAAATCTGGTACCTGTTAGAGGTAGGTAGCTTTAAAATCTGGTGCCTGTTAGAGGTAGGTAGCTTTAAAATCTGGTACCTGTTAGAGGTAGGTAGCTTTGAAATCTGGTGCTTGTTAGAGGTAGGTAGCTTTGAAATCTGGTACCTGTTAGAGGTAGGTAGCTTTAAAATCTGGTACCTGTTAGAGGTAAGTAGCTTTGAAATCTGGTACCTGTTAGAGTTGGGTAGCTTTGAAATCTGGTACCTGTTAGAGGTAGGTAGCTTTGAAATCTGGTACCTGTTAGCGGTAGGTAGAATTGAAATCTGGTACCTGTTGGAGGTAGGTAGCTTTGAAATCTGGTACCTGTTAGAGGTAGGTTGCATCATATTCTGGTACCTGTTAGCGGTAGGTAGTATTAAAATCTGGTACCTGTTAGAGGTAGGTAGCTTTGAAATCTGGTACCTGTTAGCGGTAGGTAGCTTTGAAATCTGGTACCTGTTAGAGGTAGGTAGCATCTTATTCTGGTATCTTTTAGAGGTAGACTCCTTTAAATGTCTTATCCTTTTTTGCATATTTAGAATCAATTACCCTCAAAATAATTCAGTTTTCGATACTTTCTTTCTGTTTAATCTTAATTCAATGTTTTGTTTTAATTTCAGTAGAATGAATGAGGAGTTGATTGCTCAGTTATGTCTTAATTTTTTAAAACAATCTTCTCATGTTTGGCCACATTTCTCAAAGTGCCAAATTGAGATAAACTTTAATAATAGTTGAAGCATTTAAATTATTTGGATATAGGTCTATCATTTACCCAGTTACTGCGTGCAAAAGTTTGAATATATTGATGCGGGAATGAAATCGATAGTTGTCGCTCTCTGATCATTAAATTATTCGTCGCCCGCGTGGCGCAGTGGTTAGAGCGTCTCCTCTAGAGTCGCGGAGTAAGGAGTTGATCCTTACGTCGCGGGTTCGAATCCCACTGTGGGACGTGGAGACCGGTCCTTCGGATGAGACCGTATAAACCGAGGTCCCGTGTCGCAGTAGGTGCTGGCACGAAAAAGATCCCTCACTGCTCAATGGCCGCAAGTGCCGAGTATAGAACAAAATTTGCAGCTCTCCACCGGCAAGTGGTGGCGTCTCCATATGAGTGAAAAATTCTCGAGAGGGACGTGAAACAATATACAAACAAACAAAATAGCATTAAATTATTCTCTGCTTTCACAAACATTCTTTATCACCAATATATCGAATATTAATGATATGAAATAAACCGAGATTCTTGTCTAAATGTCTCTAGTTTTTTTTATATGCATTTGATACTGCCTAATGGTGCCAAAACATTAAAAAAAAAGAAAAGAAATAAAATGAAGAATTATTCACTGAAAAAATATCGAGCAGTTAGAATGAAAAGTTTTTGTTTGCAGCAGCAAAAATCCATAAATTCTAAAATAGGAATATTATACATAGAATTATACCGTTAAACTATGTGCATTTTTTTTGGTAATGCTTTTTATATCAAGATGCATTCCTGTTTATAAAATTTCACATCTCACACCAGGTGGGTGTCTGTGTGTGTGTGTGTGGGGGGGGGGGGGGGTTGATATTTATTGGTCTGGGAATCGCGGCTCTCCATTGATCCAGGACTGTGCTCTCTATAGGCAACATTACATGTAATTAAAAAGTTTAGGGACCCACAACCAAAGAGAAATTCCTTTAGAAGCCAAAATATATGAAATAAAATACATTGTATATAAATAAATAAATAAAATAATAAAATATTTAAGTAAATAAACTTCGTCATGCATATGTTTGTGTGTGTGTGTGTGTGGGGGGGGGGGGGGCAGCTCTGTTAAACACCTAAGTTGTTTCCATTTTATAATCATTAATGTTAGAATTATTGTGACGACCCATCCCTTCCCCTTTTCCGCCCCCAAGTTCGCAAGATCTTAAGATTAACAATTAGAAAACATAAATTTCTATTTCCCTTTCTCTCTCTTAATTATTACTTTTTACATATTAAATAAACATTAACCTTTCTAGAAAACGATTGATGTGGAACTTTTTAATAAGGGTATAAATTCATGGTTATCACCGTTGTAATGCGAGATAACTCGTACGCACTTATGGAGAGATAACTCCTGCCAGCCACCCTGCAAGCGGTACCAGATAGCCTCAACCTAATAATTGATACTCCAGAAAATAAGATAACGTGTGATCGAACAACAAATCCTCTATCCGGACACCGTACGTGTAAAGACTCTTACAATTTCAGTTATTTTGTTTTACTCTTCTGGCACTTTCTGCTGATGATTGCATGCCTCGTCCTCGCCATCAAAACAAGAAAACTCCCAGAAGGTATGAACGATTCTCGTGAGATCATGTACTGCTCTTTCACTTCCTTTATCATCTGGTTAGCGTTTGTACCTTTGTATGCTTTCTCCACAACTACTGATGCACGAGTTATCTATCTTTGTGTTTCATTGTTCATTCATGCAACCATTTTTCTCAATTGTCTTTTTCTCCCAAAGATTTAATTGTGGTCTTCAGCCCAGAGAAAAACAACAAAGACCATGTTACGAGAAGTACAACTGCCGGTTCTAGCAAGACTCATAACACATATAGTGGAATGCATGAAAACAATTGTCCTCAGATGAAAAGAATAGAACAGGATTCACATTCTTACAATTACACTGTAGAATTATCACGTAATGGTAAGTTTTGTTGATACATGGTTATGTCGTCATCCTATCAACAAATAAAATGTGTTTATCAAACTTAAAAAAGGAGATGTATGGCGCAAAGGAGATAAAGGAGATTGATAAAGTTGTTAAGATTATCGAAAACCCATTTTACAACTCTGATGCATAGAGTTCTGTATTCGTGAAGTAATGTAACAATATCTCAATTCCAGCTCTCTTCACCCATTAGTTTTATCCCATTTGTGATTATATAATGAGTTGGACGGTGATTCCATCGTGTTGTTAGAGATGTACATGGACGGGAAAGCGATTGAATTTGGACTTTAAAATTAAATTACGGATTTTATTGAGATAAGAGAATTATATTTTGACCTCTCTGATGTATAAAAAAAACATATTGTACCTGCTGTACATTTTCAGATAACAAATATTATATATATTGTTTCTGCATTGTTTAAATTTTCAATTGAAAATTCAATAAGAATACTTGAACAGTTTTGATATTTTTTTGGCGAAGGGATAATTTTTAGCTTATGAAAAAAAAATCTCGCGTTATTGTAAGTACTATTGAATTGTTCGAAATGGTTCAAATACCGTAAAGTTTCATCTTCTGTTTTAAGTAAACCCTCTATATTTTAATAAAGAATTAGAAGTGTGTTACAAATATCTTCGTACAAGTATACAGATGTAGAGGTATTTTTAGGGCAGATTGGTAAAACTTTTGTACATTTTAAACTTAAGTCGCCCGACTAAAGTGTGATATTGTATTAGAATGATCCTGCATAGACTGCTTATTGTGAAATCATAGTTATAAAATGGAAATTCACTTTATCTTGTGTGATACTTTAATCATCTTATTAGCATTTTCATGTTGAAATAACTCATAAAGTATAGATACTGTGAAATCACTGATGTGCATGGGGGTTGCTTTTCCTTGCTTTCTTGGTATGAAGAAACCCAAGAATACAAAATGTAAATTTCAAATGTATATTTACTCAACACTTAGTCTACCACGAATTCAGATTAAAAAAAAATTCTCATATCACAAAAATTTGGACCCTCAAAATATGTGACTCTGCATTATTTTTGTTCTTAAGTGATTTAAGATTCAAATATCTACATCAATCTTAGATAAGTCTATATTGAATATCCGTTTTAGCCCCATTTACTAACTTTTTTCAATATATATTTTCTAAAACTGTTATATCAAAACGGACTTGTCGTATTCGATTCAATTCATATCAGTGTTTCCTTTAGAGGCCCATTAATAATTCACATGATCAGTTGTATTTTCTTATCACATGTATTACTTATGTTGTTGTGTTTTAAATCTCCGCTTACAAAATATATCTTCCGTGAACGTGTTATTTGTAAGATACACTTTCATCAGTTTCCGAGTGACAAAAATATTTGTTTAGAGTTTTCTATCGTTAATTTTTGTACGATATTTGTTAGTTACGTAGTGTTTTAGTCTATGGAAGTATAATTAACTTTCGCTATATTATAGATAAAAAGTCTTTTTTATCTTAACTTCTTGCCGTTTTTTACGCTCATTTTGCCTACAGGGTTTAAATCATCAATAAAATTAAGGAAAATTTACAGTTCTTTTTTTTGCTATCATTCACATGAAATAAAGTAGTTTTATTTGTTCATGTATAATCAGAAATAATATCTCAACACGAAGATGGAAATGAAAGGATTCGTGATGCAAGTTACCTTTCATGAAATATATGGAGATAACGAACAGTATTCAAGCTCAAAAGTCCATTATACAACACAAATAGGAACAGAGCAAACACGGACCTCCAAACATCAGAGGTGGGATCAGGTGCCATGGAGGAGTGAGCATCCCCTGCCGACCGGTCACACCCGCCGTATGCTCCTTGTCATGATCGGGAAATACTGTAGATTCCTAAATATTCGCGAGGAATCAATTATCGCGTAATTACGCGAGAAGCACCACTCGCGAAATAAAATTTCTCGCTTTTATTTTTATGGTGTTGAAATCGCTGTAAAATCCCTTGATCAATCGTCCACTCGCGAATTTCCGTTCTCGCGATTTGACGTGAAAGAGCCATTTCGCAATAATAAGTACTCGCAAAAAATAACGAATCTACAGTAACGGAAAAATCCGTCGACAATTCAGTGTGTAAATAATGGCCTAACAATTAGTATGAAAAACGTCAGTCAGCATTTGACTCAATGATAAATTGTATTTGCTGACAAGGTCATTGTATCGACCATAGAACTTACAAAATGATGACTTTAAACGAGACAGCTGATATTCTTGTTTCATCAACTTATTTGTCAATAATTTACCTCGTTTTAGAAATTGTACATACGTAGAGCAATCTCTTGCGTATCGAATCAACTGAGAGATATATACCCCGTATGCAGATGATGAAGGTATATTGCTGCATAAGTAAGGGAAGTTGACGATTGAAAAGTTAAAGTCATCACGTTTATCATAAAGCTTGGTTGTTAGATTACCATTAACGTCTTTTTCAAGTAAAATATCCAAATATGAAACAGATGTGTCAGACTCTGTGGTATCTTTTATCTCAAGTTCACCAGGATATATCGTATCGACATAAGAATGAAAATAACCATTGTTAATTGACAATACGTCGTCGATATATCTAAATGTCGAGTTGAACTCCACAGCAAGTGTTTCTTAACATTTTGGTCGGTATTCTGTAAGAAAACTGAAGTAACATGTCTACATATTTGTGGAAATTTTATTTTGGGTGGACTCTTTCGTAGTTCTTGAAACATTGAAATCATAATTTAATTTCATAATTTCACGATTGATTTTATGTTGTTTTACGTCCCGTTCGGATTGTTTTTACTCATATAGAGACGTCACCATAAACCCTTGAAGGGCTTTAAAGAGCTTTAGACCTTTACTCGACACTCAGGGCCATTGAGCAGTAAGGATCTTTATCGCACCAACGCCTACCGTGACAAGGATCCTCGGTTTTAAGGTCTCATCAGAAGGATCCGCAGCTTTCACTTCAAAGTGCCGAGCGCTTAGCGAAGGAACAGTTGCTACATTCTTTTTTCGACTTAGGTCAGTCTCGCCCGTAATTCGAACACACAGCCTTCCGATCAAGGAGCGAGCGCTCTACATATTGAGCTACCGTGACGGCTTTAATTTCATGAAATATGGAGATAACGAACAGTATTCAAATATTTAATTTAACTATGAATCTTTTTTGTCTACTGGTTTTAATTAAAATATCAGAATTTTGTTCTTTTGCTTTTTTTTTTCTATAAAAAATCTATCCGTCTCTGATTTAGGCCTACAGACGTACTAAGTATTTTAATTTCTTATAGGAGCTTAATTCAAACGAAGTGATTTTCTGACTAATTGAATATGTTCTATACACTGTATGCAGGGTTATTTTCGCCCCATGTTATTTTCTTACATTAACACTTGCAAACAATTTTTCTCCTCTTTATATTCGCCCAGACAATGTTTTGCTTGAGAGATTTATTGTCTTTCTTGATTTCGCCCCGTTTTAAATTCGCCCACAAACAGAGAGGGCGAAAGGGGCGAAAATAAAACGGGACGAAAATTTCCCAGTATACAGTATATCTATTTCAGGTTACATGCACTGCATGAAAATTTGGCTTTACAAAACAAGTAAAGATAATGTAAATTTATTATTTACAATGCCTTTAATTGGCTTTTCTGAAAAAAGTCAAAGTTGGAAAAGGTAACCTTTACATTAACTTTACATGCACTTAAATATGATGTAATGTCCCACATTGTCTTGACTTTACAAAAAAGTAAAGTTAATATTTACAAACATTAAACACAGTATTTGGGGTACATTAAATCTGATAATTACAAATATTAAATTTAATTAAATAACATCTTTAATAGCCACAAAAGTTAATTACTGTTTTCCATTCTTTTGAATAAAGCTTGTGTATATGATAAATAAGCTTTTCCTTCCAAATTGAAACTGCAAAAGATACTTAATATACAAAGTAACAACAGATTGACTTAAACTTTGTTTATTACTATACTAAACATTTTTATACAACCATATAATCAACAACATCAAATTTCTTGACAGTATCTGTTGTACATAGTCTATCCTGCAAAGCCCATACACATAGATAAGTATCCAGGAGAGAGTACATTGCACTAAAATCCTTTTCAAACATGTCATTTTGTTTTATAAAGAACCAATTGTTCATCCTTGAATTTAAAGATTTGAATTGACATGAAACTGTGCTCCACTTTTATGTCACTCAATATGCATTTCTGTGGAAATCAACAACTGTCCAAATATATATTTTGTCACATATTCCTTTTCAGAGTCCAAAACTTTTATTCTCATGCAGGCAGTCTTCTACTGTTTTCCTTAAAAGAAAAAAAATATATATATTTTCAGTGACATGAATATTTTCATAGGCATCTGTGTTATAAATTCAAATAAACTGTGATATCAGTATTCACAGTATCATGACTAATGAAAATTGAAACGAGATGCAACCATATTAATACATGTAGATAAAAATTTCATACATGACCTTTAACCTCAAAAAGAAAATATTTTGAACCATTAATGTCAGCCTTTATTTTTACCAAAAAGACTATGTTAATCTTATTAAATAAGACAGATACAAACTGATGAACATGTTGCTATTAACTTATTTTATGATATAAATGGACTGGGCCACTAGCCCTTAACTTTCCCCTAAGATTAAAATTTAATAACTCTGTAATTTCTTTGTTTATCATCACGTAATTTTTCTTTTGAAAGGATTATTTACAAAATATACTAATGTAGGAGTAAAATAAGATACTTTTGCAGAATTGAGAAAACGTTTGTCTTACTTGCAAGATAATTTGTGAAAAAGAACTGGCATCAGTATCTATGAATAATTACTGAACACATATAATTAACTCCATTTTCCTTCTTAGTCATCAGGTAACAAAAAGACCAATAGTTGCTGCTTATAGAGCTATAGTATGATATTCAAGTTATGGTTTAGGATATATGTACCTTTCTCCCAGTAGCATGTTGCTGCTCATGAATTATTTCCTGATCTTGGAATTGTAAAAGTTGACAGGTCCCTCATTTTGAAGATAACATGCTAAAATGGAATTTATACTTTGATAAACATTTCATACATCTGGATAAATATAGTCAATGTTTTCATAAATACTTTTGAGTTTGAAGCATACCAAAGAATGATTTTAAAAATACACAATGCAATCACAGTTAATAGTTATGAATTGCCGAACACCCTTATGTTTGTTTTCTTCACAATTAAAGAATACTTTAGCTCTAAGCAACACTTGCCATCTATAAAATTAAACTCTTGAACTCTTCTCAAGTATTTCTTCTTCATGAAAGATATGTCAATAAGGTGTTAACTTTCTCACAGTAAGCCGAGTAGCTGGAGCCTGGAAAAAGTAATAACACATTTTTTGAAAACAGAAATGTATAATTATACTGACTCCCGAAAAAGTCAAGCAATTGATAATTTAAATAATTGTTTAAGTAACATTTTTATGATATTATTTATTGATTTTTTAAAAACTAATATGTACAAGTACCGTCAAAAAAACATTGGGATCCCTTGGTCTGGTAAATCATACATTGTTGTCATCCACGACTTTCTTCAAGAACCTGCATAATTGATTTCACTGTACCTGTTTTTGAAAATAGACATGGTTTAGAATACAAAATAATATCTATAAAATATAACCTAACTTGTCCTCTATTAAAAACATTGCCATACCCTGGCTTCTACATTTTTTTCCTAGCACTAATGTAAACAGCTAAACATTCTGAAATTGTGACCTAGAATTGTTTTCCTTGGTCTTGTTTAATCCATAATCATTTACAGAAAAAAATGGAACATTATCCCCAGTTTATCAAGTTACTTATCTAAAAACACATATTTAGCGTAGTTTTCCCTGACTTTCATCAGTTTCAATGTTTCACAATATATGCTGAAAACAGATGGAAAACGTAAACAAACCTGCAGTGCATGCCAGCCCGGGAGCTCGAACAGTTTTCCAAGCAATAAGCTCCTTAAATCTTCTGGTAGATGAAAAGGTATCAATTCAACTGATCACTGGTTGCATATTTTCGTCAAAAATACCAGAAAATACCGATGAGACCCGCTCAACTTGATTTGAAATGATTGGCTATCCGTTGGAATACACAGTGCCATATTTGGGTTACTGTTAAAAGTAGATCGTTCGTTTTGTATTCGAGAAGACTTGGATGAAGAGGATTACACAATACTGAGGTGGAAAACATCTGTATATATGATGAAATATATTTCAGTATTTTAAAGTAAAGGTTGTCAAATGAACGGGATATATTACTGATATTACCTCTTATAAACAAAACTAATAAGCGTAGGACTTATTCAGGGCATTTGCAATGTATGGGAACCAGTCTACGAGGCAACAAAAATTCCGCCAAGAAATGAAGAATAAACAAAGAGATTGCGAGATGTTGTTTACGTGTGTCACTCGACACTGACTGCAAGGTAATGAAAATGTGCTTATTTTTTGTGTATAACTGTTTTCTGTCTTCCAAGATATTGAACAACAGTCGTTTAACATTTAGACGAAACATCTAGGGGAGGGAGGGAAGAAGAGGGGTCACCTCTCAAGTTGTTGCATCTACTATATAGTGGTGGTATCAGTGTCAGGATATAATAAATTAAAATGGAAAAAATCATAATAAAAATTTTGTTATAGATTTAGGAAAGCTAAATAAAGGGGCGACTATTTTTTGTTTGATGCGGGAGGGGGGGGGGGTGTTAAAATATATTAACCTCAAAAATGTTTAAAAGATATAATCTCATCTCAACTGAAAAAAATGATTAATAATCTTTCCTTGTCTGATGCCATTATTCCCTTTACCTCACTGAAATAAGAGTTTCTGAGTCAGTTTATTTTTTCCTTTTTGTAAGGGGGGGGGGGGGGTCAAATTTTGTTCATTTAAGATAAACATGAATAATCTGTCCCTCATTATTAAGGAAATCAAATATTCTTTTCATCACTGACTGGAAAATAAATAATCGGACTTAGCTGTCAAAAAATTACCTTTTCATAATTTATCTTTTGTAGAAACAAAGAGTGGAGAGCTAATGCATGGTGCTAAGTATGGAAAGGTCTCTTGTGGTTTGGTTGTGCCAGAGACAAATGTGCATTATTTCCATGTTGGGTAATGTCCTTAAGAATGGAAGTTTTTTTCAAATACAAGGGACATGACTTTTTTCATACATTATCACTGTACAGTGATCAAAATATTTTTAAACATTGTTAGATACATTATTTCATCTTCAGAAAAGTATTTAAATTATTTTCTCACATTTTCTAAAGAGACCAGTGTGGTGAAGGGATTTTTTAAAATTTTAATCTTGAATTTTGATATTATACAGGTCAGAAGTCTCGGTACACTTTAGGTGAGTGGCAGTTGGGTAGATGGATGACCTTCAGATAGTTTGAGATGAAGAAGTTCTTTTAAATGGTTGAAAGTGATCATCATAGAATCAACTCCATTATGAAGATAAATTATGAGAGTCAGGTGAGGAATTGACTTCAATGTGTTATAACATTGTGTAAATGAATCTTCATTATTAAGATCTTTTACATTTTATTTTTGAACTTGTTTTTCTATCATTCTAAACTTCCAAAAATAAAATTAAAGTAGTTAAAGCATGCTACAGACATTTAACGTATCTTGGCAAGTTTTCAAGGTTATTGCAGAAGTGCTTTAATTTCAAAAGATAACTAATTAATGCAAACCTGGAAAAGAAATGGATGTTATTCTCTATAATTTCAAAGATTACATTTATTATTAGCACTTCTTTTGTCCAACACCTGAGAGATCTAAGTACCCAGCCTACTGTTGAATTAATTGGTGACCAAGAAAAGATGACAGAGAGGGGAATCAAATATGGATGCCATCATGATCAAGAATATATATAGATGAACATTCAAGCATTTATAATAATGAAAGTCATTCAGCAAGAGAGTTTTTGCACAAGTTTAATTTTCAGTAAAATTGTGTATATTGTGCACTGAGGAACTTAGTATGTAACTCATTATGATTATCCATTTCTTTAGAGGATGTATTTGGAGTATATTTAAATAATCATTATCTTCTAGAAAAGAGCACACAAAACTTTTCTCTCTGTGCGAAGCATGACACATATGCAGACTGTTCCGTTCCGGAAAATTTTTAGGTATTTGGTTTTGGTGTTTATGTTCAATATACTTCTTCCGCTCCACGAGCTTTTCATGTTATGAATTTTATCGATGGTGTTTTACAGACCCCACAGTGTATGTATTTTTGTTATTTCATTTTCACCATTATATAAGTGATAAATAGTGCATTTCTTTCAATATCTATGATGTATTTAATTTATGCATTTAAATATTTTGGTCATGAATGAATTAATTGCTTATCGGTAATGTACTCCCTGACCTATGATACGTTTTTGCATGTGCTACATTGTATTGTTTATATTTTGTTGTAGCATCTACGGTTTATTCCTAGAGAATAAATTAAGTTTGCTAGCTGTCGTGTCCTCGACTTTTTGGGACAGCATACAGACACTCCAGCATTTACCACAACCACAGTTACATATTTTCCAGGGCGTTTGAAGTCGAGCACATACATGAAAATGTGTTAAGCTGGACACAAGCAAACACACAAGCATTTATCACAACCAATTACATATTTTCCAAGGCGTGTGAAGTCGAGCACATACATGAAAATGTGTGAAGCTGGACACGTGTGCAAACACACAAGCATCTACCACAACACCAGTTACATATTTTCCAAGGCGTGTGAAGTCGAGCACATACATGAAAATGTGTGAAGCTGGACACATATGCAAACATACAACATCTTCCACAACACCAGTTACATATTTTCCAAGGCGTGTGAAGTCGAGCACATACATAAAAATGTGTGAAGCTGGACACATATGCAAACACACAAGCATCTATCACAACCAATTACATATTTTCCAAGGCGTGTGAAGTCGAGCACATACATGAAAATGTGTGAAGCTGGACACATATGCAAACACTCAAGCATCTACCACAACACCAGTTACATATTTTCCAAGGCGTGTGAAGTCGAGCACATACATGAAAATGTGTGAAGCTGGACACATATGCAAACATACAACATCTTCCACAACCAGTTACATATTTTCCAAAGCGTGTGAAGATGGACACGTATGCAAACATAATCTCCTACCACAGACACAATACACATAACATATAGTCCAAAGTATAAAGTCAAGCTCAAACAGGCTCACTGCGTGAAGCTGGACACATGCATTTACTTATGCATCTTGCAAAACTACATCTGAACCTATATTCTAATAGGTGTTTAAGCAATTTTGTGAATATGTAAATTGCACCATTATGCTTACAAGATGTCAACATTATTAACCTGTACATAAATACTCATTATATAGCCTTTAATAGTTTAAGTTGGAAATACTAGTACTTTGCCTGATTTATGTTGTGTAGTTTCTCGTCAGTGATCTTGAGTAATAACTGAGTATGGCATTTTTAGTTCCATTTAAACTGCAAAGTTTTAACACATGTATATGCACCATAAAGGATAAATAATATTGTATTGTATTTTAACCTTTTTTAATTTTATTCTTTGTCATTTTATTGCCTGTTCAAGTAAAAGATGTAATCTTGTAATGTTTGTAACTGCTTTTGGTAGATATTTATGAAGCAGAAATTACTGCAGAAAAGGTTTCAATACATCTACACAAGAAGCAAATAAAAAAAGAGTTCTCCATCTATCAGATATCAGCAAATCAGATGAGTTAAAGGTTAAGTCATAGGGAATTTTAAAGTTTATTATATCTATATTTTGATATCTGATACCATTTTTACATTTTTGATTGTCCATCTACAGTATACAAAAATAGTATAATTTTTTATATTTTGTAGATGACAATCTTCTAATACTAAATAAACTGGAAATTGATATAACGCTTGAAAATTTGTGTATTTTTAGTAAGATCGAGGTGGGGGTAACACAAAAGACACATCAGATACCTATTTATTTTAAAAGTCAAAAACCATTTGTTGAAATCAAGTACGAGTGTATTAAACAAAGGCCAGTATTTAAATAAGGATTTAAAAAAGTTTCATATATATATATATATATATATATCAACTTTAATGCAGCATTAAAGGTGAAAGGTTAAATTTAATTACCTTTTCTTTTAAGTAAAGGTTACCTTTTCACCTTTACTTTTTGTAAAGTTAATACAAAGATGACCTTGCTTTTTGGAGCACCTTTAATGAGATTTACTTTGCAAGTAAAGTTTTGTAAAGCTATTTTTTCAAGCAGTGATGTAAGCTTAAAACAATATATTATTTTTTTAAAAAATGTTGCAGAAGATTTTTTTTCATTGAAAAGATCCGTTCCGCCATTCTCAACACTTACATCGATCGTGTAAACAATGAGTCATCGGGGCATATTGCGTAAACTTTTGATGTAAAATGTTTTATCACAAAAATTGAAACTTCACACACTCCTTGCAACATAAAAGAAATTTAAGTATATTTTGCAAGTTTTCACAAATTTAGCAAAGCTACGTGAAAATGACAGACATGATATTTTTCTATAAATAAAGACAGGAGAGGTAATTTTAACAATCGAGATATTACTAGAGGTGTACCAGAGAAGGAAATTCATTTAAATGTATACTTTGTTTCTTAAGCATTTCAAATCACCATTTTCAAAAGAGATTTGCTACCGGATAGTAAAAAAAATTAACACATATCTAAAGGTTAAACGCGTTTTAATTGTTAGTATATTTATGATTTTTTTATAAATAGTTTTGCACGGTTTTGGAACAAACTCCTGTTAACGTGAAAGAGAAAACCTACAGAATATACAGAATGATTGATTGATTGATTGATAATATCTTGTTTAACGTCCCATTCGAGAATTTTTCACTCATATAGAGACGTCACCATATACCGGTGAGAGGCTTCAAATTTTGACCTTTACTCGGCACTTAGGGCCATTGAGCAGTGAGGGATCTTTATCGTGCCAACGCCTGCCTTGACACGGGGCCTCGGTTTTTAAAGTCTCATCCGAAGGACCCGCAACTTTCACTTCAATGTGCCGAGCGCATGGCGAAGGAACAGTTGGTACCCATTTTTTTTATCGACTTAGGTCAGCCGCGGCCGAGATTCGAACTCACGACCTTCCGATCACGGAGCTAGCGCACAACCGACTGATCATGAGCTACCCTGAGCGGTCAGAATATACAGAATGAGAACTAGATGCAAAATTTAACACTGCTTTTCATTTTTTAAAATCTGTTTATTTTGACATGGAATTATATGAATAAATTGAATTTTAATTTTGAAAATACGCTTAAGTTATACTGATCGTAAATTTACGTAAAAATAAATGATTATTTTTTGTTGTTGATTTGTTTACTTTTGTTGATTTACAAATCCACTTTCGAATTAGATTACACAATTTTACTACAAAAAACTACGTAAATCAGAGAAAGAGAGAGAGAGAGAGAGAAAGAGAGAGAGATTACATTGAATCCAGTTTCTTAATTTAAAAAAAATGTGAAACTTTAATGAACATATGAATTTTCAAAACAATACAATTGCGCAACATGATAAAACATCTCTTTTAGTTTTCTATACTACGTCTATTTATTTCAAAAACTAAAAAAAAATAACTTTTTTGTACTCATGTAATGCTTTTTACATAAAGTTTAAATGTTTTAGTTTCATCTACAAATTTTATCACCGAAGTCAAAATAATCCTCGTTATTCCTTGTTTGAAATATATGGAGATAACGAACAGTATTCAAGCTCAAAAGTCCATTATACAATACAAAATAGGAGCAGAGCAAACACGGACCTCCAAACATCAGAGGTGGGATCAGGTGCCATGGATAAAACATCTCTTTTAGTTTTCTATACTATGTCTATTTATTTCAAAAACTAAATGTATCTCAGCATTGTATGACTTTTCAGAGCTCTACTGTTATGCTAAAAAGTCTTTTTTTATTATTGATCTTTAATCTGAGTTATCGGTTTGGAATAATATTGTGAAACTTTCCGTTGAATTATGTAAACAGAATTAGTTTATTAATTTGATTGATTGATAAAATAATTCCTGTAAAGTTCAGGTATTACTTAGAAATGCAATCAGCAAATTAAACAATTAAATTCTAAAAACACTTGATTTACATAAGACGAACATTGTACATTATGCTTTGGGAGTCATATTACAATACCGAGACCAAACTACCATGCATCTGTAAGCCTTTACAATGCTAAACATATCCAAGTCTTTGGCACGGGACCAGAATGAAATTCATAACATATACTTCATATACAATAACATTAGAAAACAATAACATTAAAATTTTATACGATATAGAAACTGCTAGGAGGGGGGAGGGGTGGGGTAGGTTGAAATATCTAAACCGTCAAAAAACAATATTATACTTACCACCTTGCAAAAATCTATCATTTGAAAACTCAGGAAGTTAGGAAATATTACAAACCAGTCGTATTTGTACACGTAGTTATTTCCATTTAATTCAATCATTAAATTTTGACACCCCCCCCCCCCGCTCAAAAAATTTATTAAATTAATTTGCGTGATTCATAAAAAAAAACAACATTTATATAATTATAATTGTTTAATTCATCTGATTTTAATTTTTTGAAATAAGCAAAATCGTTTTTATTCCAAATTCGGTTTGAATTGGTTTAAATTAAAATGAACATGATCAGTATTAATAAATATTAAAAGTATACTTTTAAATTTGTTTACGACTTTTCAACCTGTGGGCAAAATGAAAACCAACTATCATTCTGTATTCAATAATCCAGAAGTGAAAAAAGAATTAGATAGATTACAGGATCAGTACGTACTGGTCCCTGCTGACAAAGCAGGTAACAACATTGTCTTTGTTTGTAAGACTCATTATTTAAATTGTATTTTATAGGAACTGGGTTTTAATTCAACAAGTGCTTATCCGACTTATACCCATAGCTCCCTTTCTAAGAAGGAAATTTTTCAAAATCATATGTCAGTTTTGAATACTTTTAATATTCCCAACAACCAACATGAATTTGAATTCCCATATCTATAATGGAGTCTGAAACTTCATAAAAGTCCTTACAAACAAAGATACACAGCGGGTTCCAGTAAATGTTCTATAAAGCCTCTTTCCTTACTCCTCATTAAAATATTAACAGTATTGATGGAGTCAACAACACAAAAATTTACCACTTTCCAACTTTATATACAACCATTCCCCACGATAAATTAAAGTCCAGGCTTTTTGATATCATTGACAGCTGTTTTTTTTTTCAATAAAAATGGAACTCGTGAATTTACTTACCTTGTCATTGGTCATTTGCAAAATTACTTTGTTAAAAACATTTTGATTGTACACTCAGGTTCTCTGAAGTTGATATTAAAAAGATGCTTGAGTATTGAGTGACAATTTTTATGTAGTTTTTGGAGATCAGGTCTTCCAACAATCTATTGGAATTCCCATGGGTACCAATTGCGCCCCGTTATAAGCAGACCTATTTTGGTATTCATATGAAGCAGAATTTGTTCAAAATCTTGTACGTGAAAAGAAAACATTTGCTGTGGCCTTCAACTCGACATTTAGATATATCGACGACGTAAAGTCGATTAACAATATCAGCATTCGTATGTCAATTCGATATATCCCGGTGAGCTTGAAATAAAAGATACCACTGAATCTGACACTTCTGTTTCATTTTGGATAAGTCGCTAATGGTAATCTAACAACCAATCTTTATGATAAACGTGATGACTTTAACTTTTCAATCGTCAGCTTCCCTTACTTATGCAGCACTATACATTCATCACCTGCACATGGGGTTTATATCTCTCAGTTGATTCGATACTCAAGAGCATGATCTACGTATGACCAATTTCTAAAACGAGGTAAGTTATTGACAAACAAGTTGTTGAAACAAGAATATCAGCAGTCTCGTTTAAAGTCGTAATTTCGTAAGTTCTATGGTCGATACAATGACCTTGTCAGCAAATACAATTTATCATTAAGTCAAATGCTGACTGACGTTTTTCATACTTATTGTTAGGCCATTATTAAAACACTGAATTGTCGACGGATTTTTTCGGTTATAAACCGATCATGACAAGGAGACACGGCGGGTGTGACCGGTCGGCAGGGGATGCTCACTCCTCCATGGCACCTGATCTCACCACTGATGTTTTAGAGGTCCGTGATTGCTCTGCTCCTAAATGTGTATTGTTTAATGGACTTTCGAGCTTGAATACTGTTCGTTATCTCCATATATTTAACCTTAAACTACAAAGTAAAGACATGTGTAAAAAAAAAAAAGTACTTATATATAACACTGGCTTGGTACGTTTTGACTTTCTTTAACTGTAAAAATATTGTGAAGAATAAGACTTATTGTCAGAATAATATTTTGATTTAAGTTTAAATTCCAGGTTTACATTTTGTACTTTTATTATCTTGGTGGAATAAAAAACAATGGCATATGGTAATTTCTTATTTCTATTGAATTTCAGCAGAAGAATGAATTTTCTTTAAATGAATAAATCAGGGTCGATAATTTTACGAGGACGGCGAAGTAATATTGCTATTTTATTCACATCTTCATCAAATATTGATATCACAAAAACTCAGATTTTGCCAACAACAAACGTTTTCCCCTTGTCAGTCATTGTTATTTTTTCCGTGTGTTGCATTTCACTCTCTTTATGAAACTTGTTTTTCCTTGTATATTGTTCGGCAATGTAAATGCCTCTTTGGCAATGTTTTCCACTGTAATGAATTAAAAATGATATGCGCGTTGCTAATGATAAGGAAACAATGTACGCCAATAAAGAGATGCACTATGAACAAAGTTTTACATCTTCACATGGTTAATTTCCTTATGCTGTCTTTATAAGTTAAAGACAGTACATAATACGTAATAAACAGAAAAGAGTAATTGAAGTTTCAAGCCCATGGAAAGGTAGCACTTTTAATCTACAACTTCAAAAATGGATGCTGCAAGACAAATAGAATATCTAACGCTTTATTTGCTTGTAATGGGGTCATTGATTTGTAGCAAAACCAGACAAACATATCTCTATATTCCTGGAGACTTCATTCTGGGAGGACTCTTCTCCGTTCATTTTACAAAGGACAATGGATGTGATATAAACATTGACCCAAACAGTGGAATTCAACTCTTGGATGCCACGATAGTTGCGCTATCGGAAGTAAATGTTTACTTGAAACAGAAAGGGGTATCGTTAGGCTTGATAGCACATGATACATGCTACAGTATTAACCCGTCCTTGGAATATTCTTTAGAATTTGCTCAGCAAAGTTTCTACACAAAACAGGAGACTTTATACAATAACTGTATGACACTGACATCCAGACGGGTGATAGGAGTTATTGGTCCAGCGACTAGTAGGGAGACACAATACGTGGCTAGTCTGCTTGCTCTTTTCAAAATACCACAGGTAAATATGTACATGTATATACTTTCGTAATAATGAAAAATGGAGAGAAAAAAAAGTGATCGATCTAAAAAAAAAAAAAAAAAAAAAAGCCCGCAAATGATATAAATCTATGAACATATCTTAAATTATGGATCCAGGGAAGAGATGGGGAAGGGTTTCTAGAAGGAGTAAATATCCCCTGTCGAGCGGACACACCCGCCTTGAGTCTTAAATATTGATCAGGTGATCGAAATATTCCGTAGTCAAATAAAGCGTAAAAGTAAAGACCTTTCAAATGGTATGGAAACGGCAGTAAAAACAGAAATAATGATAGGTTACATTTCTTAACAAAGTCATTATAACGATCATAGATCTTACGAACTGCTGACTTTAAAAGTGACTGTAACAACAACGTAATGTAATTATCGACTCCCAGTGAACTTGAAATAAAAGACTCCACAATATCTGCCACATCTGTTTGATATTTGGATATTGAACTGACTATAAACAACAAAGGCCTTCTAGAATCTAAGTTGTATAACAAACGTTTCTTATCCATGTAGTAATATTCCGCTTTTTACCTGCAAATTTTGTTTATGTCTCCAAACTTATTCTCTTCTCAAGAGCATGCTCCGAGTACAAGCAGTTTTTAAACGAGGCAAACTACTCGTACATAAGCTGATGTTACGGAGATTTCAACGATCTTGTTTAATGTCAACATTTTATATTTGCTTTGGTCGTTATAATGATCTTATCAGCAAATATAACCTATCACTGAGTTGAATTTTGGCTGATTTGTTTCATACCAATTATTAGGCATTCGTTTTTATACTTAACTTGACTAAGGAATTTTCCATTTACTTGATAAATACATTGGGCTAATGGCGTGTGTGACCGGTCAGCAGGGGATATTTACTCCTCCCAGTTACCTAATCCCACCTCTGAAATTTCAGGAGTTCCGTGTGTAAAGACGAATAATGACCCCCATAGAATAATGATAGGGGTCATTTTTCGCCGTCGAATAATGATCCCCGGTCATTATTCAACGGCAAAAAATGACCCCCAGCCATTAATCGACTTCGAAAAATGCCCCTTTTGCCCGTAGAAAAAGTGTTATCACCCTACAAATCTGCATACCCTACGAGAAGAAAAATGACCCGTTGTAGATCAAAGTCGAAATTTTTAGGGGGCAAAAAAATTACAAATAAAGAGACCTGTTGGCTAAAATGCTCACCTGAGCATATCAGGCATAGCATCGAAAGGGGAAATGGAACATTATAAGAGGCTAAAATTCAAGTTACCTTAGAAATATCGTTGATGTACCAATCATAAAGTTTATTGATGTATGTATAGGGTATTTTCTTTTACTCTACTGTATCAAAACGTTGAGGGTAGGGCAACCAGATTTGCAATGAACATTTTCAAGGGAAAAGATAAAAATTTATGTTCATGAAAATGGAAGGGGGAGGACACCCCACAAAACCCCTATTTCTATGCGCTGAAGATTATATTCACCTTGTCCACTCAAGTTTAAACTATTCCTTGTAAAGAGAGAGAGAGAGAGAGAGAGAGAGAGAGCGTGTTTACAAGACTTTCAATGAACATTTCAAAACTAGAAATTGCTAAAATTTACATTCAAAATATTGGGGAGGGACAATACTTCCCTCTTTTCTGATTCTTTGTGCCTGAATATTATGTTCACTAGAGTGGAATTCGGATGCAGGTGAAATAACTCTTCAGAATTGTTTTCAATCTATTTTAGTTCAATGTAGGAAAAAATAAATCCTTATGTTCACCTGGAAGGTATATAAAATGGTCTCTATTTAATGATAAATTGAAAACATAAATAAACTTCAATTTACACTGTATCGAAATGTTTCCATATTGATGTAACAAATGTATCACTGTTTTAAAGTGGATTTAAAAAAAAATCATTCCTTTTACATGTACGCATCCTACCCTCAGACGACCATGTTTACAGACTTAAATGTACATTGGGATTCTTCTTTATTACTTTCTATATATTTGAAAAGAAATTCCCATAGACCACTGTTTATAAATAAAATTGAATGCACATTATACGGTTGTATATATTTCAGACATGCAGAAATTTTATGTCCTTCTTATGTTTGCCATGTCTGCTTCATATTTGGACGTTCTTCTGACTATAGACGATAGAGACCAACTAACAACTAGATTGTCTGACAAACGGGATGACTTCAGTTTTTTCCATCGTCAATTTTCCTTATTTGTGTAGTAATATTCCGCTATCATTTGCATATGATGTTTACGTAATCCAACTTATTCGATACCCAAGAGCACGATTAATTTTTAAATCGATGCAGACTGCTGACAGATACATGTAAGTTGATGCTACAGGGGTTTCAACAACCTCGTTTAAAGTCTGCGTTTCGTAAATTCAATGGTCGTATCAATGACCATGTTAACAAATATAACCTATAATTGGGTCAAGTGCTAAGCCTTTTTCATACTAAATTCGACAACAGAATGTACTTTTACCTATTTTATTCATAGGGCTCTCGGCGGGTGTGACGGGGAAAGAGGGGTTGCATACTCTTTCTAGGCATCTGATCCCACCTCTGCAATTTGCGGGGACCCTTTTTTATGCCCTTTTAACAGAGTTTCATTCTTTGTGGATATTTTAAAATCATCACTGTTCGTTATCTTCACCTTTTTTCATTAGGAAATATATCAACAGTATTTCATTACGAAATATATCCACAGTATGTCGTTCGCACAAGATATTATGTCATTCGCGATACATACATTTTACACCATTTGCACGACTTTTTTGTCATTCAATATATATATATATACATATATATATATATATATATATATATATATATATATATATATATATATATATATATATATATATATATATATATATATATATATATATATATATATATATATATATATATATATATATATACTACATTGTATAACTTTCTGAATTTATTTCCGAAACTCATCTCATTCATATGTTTTCCTTCAATTTTTTTTCAAAAAGTTGATCGTACTCAAAGCTTGCTGAATACTTTGGAGGATATGTTTACCATTGAAAAGCCAGAACATCCCGCTTGTCTATTATTTATCTATGAATGTCTACATGTATATTCAATCAAATATCCAAATATGAAACTAATGGAAGACAGTCATAAAGGGAGATTACATTAAGTATTACAACCAATATTAGCCATTTTGCGATTTTCAGTATGTGCTGAGAACCCAGTAGGCCTAAAAGATAGAATTATGCATGTAAATGTAATGTTGTTTATTGTGCGTTCGTCCAGTGTTGATCAAAAAGGGCATAAAGAAGAATCAAAGATTGAGGTTCAAACCTTGAAATCAATCACCTAATATAAATTTTGTATCACTTTGTTGGAAAGGGGGTCATTTTTCAACGCGGGTCAATTTTTTATAGGACGCACATATAAAAAAAATTACCCCTAGGGCTCTTTTTTCTACAAAAAATATTTTTTCTACGGCTTGGGGTCATTTTTTGTCGTTGAAAAATTACCCCCCCCCCCCGTTCATTATTCTATTGGGGGTCAATATTCGTCTATACACCGTGTTTATGTCCTATTCACAGAATTGTATTGTTTGTTGTTTTATGAGGTCTATCGCTGTTTGCCACTTAAGTGGCAGAGGACAGTCTTTTTGGCAATCAAAACATTTGGCTGATGTTTTCCTTAAAATTGAGCTGCTTGTAAAATGCGCATTGGAAAACTTTAAATTCTCTCTGTAACAATAGTATGGCCTAGTCCCTTGAGGGAATTGAAGCTTTTAGGAGTAAAAAAATGTACATCTTACACATTGATCCAAAATGACGGCACAGGGACAACCTCACGATTTCATGAAATTTTTAGCCTATTTTTACTTTTTAACCGGATCCGCAACAGCTCCTAGGCCCGTGCTAATGCCCTATGCTACCACATAAAATGCAGACAAACACCTGTAAATACCACTGAACAGTAAGAGATACTGGCTCAACCACCTCATTTTCAAGCTACAATTCCTCCTATAAACCCACCCCGCTTTTCTGAGGGAATACCGGATGGGTGATTTTCGATTTTAGTTTCGTATTTCGAGTCCATATCCTATAAATAGTAGTATATTGACACTAAAGTGTCATATATCAATAAAATACACAAGGCCATCAATTCCATCCAAAAACACACATAAAATATTCTAGCAATAAAATCACATATAATATGCATTCAAACTTTAGGTTTCTCTATTGTTTTAAAAATATTTTTTGACCGGTACTTAATCCGAAACTATCCTCTGCCACCTTGTATGTAGGAAGCCTGCCTCGGTTAAAAAAAATCCATCGTATACTCAGAACATGTTCTAGAGTATGGAATGAGTTGGAAGATGCTAACACCATATGTAGTTGATAGTGAAATATTACTAAATAGATATTAATAACTATGGAAAAACTGAAGTCATTTTATTTTCCGAACAATTTAGTTGTTATTTGGCACTTATCGTCTATAATCGGTAATATAAAACATCTACATATGCAACAGATGTGGCAAACTCTATGGTGTCTTTTATTTCGATTCACTGGGGTATATTCAGTCGACAGATGATTGTACATAACTGTGGATAATTGAATAACGTCTTTAATATTTCAATATCTAGTTGAAGAAAATGATTCCATCTTCTTCTGTACAGGATCACTTTATATACCATAAGAACAATTTTGATAAGCCGGAAGCCTCAGTCTAGATTTCATCTGGTCAAATGAGGCCCGAAGGGGAGAGAGAGGGACGGAGAAGGGCCACTATACATAGAACATTATTTAATTGGTAATAAAAAAGGAACAGTCTCAAAAAGCTTCCTTTCAATTCCAAAAAAAAAAAAAAAAAAAAAAAAATCATGATTACTCATATAAAAAGGCAAGAAGCTACACATAATGAAGATTCATGTTCCAATACATGGTCCCTGATGTAGGCAGTGTGGCAACACAATAGCAGGCAAATTTTTTTTCATGGGGACAAAAGGAGGAAAAGAATCTTTGATAATTTTCCGATTAACAGCAGG
The DNA here is from genome assembly GCF_033153115.1 of Saccostrea echinata. Classification (NCBI taxonomy): domain Eukaryota; kingdom Metazoa; phylum Mollusca; class Bivalvia; order Ostreida; family Ostreidae; genus Saccostrea; species Saccostrea echinata. The sequence continues at coordinate 3,594,697 of NW_026889773.1, read as the reverse complement.
AACGAGATGACTCTGCTTAGTATTGTGGTCCAAGAATCTCTTGTTTAAAATGTGATAAAAAAAATCAAATTCGTATTTTAATTGAAGTTATTTAATTATAATTTTTATTAGTTTAAAGAAATAATAAAGATTTTATTTCCTTAATCAAAGTAAAGAATTTTATTACTCCAGATTAGTGGCACGGCTACTTCTTCAGTCCTTAATGACCGACAAAAGTACAAATATTTCAAGCGTACAGTACCATCGGACACGTACCAGGCCAAAGGAATTGTTCAGCTTCTCAGGTACGAGTACAAGAAGTTAATTTGATGCTTTCATAAAACAGAAATAGCCTGCCCTAAGTGTTTGCCTCTTAATGTACTTCCCCTCTATCTGCAAACCAAGCTCAAAAGTCCATTAAAGCAATACAAATCGAGAGCAGAGCAATCACGGACAAAAGGCAAAAAAACCGATATTGTTTATTAATTTGAATATATTTCTATATGAAAAAAGTAATGCAAATAGGTTAAAATACACTAAACCGTTTAGATAAGTATAAATATGGTGTTTTGAATGCCTAAGCTTTCTGCACACTTTATAAGCAAATTACCTGTGGAATGTAATGATTAACAAAAAGATGTTTGACCTCATCTGCCTTCTGTTTATAAAATGCTTTTATTATTCTTTAGAGCAAATGGATGGGTGTATGTTAGCATTCTGTATGAAGATTCTAGCTATGGTAGATATGGTTACAATGATATCAAAAAATTTGCACAACAGGAAAACATATGTATTGGTTATGAGAAGCAAACCTCGATGGATATGACAGATTTAGAGATAACTGAAGTTTTAACAGATCTTAGATCAAGAAAGAACGCAAAAGGTACTTTTATCTATTTATATTCAAATATGAATGCTCTTTTGATGATATATATATGAAAGAGAGACTAAGATATGATAACAATGAAACTGTAAATAAGTAATTTTAAGAAATTTTAAAAAGGTTCAACCAACTTGATTCTAAATTGGGGATGACTTTACCGGTCCCTAGAAAAACGCACTAAAATATAGTGTCCCTTTAGGCGACTTCAATATATATGAGATCGCATGAGCGATCGAAAAAAAAAAAGTATGACGTTTTATGCATTTTTGACCCCAAAATCGAATTCTACGGTAAAAAGTTTAGTTTAAGACCTCGTTTTTAAACAAAGCTTTAAATCTCGTTCTCTCAAAAAAGTAATAGATATTGTTTATTCAGTAAAAAGGGAAGAAAATTATTGTCAACGAAGCGCGTGCAGCGCATGCTTAGTTTTGTTTATTTTTACTTAGCCATTTTTTTCATGTAAACAAACAAACGAGATACCGTTGAAACTGAATTCAGATCTTGCAAAATAAACAGATGCAACAGAATTTCTTAGTTAATCTAAAAGAACAAGTCACTCACCTAATCTCTCGGATGGTATGCGAGGACTAACCCATATCTCCCGGGGTAATGCTAGACAAACCCATTTGCGAGTACTAACCCTAATCTCTCAAATAGATGCAAGATTAACCTTCATCAGTCGAAAATCTATGCAAGGACTAATCCTAATCTCTTAGATGGGTGCAAGACTAACCCTAACAAGTCGTAAAATGTGCAAGACTAACCCTTACAAGTTGAATGACGTATATCTTACGTCAAAGTGCAATGAGCGCGCGGATCTTGCGGATCTGGGGACCGGTAAAGTAAAGTAAAGTCTGCCCCTAAATTGAAGACCCATTTTGTGTAAAGTGCCTTTCATTTTCAGAGATAAACATTAAAACTTTTAAATTTTAGGAAAAATAGTGGTAGTTCTGTTTATGCTGAATCAAAACGCATACAGAATTATCCGCAAAATTCATGACATGCGCATTGAAGACTTTATATGGACTGTAAGTGACGGATTAACCGGGCTTGATCCCCCGGTTGGGCTAGAAAATATCATGGACGGAGCTATCGGATTAACCCTCCAAACTTCTGAATATTCGGGATATATCCAATACGTCAATAAGTGGGATGATATGATTTTTTTTTTCTCTCGTAGTATCATATCTTGGAAAAAATTATTGATTTTCAAAAACTTTGGACGATCCTTGATTACTATCATACTACATAAATTTCAATATCTTAATTACAGCCAAACTACAGAAACTAATCCGAATCCATGGTATTCAGAATTCCTCCACCAATATTACCCAAATTGCACAGCGGGAAATTGTGAGCGAATTAATAACACTGGTAAATAACATTAATATGAACAATTATGAATTATAAAAGATATGAATTTATTTATTTATTTTTGTACTTATTATCATTATTATAATTATTATTATTTAATGTAGCTAAATATAAATTAAATTACTTAAAAGCGCTTAAACATAGGGATAAATATTGAAGATTTCAACAATAAAATACCACTTAATTAAGAAAATAAGAGACATAGATATCTAAAAATAATTGTAAAATTTGATCCTAAATCACAATTTTAACATTTTTGATTAGAAAAAAAGTACTGAACTTTTGAATAGTTTAACGAATTAAAAGACCCCACATAATATAGACAAGGAAAGAAAATAACAACTATGTACAAAAGAGGTTAAAGATAAAACATCATTTTAAAAGGATGAGTCGTTTATTTGTTTGTTTTTTGTTAAGCGTCCCTTTTGTTTCATTCATATTAAGACGCAACCATTTGCCGCTGGAGGGCTGCAAATTTTAAACCTATACTCGGCACTTAGGGCCATTGATCGGTGTGGGATCTTTTTGTGTCAGCACCTACTGCGACACAGAACTTCAGTTTATACGGTCTTATCCGAAAAACCGGGCTCCATGTCCCGCATTGAGTTTCGAACCCGCAACGTAAGGATCCATTACTTACTCTGCAACCCAAATGCAAATGCCTTAACCACTGCGCCAGGCGGGAAATAAGATGAGTTGTAAGACATTTCTTAAAAGTGCAAACCGTTTGATCTGGTTTATACACTTTCTAGACTAAATGAAAAAGGTGAAGATAACAAATAGTGTCTGATCTAGAGGTAATCCGAAAACAATGTCATTCTGTAAACATGGCATGGAACACGTATCCTTGAAAATTCCAGGGGTAGGAAGAATAAGCATCCCCCCCTGTTGACCAGTCTCGCCCGCCGTGACCCTATGTATTGAACAGGTAGACGGAGCATTCCGTTGTCAAATTCAGGAATAAAACAAAGGCCTAGCAACTTGAATCAAGTAATATGAATCAATATTTCTGATACGGTTAACAACATTGAATATTTATTAGGATTTCAAATATACAAAATAAGATAACCAGTCAACAATTATAGATAATCACTTTTTCTATGTTTAGTTATCATAAATGCTAAGAATGCATATATGATTATGCTCTCTTTTGAAAAACCCTTGAAATTATTTTTATGAATTCCAGCTTTTTAATTTGGCAATTTGCCGTCGCATAATTGCCATTCCTATAGGAATATGAAAATAAGGTCTAAAATTGACAAACTGCTTATTATCACACAAGAATGATGACACTAGTGGAATTACTGCTCTTTAAAATGGAATTCCTTACTGCTTATACTTCTCAGGTATCCCGTATATCATCAGCGTCCGGGATGCTGTTTACGCATTTGGAAATGCCATTCTAAACATTCATTCAGAGATGTGTCTGAATGAAACTGGTGTATGTAAAGAAATCAAAGAAAGGTTAACAGGAGATCTGTTGTTGGATTACCTCGAGAAAAACAATAGTAAGATCACAAATTGAAGATAATAACTTGAAATTTAACAATCTAGAATGATCAACATGATATAAATCAAATATATTTTTCACAGAAAAATAATACATTTAAATTTCAATAACAGATCCTTTTAACACTTCATTCCATTTCGTTGATGGTGTTGAAGGACCACCTAGATACAGTATCCAACAGTACATAAGAAAAGGCAACCACTTTGTATGGACTGAAATAGGAAAATGTATAACATTTATGATTTCATATTTATATTTGTTTAAAACAACCTTCCATAATGAAATTTAGAATTATATTATCTTGATTCAGGACTTTAAAATACCATGTGAAGATGACATTTTCTATATTATACAAGTTGTAGGAGAAGAATTGGAACTCGATGCTGTCAAGTCGCAGGCGGCATGTTCTGTGGAATGTTTTCCTGGATACATTAAAAGGATTACAGAAATATGTTGTTGGGAGTGTACACCTTGTCCCTCAGGAACCATCACTAATTCATCAGACTCGTACAGCTGTACAGATTGCTCACACGGCTATACACCAAATGCAGAAAGAAATGAATGCATACAAATTCCGATTTCTTATTTTTCATATGAAAGTCCATTCTCTGTTGCTATTCTCGTATTTAGTGTTTTGGGTTCTGTTTTATGCATCGCTGTTTCCGTTGTATTCGTGCAAAAACGAAATACGCCTTTACTAAAAGCCACTGGTTTTGAAACCAGCATGGTAATGCTTTCTAGTATTCTTATGTCATACATATCACCATTTATTTTACTAAGCTATCCTTCATCTTTCTCTTGTGCAATATCTCGACTATTTATCGGGATGAGTTATACTCTGGCCTATTCTTCTGTCCTTTCTAAGCTAATTGTTTATAAGAGAGCGTTCGATGTGAGATCTGGTATCAAACAACAAACAGCAAAGGGACAAAATCTACCAAAACCTCACATGTGTACAATGATGACGGCGTTGCTACTTTCTCTTGCACTATCGGCTGTTCAGCTTCTTGCAATCATATTCTGGTTAATAATTGATATTCCAGAACATAAGATAATGTATGATCTTACAACTAATCCTCTATCCGGATTCCGTGCGTGTAAAGACTCTTACAATTTTAATTATTTTGTTTTACTCTTCTGGCCCTTTCTGCTGATGATTGCATGCCTCGTCCTCGCCATCAAAACAAGAAAACTTCCTGAAGGTATGAACGATTCACGTGAGATCATGTACTGCTCCTTCACTTCCTTTATCATCTGGTTAGCGTTTGTACCACTGTATGCTTTCTCAGGAACTGTCGCAGCACGAGTAATCTCTCTATGTGTTTCATTGTTCATTCATGCGACAGTTTTTTTCAGTTGCCTTTTCCTTACCAAGATTTACATTGTGGTCTTTAGACCAGAGAAAAACAACAAAGAACGCGTAATGAGAAGTACAGCTGTCAGTCCTAGCAAGACTCATAACACATATAGTGGCTCTCATGAAAGCAATGGTCCTCAGACGAAAAGAACAGAACAGAATTCACATTCTTACAATTACACTCTAGAAAAAGCATCATGTATTGGTAAGAGTTGTTGATTTTTTATATTTTTACTGCTTTTCAAGATTTTGACCTATACTTGAGTAATCTTTTACAATATTGGTTTGTTATAATAATCGTGTTTTCTATATGGTTTTTGTAATCAAAGCATAAAATCAGGGTTATAAGTCCTTATTTCTTTCATATGTGATTACAGATAGGTTAGACCATGATTATGACGTCATCCTGTCAACAGATAAAACTTGTTCATCAAAATTAAAAAACGAGATATTTGACGCAGTAAATGAGAGTGAAGAGATTGTGAAGATTAAAGAGAACCCTCTCTACAACTCGTATGCATAGATTCCTGTATTCTTTACGTAATGTTAAAATATCCCAAATTCAAAGCTCCTCGTCCTAGTGTCTTCCATATATGATTACATAATGAGTTGGAAGGTGGCGCCATCCAGGAAATAGAAATGTACATGGACGAGGTGAACGAGTGATTCGGTGCTTTAAATAAAATACAGGATTTTATTAAGATAAGAGAAACTCCTTTTTACTACTCTGATGTACAGACAAATTCATCTTGTACCTGATGTAAAACATTTTCAGAAAACATATTTGATACATTGTTTTTACATTGTTTTCCTACTAATTCGAGAAATTCCTTGGCACATGGTGGGTGAAAGAACAATTATTAACTTTTGAAAAAAAATCTTACGTTACTGAAAGTACTTTTGAATTGTATTAATTGTTTCAGTTGTCTCAAGTTTTCATCTTTTGTGATAAAAAACCTGTATTTCAGTAAAGTCTCTACGATGAAATAAGAAGATAACGAACAGTAATCAATCTCGAAAGTCCAAAGAAACGATACAAATTTGGAGCAGAGCAGACACGGACCTCAAAATTTAGAGGTGGGATCAGGTGCCATGAAGGATTTCAAGTGTGGAACAAATATTTTTGTATAATTGTAGACTATTTTGTTCGACAGATTACCATTACTTTTGTACTTTTCATAATCTATGCGTCAGACTAATGTGCGATATTGTTTTAGACGAAACTGCACAGACTACTTACCATGATATCAGTAATAAGTGGGGACTTCACGATGTGTGCTACCTTAACTACGCAAGTAAGTTAAGGCTAAGTATAGACCTTTCTATAAAACTGAACTAATTAAAACGCATAAGGGCTATACTTATTATACAGAAACGGTTAAAACTTATTTTCAAATGCAAACTTGGTACCCGCGACAAATCATAGCCAGTACACATTATGACGTCATATTATGACGTCATTGCTCTCTACTACACAAAGTTATAAAGAACATCAACAAAAAAGATTCGGCGCAAGGGCATACCCAATTCATTTTTACAGAAACAGGGTCTAATTAGAAGCAGAATATTCCAAGGATTTGTGATATTGCTGCACAAATGCCGACAGATCAATTATTTAGTTACTTTATGTAAAGTTTTGAGTTGAAACGGGGTAAAAATTCACAGTCCAGCGTAAGTTTACTCAAATTTTTATCAAACGAGAAAGTGCGTAGGATTTGTGCAGCATTTTTATTAATCTTTAGAATATTCTTCGCTGTATTATACATTATTTACTTAAAAATAAATAGGGTATGCCCTTGCGCCAAAGCCGTTTGTTGATGTGTTTTATTACTTTGAGTACTAAAGAACAATGACGTCATAATATGACGTCATAATGTGCATTAGCTATAACATGCCTTGGGAACTAAGTATGTATAAGACAATAAATTTAAGCTTTCTCGTATAATAAGTATACCTCTTCTGCATTTTTATTAGCTAATTTGCATAGAAACGCCTATACCTAGCCTTAAATCACTTGCGTATTTTATTTTTCATCTTCATTTAATAACTAATGAATTATAGTTATTTTTGCACGAGTGTAATCAGAGGTTCAATTATCTACGTCATTATAACTTATATTATTTGTGTGAAATCAAGATTCAAGATACCAGTGGTTGTTTAATAAAATCCGCATTGGATACACCGTTCCATTACTCTGAAATCTTTGTCGATGTTTCCTTTAGAGCCTGTAAATAATACAAGTATGACTGTCAGGTGTATTTTACTGATCAAATATATTGTAAAACTTTACTTATGATGTACTGTTTTTAATCTCTGCTTACATAATACATCTTTATCAGTGTCCAAGCAACAAAACAATTTGATTAACGTCTTTCTCGTAAATATTTGTACGGTATTATATAATTACATACCCTCAGTCTACGGAAGTATAAGTTGCTTTCACTATATTCTAGATAAAAAGGCTTTTAATCTTCATGGCATTCCTTATGTTCCTTATGGCTACATGATTCAATTTATCGAATAAATAAATGAAAAGCGATAGTTTTTTATTTAATTTGTTATCATACCCAGGAAGTAACATATATTCTAAATGTACATGTAATAAAATGTGAAAATACTGAACAGTAATCAGACCCATAGTGCAATCAAAGAATACAAACTGTGAGCAGAGCAAACAAGGACTTCTCAAAACAGAGGTGGGATAAGGTGCCATGAAGGAGTGAGCATCCCCTGTCGACCAGTCACAAGAACCGTGTGTTCTTTGTCAAAATTGGGTAAACGAAATTTTTTTTTAGACAATTCAGTGAAAAAATATTGGTATTACAATTCGTTTGAAAGACGTCAGGCATTAATTGTACATGAAAATGGTAATGACAGGACTCATGATGCACCTTACGTTTTATTTCTTAATATTTTGGTTGGTATTCTGTAAGAAAACCGAAAGAACATATCTACAGATTCCCGGAGATTTTATTTTGGGTGGACTCTTCTCCATTCATTTTTCAAAAGGCGATGGGTGTGACAATAAAATCGATCCGGATATTGGAATACACCTACTGGACGCCGCGATTTTTGCTCTATCGGAAGTAAATTTTTACTTGAAAGTGAAGGGGATAACGTTGGGTTTAGTAGCATATGATACTTGCTACAATGTGAACCCGTCCTTAGAATACTCTTTACAATTTGCTCAGCAAAGTTACTATACGAAACAGGTGGAGACTGGATACAATAATTGCATGGCACTACCGTCGAGACGGATGGTAGGAGTAATTGGTCCCGTGACTAGTAGAGAGACACAATACGTGGCCAGCCTGCTGGCTCTCTTCAATATGCCACAGGTAAACATTTAGGATCTTAATTAATCTTATTTCGACTATGGCTCATTCTCCTAATAAAATCCTTATAGTTATTCCTATCTGAATTCCATTTCATTTTTCTTATGAAATATACCGGGATCCTCTGACAAGCTTTTTCTATGAAGATTATCTTTCAGCTGTGATACAATTTTGTTTATTGTTTTAGCCTATGGTATAAAAAATAGAATTAAATTAAAATTAATTTTCTTAATATACTAATTATTCTTTGAGCTGAGAACTTCTACTGCTATCGATATGTGTATTTGTTCAAAGTAATTCATTTCCCATTTACTACATCAAAAGGGATGTTTGTATTGAAATTATCCCCCACACCCACCCCAAAAAGGAAAGAAAATTCTTCCATATAGAAAAAATTTACATTATAAAGATTTTGTCTTGAAATTATGAAACTATTTAATAAAAAATACTCTGCGTATCTAACCTATTTAATAATGAAGTCGATAGCACTATGATTCACCTTAGCCACCATTGGTTTCTTACTGAAGTCTGCATGAGTCAAATATGATAATATGAAGAGAAGATGTTCTAAAAAAAAAGTTCTGTGATATTCTTTGTTGCTCAGACCTTCATTAATTTTGCAGCAAATGAAAATTTTCTTCTATTTTTTTTAAAAAAAGAAGTAATATAATTGGTACGGTAGATCAATACATTTTCGAGACAGCTTATCTTTGCGAAATATTTTTGTACCTTAAAGCGGGATAAAAATTCAGTTTTTGCTGCAATATCCATTTATTCAAAAATAAATGAGAATTATATATTCGCGAGCAGGAAATCAAAAATAAAGTTCTTGATCAAAAAGTGATTTACAGTAATTTGTATGGTATATTTTTCCCAGATTAGTGCCACAGCTACTTCTTCTGTTCTTAATAACAGAGAGGAGTACAAATATTTCAAGCGGACAGTTCCCTCTGACACATACCAAGCTAAAGGGATCGTTAAGATTCTCAGGTAAGACAAAATTAAAGTGAAACAAAAGAAATAGTTCTTAAATGAATATGTGATGGTAATTAACTTTGATGAATCTCAACATCCAATAAAACAATACACAATCGGGAAAAGATTAAATACTGGACCCTTGAATTATCAAAGGCAGCAGAAGGTATTATGGAAGAGTGAAGAATTCGTTTTGACCTGTCACATCCGACGTAAGTTTCTTTGTCTTAATCAGGTAAACGGGGTCATCCATAGACAAATCAAAGTAACAAGAAGCATACGGCGGGTGTGACCGGTCGACAGTAGATGCTTACTACTCCATGGCACCTGATCCCATCTCCGATGTTGTAGAGATGTTTGCTCTGCTCCTAAAATGTTTTAACAGACCTTGAGCATGATAAATATTCGTTATCTTCATATTTCATGTATACATTTTACATTTTTAGCTCCTCTTCCAGAAAAAACAGGGCTGCTTTTTAATTGAATAACCAATAAATCAGCCTTTAATAAAGGATATTAAGATTTTATCACACACAGGACCACACTCTCTTTAAAGTGGAGATAACTTAAATTAATGCCGCGGCTAGGATAAGGCTGTCCGAAGAATGTCACAGTGTACCAGCCGTAGTAACTTCTCTGAACTACCTAAATATGACGTCATAATGGCATATGATGTCAAGTCACTGCATATTTGAGCTGACATGACGGGGAAAGTGTCATAACTTTTACATTCCTTTCACATCACATGTAGAATTTTTTTTACGTTGATGTTTAATTCACGTGTCTGGATTGTTGTTTTAATGCTGTTATGATTGTGAATATTTGCAGCATAATATCGTTATTACTTTTTCTTGTCTAACATGTACGTATTCAACCAATTGAAAAAAAAAGAATGTGAAATGCCCCCTAACGTGTCTGTAGACAGAGTTAGAATCTATAAATCTTATACATATTAGACTAGCACAAGTGAATAATAAGGATTAATTGAAGATATTTTGTGTGAATCTACTAGAGAAATATGTCCTCTAACTGAATTTTGCTGGGGGATTGTATGTAATATCCCTAACAAAAAAATACTAATGTAAACTATAGTTAGCTATAGTTTACTATAGTTAACTATAGTACCAAAGTAAAGACTTTGGAACTTTGATTTACTATAGTGAAAACTTTGGAACTTTGATTTACTATAGTGAAAACTTTGGAACTTTGGTTTACTATAGTAAAAACTTTGGAACTTTGATTTACTATAGTGAAAACTTTGGAACTTTGATTTACTATAGTGAAAACTTTGGAACTTTGATTTACTATAGTGAAAACTTTGGAACTTTGATTTACTATGGTAAAAACTTTGGAACTTTGATTTACTATAGTAAAAACTTTGGAACTTTGATTTACTATAGTTAACTATAGTAAACTATAGTTAACTATAGTTTACTATAGTATTTTTTTGTTAGGGATATCCTATTTTGTATAAATTGCGATGAAGAGTGGAAATGACCCCTTGTATGTGGGTAAGTTGAATTTCTCGTGAAATATTTTCTTATGAAATAAAATTCAGACTTGCCCCAAGCACTTTATATACACCCAAGAATACGTTTAATTGATTTATGTAACAAGCCGTTCACAATAATTTTGTTTTTCACTTTTGCCGATGCGATTTTTGTGCAACATTTAAGAAAATTTATGTGTCCGTCACGTGATCAACACAGTCATGTGACATCACAAAAATGTTTTTTTGTAATACCTTATTCAACTTTCTTTACAACTTAACCGTGTATGTATACATAGATTACAAATTGAAGTCAAAACATTGCTCAATATAAAATAGTATATATTTAATGCATCACAAGATTTTACCAAAATCAACAGCTTAAAAACTTACGACTTTTCAACTTTATACACAACCATTCCCCACGATAAATTAAAGTCCAGGCTTTTTGATATCATTGACAGCTGCTTTTTCAATAAAAATGGAACTCGTAAATATACTTACCTTGTCATTGGTCATCTGCAAAATTATTTTGTTAAAAAACATTCTGATTGTACACGCAAGTACTCTGAAGATGACATTAAAAAGATGCTTGAGTTTCTGATTGACAATATCTATGTGGTTTTTGGAGACCAGGTCTTCCAACAATCTATTGGAATTCCTATGGGTACCAATTGCGCCCCGTTATTAGCAGACCTTTTTTGTATTCATATGAAGCAGAATTTGTCCAAAATGTTGTACGTAAAAAGACGAAAACACTTGCTGTGGCGTTCAACTCGACATTTAGATATATCGATGACGTATTGTCAATTAACAATGGCTATTTTCATTCTTATGTCGATACGATATATCCTGGTGAACTTGAGATAAAAGATACCACAGAGTCTGACACATCTGTTTCATATTTGGATATTTTACTTGAAAAAGACGTTAATGATGATTTAACAACCAAGCTTTATGATAAACGTGATGACTTTAACTTTTCAATCGTCAACTTCCCTTACTTATGCAGCAATATACCTTCATCACCTGCATACGGGGTATATATCTCTCAGTTGATTCGATACGCAAGAGCATGCTCTACGTATGTACAATTTCTAAAACGAGGTAAATTATTGACAAATAAGTTGATGAAACAAGAATATCAGCTGTCGCGTTTAAAGTCATCATTTCGTAAGTTCTATGGTAGATACAATGACCTTGTCAGCAAATACAATTTATCATTGAGTCAAATGCTGACTGACGTTTTTCATACTAATTGTTAGACCATTATTTACACACTGAATTGTCGACGGATTTTTCCGTTATTTCCCGATCATGACAAGGAGCACACGGCGGGTGTGTCCGGTCGGCAGGGGATGCTCACTCCTCCATGGCACCTGATCCCACCTCTGATGTTTGGAGGTCCGTGTTTGCTCTGCTCCTATTTTGTATTGTATAATGGACTTTTGAGCTTGAATACTGTTCGTTATCTCCATATATTTCATGCATACTAATCCTTCGGACAGCCTTAACCTAGCTGCGGAATGATATAACTTTGATGTCCAGTGCTCTTTAGCCTATAAATGATTTGTTTTAATTTTATTTGAAACAATTTGTCTCCCTTGCCCTATAATTTTAAAATCCATTCTTTCCTTCTTTAGAGCCAATGGCTGGGAGTATGTGAGTATTCTCTACGAAGATTCCAGCTATGGAAGTTATGGCTACAAGGATTTCAAAAGGTTTGCACGACTTGAAAATATATGCATTGGTTATGAGAAACAAACCTCAGATGGAATGACGGAATTAGAAATCCATAAAACAGTAACTGAATTAACTTCCAGAAGGAACTCAAGAGGTACTATATCAAATGTTGTTCTTTTTATATGTGCTTAACAGATATATATTGGGATGTTAGAGATTAACTGAATGACAGAATATTCTGGTTTCTTACTTACACTCTACTCTCTGCTCTCTGTGATTCCACACTTAAAGTGTTAATCAGCATAATCATTCTTCTTATATACAGAAAGAGACACAATGTAGTTAAAATAAAGTTCATTTTCTAATGTATCAAAACTTCCTTGCAGGCAATATAGTGGTAGTTCTGTTTATGCTATATCAAAACGCATACAAAATAATCCGCCACATTCAGGACACGGGCATTAGAGGCTTTATCTGGGTCGGAAGTGACGGATTAACCGGACATGACCCTCCAAATGGACTGGAACATATCATGGACGGTGCCATAGGAATGACTTTGGAAACGTCTGAATATCCAGGATATATCCAATACGTCAACAGGTGCGGGGGACAAGAGAACAGTCACCAGCAAAATTTTATGTTCCTTTCATCACATCAAGAGAAATGAGACTTTAAGAAAATCATTAAAACATTTGTATTTCAATTATTTTATTTTGTATTTCAATATTGTTTTTCTTAATTACAGCCAACAAATTAAAGATAACCCAAATCCATGGTATGCTGAATATCTTCAACAATATTTTCCAAACTGTTCAACAGGAAGCTGTGGGCACATTGATAATGCTCGTAAATTACACAAGTGCTTTAGACCAAGTTTTAAAAAATGCAAAAAAAAAAAAAAATTAATAATAATAAATAATAAAAACAAATAAATAATCAAATATATGGTGAAATGTCCAAAACAATTATCAATCTTTAGCCATATATGAAATGAATTTTTATATTATAGTGCGGTTGGAAATACATGATCTTTGGATAGCTATTTATGAAATTTAAAGAAAAATCCATTTTTAGTGCAATACAAAAATGCATATTTTCTAAAAAGAAATACTCCATATTTTCATAGGAATTCCATTCATTGCCAATGTCCGAGATGCTGTTTACGCATTTGGGTATGCCATGTTGAATATTCATTCAGAAATATGCCAGAATATCACTGGATTGTGTGAGAAAATGAAAGAAAATTTAACGGGAGATTTATTAATCGAATACCTTGAAAGACAAAGAAGTGAGTATTCAATTCCAGGATGATAATGTAAAGTAACAGTCCAATTAAGGTCCTTATAATGATAAGAAAATCTATCATTGAATAAAAACTAATATAACTCGATTCAATTTCAATTACAGATCCTTTTAATACTTCATTCCATTTCGTTGATGACGTTGAGGGACCGGCTAGATACAGTATCCTTCAGTACTCAAGGAAAGGAAACAACTTTCAATGGAATGAAATAGGAAAATGTATAATAACTAGCATCAGAATATCAACTACAATTATAATTTGACACTAATATTAAAATTGTGCTCAAAATTCTTTTGAAAAATAAAATTATGTATGAGTAATGAGTTCCTTTTCTCTTTCAATAGATATAGGATCAGAGTTGATGCTCAACGTCACTAGGCAGAAAGCAGCGTGTTCTCTGGTATGTCTTCCTGGCTACATAAAAAGATTAACAGAAATCTGTTGTTGGGACTGTACACCTTGTCCTCCTGGAACCATCACTAATTCATCAGACCAGTACAGCTGTACAGATTGTTTATCTGGATATACACCCAATTCAGACAGAAATGAATGCATGCAAATTCCAGTATCTTATTTTACATATGGAAATCCCTTCTCTGTTCCTTTTCTGGTATTGTGTGCCTTGGGTTCAATTTTATGCATCGTAGTATCAGTTGTGTTTGTGCAAAAGAGAAACACTCCTCTACTAAAAGCCACTGGTTTTGAAACCAGCATGGTATTGCTTTCTAGTATTCTTTTGTCGTATATATCACCTTTTATTTTACTAAGCTATCCTTCATCTCTATCATGTGCACTTTCTCGATTATTAATCGGCATGAGTTATACTCTTGCGTATTCGTCTGTCCTTTCTAAGCTAATTGTTTATAAGAGAGCGTTCGATGTGAGATCTGGTATCAAGCAACAAATGGCAAAAGGACAGTTACTAAGACCTTACATATGTACAATGAAGACTGCTCTGCTACTTTCTCTGGCTCTATCTGCTTTTCAGTTTCTAATTATAATATTCTGGCTAATAATAGATACTCCAGAACATAAGATAACATATGATCTTACAGCAGATCCCCCAGTCGGTCACCGATCGTGTCGAGACTCCAATAATTTCAAATATTTTGGTTTACTTTTCTGGCCTTTCATACTTATGATTGCATGTCTTGTTCTCGTCATCAAAACAAGAAAACTCCCGAAAGGTATGAACGATTCACGTGAAATCATGTATTGTTCCTTCACTTCCTTCGTTATCTGGTTAGCGTTTGTGCCTCTGTATGTGTTCTCAGCAACTGTTGCAACACGAGTTATCAGTCTTTGTGGTGCATTATTCATTCACGCCACGATTTTTCTAACTAGTCTTTTTCTTCCAAAGATCTACATTGTGGTCTTTAGACCAGAGAAGAACAGCAAAGAACGTGTAATGAAAAGTATGAGTCCCAGTAACTCTCAAAACTCAAGCAGCATCAATCCGCACGGAAAAACGATAGATAAAGAATAAAATTTGTATTTTACAACTGCACCACAGGAAAAGCAATTGTTAATAGTAAGATTTGCTGGTATGTTACATGTATATGATAAAGTATCTGTCATAATCGTGCAATTTTGAACGACGAACAGCTTGGTTGTTCATCATAAATATTTTCATATTTTTACTGCGGACCAAGAAGAGTTAGAAAAGCATCCCTTACTAGAAGAAATCTGTGCGTTTACTGTATGGAAATGGTATGATTAAATTTGGATGATATTTTCAGAGGTCACACTCACAGTTTGTATTTGTCATTGAACTTTGAGCATGATAACGCTTTGTTATCTTTACATTTCATGCAAATTTATCTATCGCTTTGACACTAACGTGATTTATATGACCTTTTATTTTATCAGTGAAGTACACAAATGAATCACTTTAAGTTTAATTTATCATTGACAATATGCATAAAGCCAATAGTTACACAGTCAGTTTGGGACCTAATATTTAGTCATCCAGGGTGTGAAATGCCGAGTACTAATACAGATTTCCATTTCACACTCTGTTTGTAATCCGGTGGCCTTGATCTAATGTAAAATCTCAATGGTCAATCTAAGTAAAATTGTGGGGAAAAGGAGACATATGTGTATGCCTAGGGAAACCTAAGGAATTATTGCCTAGGGAAACCTAAGGAATTATTTTTAAGTGAAGTGGCAATGCATGTACAAAATTCGTTGAGAAAAACAAATGGCAATATATAACATGCATACATCAACTGATTATTTTTTTTTCTTTTATTTCTTTTGAAAACTGATTGCCGTTATTAATCCATAAATAATAAAAAAAGAGAGAACCGGTTTTGTTAAGTTATCTATCTAAGGGATTAGTGAGCTTTTTGATCAAAATTTCGCACGGGTCAATAATGCAATGTTTTAAAATTTGGAATTGTTTGAAACGTGACAATTGCAAACAGTAAATATGATCAAATGTCCGACTAAACATTACAAACTTGGAGCAGAGCCTCTGAAAACATCAGAGGTGGAATCAAGTGCCATAGAGATAATAGCCTAACGATTTGTATGAAAAACGTCAGTTTACGTTTGATTGAACGATATATTGTATTTGCAACAAAATCATTCCATAGAATATGCGGAATGTTGACTTTGTTAAAGATTTGTAGCTTGCATATACCATGCAATACAGAGGACATTTTCTTTTTTAAATCATAGACCACACGTGGGTGTGAAAGAAGCAAAAGTCTATATATATATATATATATATATATATATATATATATATATATATATATATATATATATATATATATATATATATATATATATATATATCAACAGGCATTAGCAAGTATCTTTGTGATGACATGACATTTTTAAGTCGATCGTAAAGACAACTACATGTCTTGCTGCTGTCTATTCTTAAGGAATACTTTAACAACTCAATATATATATACTTTATTTAATTAAGTATTTAATAGTGTTGAACTAAAAGATATATTTTAGCCTAGAAATAATCGTTACATTTGTAAAGCATTAGAATTTTTATTTTTATATTCATGTTAAGAAATTATAATTAGGAAATGGCTATTCTCTATGCGTTTTATACATTGACTCTGCATCGTTTTCTCTGCCTGTTATCAGTAATAACCTAGGTGATTTTTTCTGTATGTTGCATGGTCAACTAGGTCTTAACCTATCATTTTATTGACTCTCAGTGTTGCCCCCATGAGAGACACAAAAGGCTGATGTTTATAATGTCTGTGACTTTCGCCTTAAGTTAACTATATATGTACATGTTCAAGCTCATTTATGTTCTTATTTATAGATAAGATAATTCCTTCTTTACAGTTATCCAAAGAAAAACAAACCTGCCAAAACAACTTCAGGAAAAAAAGGTTTAAATGAGAATTTTACCACCCTTTTCATATAAAATGAACGGAAAATAACGTCACCTATACAACTTATCCGTCCAGTACAAACTGTCCAAAATAGTTTGCTTATAAATAGGAACTAAAAAGTATTTTGTCTGAACACAAAGTCAACTGGATCTGCGAAATGTGTTTATATAGGCCAATTTGCACGGTTTTCTCAGATCTAGAGACCTACTGTTAACCACCCCCACATGTTTTATCGGTATTTAAAACCGCCGATACAAAACATGTCTACACAATCTTTTTATGCTCTTTCTATCAAGATTTCCAAGGTACTAGTTTATATATCCCTTAAGAGAGTTTGAACGTTCTCAAACAAAGGTGTTTTCTTCCTATCTTTTCCCCACATACAGGCATAAATTTCCTCACCACTGGCTTATGAAATATAAAAAGAAAACACTTATTTTAACTTAAAAACAGAATCTTATATATAACAAAAATAGTCAAATAGGTTTCTCTGGCAAAATATGTGTAATTGGATCTCCATGTGTCTTCAGGTCAGGAAACTTTCACCTTACGTTTGAAGCACTAGAATTACTGTTTTTAGAAAATGATATTATAAAGAAATATTTTCAAGAAACATACAAACGTCTGTTATAACGCACTTTGAAAAATTACGCACTTTGAAAAAAAATTTCAAAGTGCGTTAATTTTGGGACCACGATAAAGCACTATGAAAAAAAAAATCTTTTCAAAGTGCGTTAATATCGACTATATTAACGTACTTTGAAATAAAATGTGTACGGCTTGGTCAATATTCTTTCAAATTTTAGATATGATAAATAATTATTTGAACCTGGTTGGATAACTTTTCGATGATGACGTCAGGATCTGAGATATAGACATTTTAAAGATTTTTTTAGGAGTTATCTTGTTTCCAAAGGTTCTCGTAACTGTTATAAAAGAGAAATGGGTCTTTTAGAACTAATGGAGGAATGGTTGTTTACTAGCACAGTTTTCGTTTCATTTTTACTTTTCTGTTTTAAATTTTATTCAGTCTGTAATTAGGTGTCTATAAGTGACTTAAAGCATTGCATTTTTCTAAGGGAAAAGGGAGCAATTATAATTTTTCCTTACCATGAAAATTCTCTCTCTCTCTCTCTCTCTCTCTCTCTCTCTCATATTCATCTATCTATCTATTGTGAACATATATGAAACAAAGGTTGACTCATTTATTTGATAGTAAGAAAATAAACCTTAGCCACATTACTCACTCGACTGAAATTTTTACCTCGTTCACTAATAACTTTTTCTCAAAGAGTTATGCAGTCAGATGACTTTTAAATCTGTAATTTGATATCATAAAAACGCTAGACATGTCAAATAGCATGTTTTAATAACCATGTAGATTCCATTTTTCTGAGGAATCATTGTGGATACATTTTGAATAAAGGTTATGCGGCTCTCTTCTTTAATATAATAGGGTGTGTATTTTTTTTTTTTTTTTCAGGAATGCTCATCTCAATTTTTTCATCTATTTTACGTTAACTCAAATTTACTGAGAGAAATAATATCAATGTCATACATGTACCAGTTATGTAAATACATATATTGTAGGAAAGATAGAGAGTTGGGCTTCTCGTTCTCGATGAGGGTAGATCAATTCATAAGTTTTTCGGAAGAAATATTAATAACAAATTATTGCCGTCTATTACTAAATCTATGCCCATAATTTTTGTTTTATACGTATTTTTTCAAACTGCGTTAAGTGTCTCAATGGTAAAAAATGTTGATGTACACTCTTAACGCACTTTGAAAAAAAATTTCAAAGTGCGTTGATTTTGTCCCAAATTTAACGCACTTTAAATTTTTTTTTCAAAGTTTGTTAAATTTGGGACAAAATCAACGCACTTAGAATTTTTTTTCAAAGTGGGTAATTTTTTCAAAGCGCGGTACCACAAACGTTCTTTAGTACATTCTGAGTGATCCATTTGTTTTCCTCCTCGCCGATAACTTCTACAAGGTAAGAAGAACAGAGCCGACAGGACAGGACTTCTGAAAACCAATTAATACAACTGGCTCTGTTTATTTTTATCTTGCATAAAGTCTCTCACTACATTAAGCTAAAACTTCAACAAACGAAAACAAAGGAAATATGGCATGTTTTGCTTGCCGCGCTTGTATCATTTAATTATTTAATCATACAATAAGACAATTGATGCTAATTTTTTTTCCCTGAAGTTTGACGAAATTTTTCAAACGCATTTGTATAAAATGCACCTTGATTTTGTAAAATATTCTTGTATATAGTACATTGTAATATATATTGTATGTACGGTAAACATGGTAAGTACGTGATTAATTATATCACGGTACTACACTTCCTGTGAAGATAAACCTTCAAGGTGACAAGTGTTCTGAAACACTTTCTTTTAATTTCAGAGGCTCTGCTCATGATTTGGACTTTTGAGCATGATCACTGTGTTTGTTATCTTCACAGGAAATGTGAGAGAGGTGGGGCTAAAGCCACGTTTTAGAAAAAAAGTTTACAACTAAGTCTAATGATTTAACATAGCTTCAAAATCTCGTCCAATTAAAAAAAAATATTTTTGTTATTATTGTACTATAAATTAACTCTACATGGCTGAGTTCATTCTAGTCACATAAAAATACATTATTTGATCAACGTTAAAAGATTCCGGTTTTAGACAAATTCTTTTGTAAAACACGGTCCTGGTGCCCAGGAGGATTAAGTAAACCCCTGTCAACCGGTTACACCCGCCGTGAATTATCTGTACTGATCAGGTAAATACAGAAATCCCTTGTCAAAATGTCATTAAAACTGATAAAAACATGTCTCAGTGAAAATACGACCAAATGTTTGGTTGCATCCGAACAAAAAAAGTTATAGTAAAATATACTTACTCGTACATACTACTACTTAGTCAGTGGCGTATATTCCTTTCTATTCATGTGTAGGCTAATGTGGAGTCGAAGACTTAATTCACATCAGGTTTTTAGAGACGAATTTCCCCCTCCCCCTACCCGAGGGGGGGGGGATGGGAGCACTCCCGAGAATCACATGATTTAATTTATGATACAAAATAGAGTGAATTTGTTATGTAAAGTTATGTTGTTTTTTTCTTGTCTTTATACCACAAAAACAGTTAATGGACGTTTCCGTTAATAGCAATTTTGATTTTTTTTCTGCAAACTTGAAGACATCCATAATTATCATTTGACCAGTGAATTACAAAATAGATTTATTTTCCTTTACTAATATTATTAATCTTAAATAGCCATAAATTCAACCCCGTATAGCTAAACCCTTTTACAGTGCTTAGTAAATCAAGGAAAAGATTCTGTTAAGCCTTTATACACACATATGATAGAATGTACTAGTATACTTTGGCTTGTGCATGTAATACAGTTTATATTACAATTCATAGTCGGTTGTCCAGCTAAGAACTTCGTTGCTGTTGATTTTTTTTTAAAATAGTCTGATATTGATTTGCTAAGAATACTTTTTTTTGGAATTAGGTAGACAAAGTGATAATTCCAAAACATGTACAAACGATAGACTAGGTGAGACGAGTATATAATTATTATAAAATTTACTCCTAGCTCCACTGGCGTAATACATGGGAATAACTCCTCCTCAGAAAATAATATAGGTCGGCGAGGAGCAGGCCCGTAGCAACGGTTTCAAAAGTTGGGGGAAAAAAACACCTAAACATATGGAATTCCATATTTTATTTAATAATAAACATTTAATTCCCACATTTTCTTGCTAGCAAATAATTCAATAGCTGTTTTAATGAAGGGGGGGGGGGGTCACATACGACAAAAGAACAGACTTTTAGTATGGTCTTAATAATTTGGAGGTATCATTTGTTGGTTTATTTATTTATATTAGAAATATTACTGAAAATCATAATGTAGTAGTGTGTGAGTTGATTTATTTTAACAGATTATAAAATAAATTTAATTTAAAACATTTATCATTTACAGTAACAGCTTTCCATAAATTTATTCTCATTCTATTTAAATATGTCAGAAATGGATTTCCATACCAGTTCTGGTCAGTTTTTCATAGATCATTGAATTCTTGTTTTGGTTGGCTGAAAGTTTAAGTCATGTGATTTTTATCTTGAAGTTTCTATTAATATTATTATTTTTCAAATTGAGTCTGGAATGATCAGTTTGGTCATTCAGTTCTTGTGATATATTGATCTTGGACTTTATTTATCCATAGAAGGTCAGTTGATTTTAATATTATAAATACATTCATTTGATGAATAGTAAAAGTGAATGTGTGAATCATTTTTTTATAAATTAATAAGTAAAGAGTATATTATGATATTTGTTATTATTCAGATCCACTTGATATGATGTACATGTAGCTGAATTGCTGTATATATAACAAGGGTCTGATACCATATATTGGACTGTTGAATATTGAATATTGGATATATAAAGGATTGAAACACCAACAATATTTGTTACTTTGTGAACCCGGTAACAAATGGCGCCCAACGTGGGGCTTTGGCTCGACTTCGACTACGACTGTGAACGAATCGCCATTTCGGTATTCATCCGCCAGGAGTTTTCCCGCAAAGTGACGTCATTCGCCATGGTCTTCAAACGGAAGTGACCTTTAGCTGAATTTCCGGAAGTTCCACATGTAAACAGTGAAGTAACCGTGAACTGTGAACCACATTGAATTTGAGGTACTGTTTTATTAACTTACAGCGTGTGTTACAACGTAAGTGAACTGGTGGACAACAAGACCGAATGATTAAACTTATGGATAAAGTTCAAGACTTTTAAATTTATTTTTTTGTCTATATTTGATTTTTGCTTGCAAACTTGCAGGAAAGACTTTGTCATTTGACATTTCTTATATTGATAATTTAGCATACACTTTGACCGTGTGTGTAGATATTGGTCTACACTATATTGTATACATATAGATTGATTTTTCTTTTGCATGAACTGATATATTTTTGTGTGTGTGTGCATTAGAAGGTAATAATATATAAGCATCTGTTTTACAACTTTTTGGTGCAATATGAGCATATTTATATGCTAAGATTATCTACTCTGAAGTTGAGTGACCTTGACCGGAAGTAACCTGAATTTACATTATTGACAAAAGGCCTGGTATTTCCTGATTGAGAACCAACTTGTACATATTTAGAAAGCAATTATTAGAATTTATTTTTTTACTTGAGAAATATTTTACAAGCAAAGAAGAATATTGCTATTTAATTACAAGGTGTTGATAAGAGTTTAGTATCAGATACAGTCTGTAGGTGTCATATATAGAGGAATTAATTAAGTAGTACAAAGTTAGTTCAGTTGGTGTTTATTTTTATTTGGGTTATTGCCAACTGAGGTGTGTCATTTACATTGAGTTTATTTTTTTTTAAGTTTTCAATTGGTGTCAATTGAAAACTGATTGTTGATTTAAAACTTAGTTAAATTTAAGTGAACTTGGAATAACTTGATAGTAAATCAAATTAAATTTAAAGACAGCTATTAATAAATTTATCAGGATATAAAATAAAATTTAAATAGCTATACTAAATTGAAATAAATTAAACTTTAATTAAATACATTTAGTCGAGTAAAATACAATTTAAAATAGCAATGTAAAAGCAATATTAACCACCAGACCCTCAAGAACAATTTTCCATATCAACTTTTGAAATAACCCTACATAACTGTACAAAATGGGAACGCCAGAGGAATACCAGAAATTAGTTGAAACCCTTCAGGGTATGGAAGTAGTACCAAAAGCTGATTCTAAAGAAGAATTAATCAATTGGATGAAAGCGTACCTGGAAAAAGAGAAAGTGGAAATCAAGATTGAACCTGGAACTGGTGCGAATGCTGGTGCCATTCCTAAAACGACTACCTATATTCATCCTCCTGCCATTAGTACATTTTCAGGAACAGATCCAACAGGAAAGAGTGCTACTACATTTGACCTATGGCTGTATGAAGTCAAGTGTCTTATGATTGAGAAAACCCATTCACAAGAAGCAATTGCTCAGGCAATTAGAAAATCATTGAAGGGCGAGGCAGGACGGACTGTAATGAGACTTGGACCTAAAGCAAAGATTCCAGAAATATTGGATAAACTTACAAGTGTTTATGGAGACGTAGATGAGAAAGAATCTATCCTTAGTGAATTCTATGGTGCAAGGCAGAAACAGACTGAAAACATCACAGAATGGAGCTGCAGATTGGAAGATATTCTGGGAAGAGCGATAATGACAGGTCAAGTTTTTGAAAGCAGTTCTGACAAGATGCTACATGATATGCTATGGAAAGGATTAAGATCAGATTTGAAAGACATTACACACTATGAGCGAGAGAAATACCACTCATTTGATTCACTTCGAGTAGCATTGAGGAAAATTGAAAAAGAAAATCAACAAGAAAGTGAAGGGAAAATTTCTAAACAGCTATCAAAGAAGGCCATTGTTGAAGATACATCATCATCAGATGAGATAAAAGGAGTATTAAAGCAAATTACACACAGATTAGAAAATCTAGAGACTGCACAACGAGGTAGATCAAAATTTAGAACACCATTCAGAGGATCACGGTATCGAGATCAGACCTACAGGGGTAGAGGATTGAGAAATGATTTTACTCGAATGAAGCAAAGCAGTAAGGAACATTTTACTTTTCCTAGCATTACCTGCAGACGTTGTGGAAGAGAGGGACACATCGAGAGAGGATGTCGTGCCAACACTGATGTCCATGGAAAGAATTTAAACTAGATGCTGTCTATGCGCTAGGGTCGGCCGTAGACAAACAACCTAAGGACCCTTTGATTGCAAAAATGGCTAAATATTTACCACCTGGAATATGCGGTAAACCTACAGAAACCAGTATTATTATCAACAAAATAGAAACTCAAACACTTTTAGACACAGGATCAACCGTTTCGACTATCAGCAGAAAGTTTTATGAAGAAAATTTGAGCAACATTCCTATCCAGAAATTAGAGTTATTACTTGATATTGAATGTGCAGATGGAAAATCATTACCCTATGAAGGATTCATTGAAGCTGAATTAGAAGTACCTAAAATCAGACAAAAATTTAGTGCCATTTTATTAGTCATTCCAGAGAGTAATTACAACAACTCAGTACCCCTACTGCTTGGAACGAATGTCTTGGGTGTGATTATGGAAATACTTCAACAACAAGAAGGTGAAAAATATCTACAGAAATCTAACTTGACAACCGAATGGTACCTTACATTTAGATCCATACACTTACGAGAAAAAGAGTTGCAGAGAAACAGTTCAAAGTTGGCCATTGTGAGAAATGCACAAAAGAGAATCATTATTCCACCAAACAGTAATATAACTTTGACAGGATATTTGGACAAGAAGATTCCTTATCACCATACAGCAGCTATGTTACAGAGAACAGAAAGATCAGTAGTACCTGAGGATTTAGATATTGTACCATCTCTTATGGAGTACAGATACATGGACAGCAACTTGATAGAAGTAGAAATCAGCAATATAACAACCAGAACTGTATCAATACCAGAGAAGGCTATTATCTGTGAAATACAACCAGTATCCATTGTACAGAACTCCACCCATGCTACTAACAATGAATCACTACAACAAATGGATAAAATCACCATAGATGAGAAAACTTTGACAAAGGAAGAACTTGTTCGAGGAAGAAATATGATATACAATTATGCAGATATATTTTCAACAGGAGATACTGATGTTGGACATATAAGAACAGTACAACACAGGATTGAGTTAGAGGATGAATATCCATTCAAGCAACGTTATCGAAGAATTCCACCATCAATGATAGGCGAAGTTAGACAACATCTGAAATTATTACTACAATCTGGCATTATTAGAAAATCTCATTCTCCATGGTCTTCCAACATTGTATTAGTCAAGAAGAAAGACAACTCTCTTCGTTTTTGCATTGATTTTCGACAGTTAAACAAGAGAACAAAGAAAGATGCATATGCACTACCTCGTATTGAAGAACTTTTAGATTCCATGGCAGGCAACAAATACTTTTCAGTCATCGATATGAAATCAGGATATCATCAAGTAGAAATTTTCGAACCTCATAAAGAACGCACTGCTTTTACAGTCGGCCCACTTGGACTGTACGAGTTCAACAGAATGCCATTTGGTCTGACAGGAGCGCCAGCCACTTATCAAAGATTGATGCAGGATATTTTGGGAGAGTTGCACATGAAGATCTGTTGCATATTCATAGACGACATTATCATCTTTTCATCTACATTTGAAGAACACCTAACAAGACTGAAGCAAGTGTTTGATCGGATCAGAGATGCCAACTTAAAACTATCACCAAAGAAATGCTCATTTTTTAAAACCAAAGTCAAATACGTAGGACACATTATATCAGAAGAGGGTGTAGAGACTGATCCAGAAAAGATTGAAAAGATCATCAATTGGCCTACTCCAACTAGTCCTGAAGAAGTCAGAAAGTTCATTGGATTTGCAGGTTATTACCGAAGATTTATTCAACACTTCAGCCAAATTTCAAAACCTCTTACTGAACTTATGCCAATCAACAATAAGAAGAAAACCAAGAAGAAACCAGTAAAGCAGAAAGAATGGATTTGGGGAAATGAACAACAAGCAGCTTTTGAAACATTAAAGAAGAAACTTTCAACATCACCAATTTTAAGTTATCCAGATCATGATCGACCATTTGAAATTCACACTGATGCTAGCAGTTCAGGACTTGGAGCCATTTTATATCAAGAGCAGAATGGGATAAAGAGGGTTATTGCATATGCCAGCCGCAGTTTATCAAAGTCTGAACAACACTATCCCGCACATAAGTTAGAATTCTTGGCGTTAAAATGGGCTCTATGTGATAAATTCCATGATTATCTCTACGGAAACACCTTTACGGTAGTCACAGATAACAACCCATTAACTTATGTGTTAACCACAGCTAATTTGGATGCTACGGGACATAGATGGCTAGCTGCTCTTGGAGTCTACAATTTTGAAATCATATACAGGCCAGGAAAAAGTA
Source organism: Saccostrea echinata (assembly GCF_033153115.1). Classification (NCBI taxonomy): domain Eukaryota; kingdom Metazoa; phylum Mollusca; class Bivalvia; order Ostreida; family Ostreidae; genus Saccostrea; species Saccostrea echinata. The sequence continues at coordinate 3,568,388 of NW_026889773.1, read as the reverse complement.
ATGTGGATGCAGACAGTTTATCAAGATTACCCACATCAAAAGATAGTACTCACATATCAGCAGATTCTATCAAATCTATTTGTAATAGGATATGCATTCCATATATTGAAACAATATCTTGTGAGCAGAATACTTTATGCCCAGCTGAGATAGATCTTCAGATGAATATGAGACATGATGTCAATTGGTCAGAGATACAGAACCAGGATCCAGTACTAAAAGCTTGGAAAGAACATGTACGTAGAGGAAAGAAGCCAAAGCGAGAAAATTTGCCAAATAGTCCATTTTTCAAACTTTTTGATCAGCTTATATTGGAAGATGATACATTGTACAGGAAAACAATAGTACAGGATAAAGAGAGGAAACAGCTTATACTGCCATCACTACATATTAACAATGTACTAGAAGCATTACATGACGAAATGGGCCATCAAGGGCGAGACAGAACAACCAGCCTTATTCGTGACAGATTCTATTGGCCTGGAATGACAACTGACATCGACAACTGGATTAGCCACTGTCAAAAGTGTATCAAGAGGAAAAAGGAACCTAGTATTGCACCACTAGTGAACATTCAGACAACTCAACCCCTAGAACTTGTTTGTATTGACTTTCTTTCGCTAGAAAAATCTAAAGGAGGCTATGAAAACATTTTAGTTATAACAGATCACTTTACCAGATATGCGCAAGCTATACCGACCAGAAACCAAACAGCAAAAACTACTGCAGAAACTTTGTTCAACTATTTTATTGTAAATTATGGAATACCACAAAGAATTCATTCGGACCAGGGGGCAAATTTTGAGAGCAACTTAATCAAAGAATTATGTAACTTAACAGGAATTGATAAATCCAGAACTACTCCCTATCATCCGATTGGCAATGGCATGACGGAGAGATTCAATCGCACTCTATTAAATATGCTTGGAACTTTAGATGCAAACAAGAAACAGAACTGGAAATCACATGTTGCAACTATGGTACATGCCTACAACTGTACTAAACATGAATCTACAAGAGAGTCACCTTATTTCCTCATGTTTGGGCGAGAACCAAATTTACCAGTGGATATCGCATTTGGTTTAACAAGAAAAGAAAATAAAAAACCTAATACCAAATATATTCAAGATTTAAGAGAGAGACTATTGGAAGCATACAGAGTGGCCACAGAACAGATACAGAGAGCGCAGAAGAAACAAAAAGACAGATATGACTTAAGATCCAGAGGAACAGTGGTACAACCTGGTGATAAAGTTCTCGTAAAGATCGTAGCATTTGATGGCAGGCATAAACTGGCCAATAAATGGGAAGATGATATATATGTAGTGATAAAACAGCCTAATCCAGAGATTCCTGTTTATACAGTGAAGAAGCAGAATGGTCAAGGCAAGGAAAGAACACTACACAGGAACCTTTTATTTCCTATCGGATTCATATCGGAGGATAATGTTAATTCCACAAAGATTTCAACACAAACAGAAAGGAAAACAAGACCAATTCCAAAGCCTAGAACAAAATCTAAAGCTATAATTCATGAAAGCTCATCAGAAAAAGATGATTCAGAAGAAGTCATTGTAGTTACTGAGGATAGTCTGACTTCATCCAGTCATGACAAAGATGTTCAGTTTTCTACAGAAGATGTTGTTACAGAATTAGAAAGAAGCGCTTCAGATACAGAAATTGGTGAGATAGATGAAACAGAAAACACCGGTGTTGAAAAGAGTATGGACGACACTGTTGAAGATAGTATTGAAGATACTGTTGTAGATGAAGACAGTGCTACAGATGTTGATGAAGGGAATATTGATGATGATGAGTTACATGAAGCCGAGGCTGAGGAAGTTGATTCTGCAGTCAAAGCTGACACTGAAGATGAAGCCGAGGCTGAGGAAGTTGATTCTGCAGTCAAAGCTGACACTGAAGTTGAAGCCGAGGCTGAGGAAATTGATTCTGCAGTCAAAACTGACACTGAAGTTGAAGCAGCAGAAGTAGTTGATGAAGAGGAAGTAGTCCCTAGGCGTTCAATCAGAAAGAAAGGAAGGCCAAAGTGGATGACTACAGGTGAATTTGTGTCGAAATCCTCTATAACAAAAGATCGTGAGTGGAGAGAAAAAGCAGATTATGCTGTGCAATTAATTAAGAGTGGTGTAATTAAAGAGACACCAAATTCTACCGATGCAATTTTACAAATCATTTTAAAATCGTAATGGATGTTTGCTGATATATGAACATTTTTTTCAAAATGTAATTCAGGGAAATCATGTTTAATGTTTTCATTTACCAGGATGATTAGCATGAAATGACATGGAAGTCATTTATTGAACGAGGGGGAGTATGTAGTAGTGTGTGAGTTGATTTATTTTAACAGATTATAAAATAAATTTAATTTAAAACATTTATCATTTACAGTAACAGCTTTCCATAAATTTATTCTCATTCTATTTAAATATGTCAGAAATGGATTTCCATACCAGTTCTGGTCAGTTTTTCATAGATCATTGAATTCTTGTTTTGGTTGGCTGAAAGTTTAAGTCATGTGATTTTTATCTTGAAGTTTCTATTAATATTATTATTTTTCAAATTGAGTCTGGAATGATCAGTTTGGTCATTCAGTTCTTGTGATATATTGATCTTGGACTTTATTTATCCATAGAAGGTCAGTTGATTTTAATATTATAAATACATTCATTTGATGAATAGTAAAAGTGAATGTGTGAATCATTTTTTTATAAATTAATAAGTAAAGAGTATATTATGATATTTGTTATTATTCAGATCCACTTGATATGATGTACATGTAGCTGAATTGCTGTATATATAACAAGGGTCTGATACCATATATTGGACTGTTGAATATTGAATATTGGATATATAAAGGATTGAAACACCAACAATATTTGTTACTTTGTGAACCCGGTAACAATAATAACTCAACTTTTGCTTAGGGTAAAATATCTAGTGATATCTTTACCCTATGAAAGGTAGAAAGGTATATATACAGTCTGTATTTGTGAATTTTTTATACGTGTCTTATTCAAATCCATTAATGGATAATCTTAGATTTGTATTTAACATTGTTGGTGATAGTGGGTCCCCCAATAAATTAATAAATTACCAACATATACCGGGCTGTACATACATGTACATTTCTAAATTCGCTAGAGTCTCCACCTACTGTTTACCCCACATCGGGTTCGGAGTTCTCCGAATTCTTTCGTTGACGGGCAGGTTGAGGTTTGTTTCAATGTTTGAAAATTGATTTGTGTATTAATTAACTCCATTAAGGTCATTCTATTTTATATGTGGATTCTCTTTCATATGGTTTGTCCTCTTCTAAATGATATACACTCTCAGTTTATGTAGATTTTTATTGGCTTGAGCCATCTTAGGAAACCGAAAAACGAATAACTGTGAATAAACAAAGCCAAAGGATTAACGATTATTTTTTACTAACAAAAGAAAGAGCTTGAAAGTAGCAATGATCCTCCAGTTATTAAGAATAATAACGTTTTGGAAATCATGATGAAAATCGCACTGATCTTTATTCAGTTTCTATATTAGATGAAAATTCTTTTTGTTTTAATGATTTTTTTAAATCAATAGATCTAATTCATACAGAGTTATCTTTCTTTCGAATGATTATTTGTAAGGCATTTCATAACCACATGGCAAATATATGCCCAACACAATGTATTCATAATTTAACTTGAATATTAAACAAGTTAAAGTAGACCTTTTTTTCATTACAGATTATACATAGAAAATTTTCTGTGATGTGAATTTGTTTTTTCAAAAATTAATTTAAGAGTTGTTGTTTGATCTGTTTAGCTCCGTTGGTAGGTCACAATCAGTGAACCACACTTGGCCCCTTGTTATTGCCTGAAAATAACTGTCATAAATTAACCTTTTCTCAAGGTTGTAGAGAAATTACATGTAACAGATATATGCTACAGTAACCGCTGTTGCAAAGAGATCCAATGAGTTACAGTCCGATTAAAATCAGACCTTCACTAGCTATTTTATATTTTGATTGTCGCATGACAGAGTATTCAGACTGAATAAATCACAAACTTCATCAATAAATTATCGATGAATTTAAATCAGTTTCCTCTAATTTTTACTGTGTTCACTAGGAAAAGGATAGAGGTACATCAGCAAATTGGTTGGAAAAGATAACTTAGGGGTCGGATTACATTGCACTTTTTCTAATGCATGAGGTATAATTCAACAAGGAGTATCATTCGATTGTGACATCATAAGACACTTCTGACCTATTTGATCATTGTTAACGTGATAAAGCATGTTAAAACTGTGGTTATTTTTATGGAATCATTGTATTATTTTTTTCAGTTGCCAACCGTATAATGACAAAAGACAAGTGCTGTTAATAACTTAATATTCCTTTTGCATTGTATATGCCCTTTATTTATTTATAATTACAAAAACTAACTTGTTTTCAAATATCCCATAATAGTTGGCTGCTTTAATTGCAAGGTGTCCTATATATATTCCTGGTTTCAGAATGTGTATACAGCTGTATTTCCATTTCACATATTAATTTTACACCTTAAGGATTTAAATTCTTTTAAATATTTCAGAATCTATGCTTTTTGATGGTTTTGGAGGCATCTTGTTTAATCTCTACTGTGGACAAACACAGTTTAAGTTACACAGTTATTATGAACTCAGGTCTTACAAACTCGTATACCTCTAAAAGGGCCCATGGCAATTGGAGCCATTATGTAGACATACTTTCCTGTAGAATAATCAAAACAAGAAGGTCATATTTTTGAAACGCTAGTTCTAATCCAACAGTAAATGATGGTAAAAAAAAAATTGGGGAGATGAAATAACAACAAAATAACTTTTTTTCTTCTTCTATTTTTCTCTATATATCAAAGTACAGAAGTAGCAGTTTAACTAACTGATATTCGCAACATTCAATGATAAACCAGTTAATCAGATACTTAATAAGAACACTAATTATTATATATTCTTTATTAATACTTTCAGATAAAACTTGCCAAGAAATGTGTGTCTATGGGAAAAAAAAAATAAAAAAAGTAAATTAAACCTAGTGTTTCAACACGACCTCTACAATTGTCACGACAGGTAAAATTTCACTTTTTTTTTCCACATCAATATTCACATTTACATTCTATTTTGCCTTAATAAAGACTTGCATGTATATGTGTAGGGATCACTTTCAATGGTGTGCATAGTTCTCTCAAATTGAAAAAAACAAACAAAACTTTTACACTACTGGTGGAACTTACAGGAAACTTGATCTTTCTTAGGAAAAAAACACAATGTAATATCTATATTCTGAAGAAAAAAGTGCATGTTTGTTTACACACACACATATATATATTTATCCCATGTTTACCCCTTTATCCCGTGGATATGACTCATTGGATATTTTTTTCATAACCCACAGTTAAGTGCAATTGTGACGTCACAATGGTTTTTGCGTTAGCGTGATGAAGTAAAATAAAGTGGAGTGTCCTATATAAAACAGTGTAAAACATTGGTTGTGAAGTATTAAACATGGGATAAAAAGGATCTCCCATGATTTGTAGTTGGATATGACTTTTATCCAACTCATTGTGTTTTTTATCCCCTTGCCAAGGCTCGGGGATAAAAAAACACACAACTCGTTGGATAAAAATCATATCCAACTACAAATCATGGGAGATCCTATATATATATATATATATATATATATATATATATATATATATATACATGTATATGTATTTTTTCATAGATTTTTTAAGTCAATCACTATTGGTTATCTTCACCTTTTTCATCCAGTAATGACAACCTTGTTATATGGATGTTTTGTACAAAATTGACTAAATCTTCTGGCTTTATTTACTCTGTATACATTTCAGACTACAGTGTATCTCTCTATTTCGTTACAGTAATGTTTTCCTCACATATGAAACACCTTGGTGTGCATGATAACTAAATAATCAAATATGACATTTAAGAAATGAATTTAATTTTTGAGAGTTCGTGAGGACATGAACTACGACGCTTCACGCCAGCATATTTCATGAAGCGCGTTAGCGCTTCATGATAAATATGCCGGCGTGAAGTGTTGTAGTTCATGTGCCTCATGAACTCTCAAAAATTAAATTCATATCTTATATTTACATTATTTGTCTAATGACTTGTCACTAATTTATGTCATTCAACGATCATTTTTGAAACAAAACAGTTTGCACTATAGATTTACGTCAAGTACGGTATTATGACGTCACAATGGAGATATTCTTGCTCATCCATGGTAGTTCATGAGAAAATGAACAGCATTCTTATTTGCAAAGAATCTAAAGGAAAAATATTTGGAAATGTAAATATTAAAATATATACACAAAATGTAATATACATACATGCAGCTTTTGACCAGTTGACTTTTTTTCTTCTTTTTTTGTAAAACGAAAAATAATTCTGTAAATGAAACATAAATTTTAATTTCTCAATAATGAAGAACAATTTAAGTAGAGATTGTTTTCTTAGCTATGAATATAAATTCATTTTGAAAACATGAAAATGAAATGTCATGCCACCCAGAATAACTCACAGTATGAACATGATGAAAAAACAAAATGTTTTGGTATTTGCTATTTTAGGGCAAGAGACCTTCTAACACAATGTTGGAATCATCTTGTTGATGAAGAAGTAAAAGAACAGGTTGGTAACATTTTGAGATGGAATTCAAAAGTACAAAATATAACTATTGAACCATTCTTTTTTCCCACAATAAATGTACACTTTTAGATCACCCGAGCTAAAGGCTTCTACTGATTGAATTTGTCTGTGGTTGTCTTCCTTGCTGTTATAAACTTTTAGCATTTTTTACTTCTGCATGAAAATCACTTCTTCACCCAAGCTTAGCACAAAGCATCTTTGCATGAAGGGGATTCAGATTTATTCAAATAATGGACAGAACCCTCTTAGAAGGGGGAAAATCATAGAAAGCAAAAATAAGATAGATTTCTTAAAAAAAATTCTTTTTTTTTTCAAGAACCACTGAGCCAGAAATGATGAAACATAAATATGAAGGTAATTGACAAAGTGCTAGATTCAAATCAAATGTTTTAAAATCATAAACCTAGATTATAGGATGGAGCCACAATAGGAAATATAAGTCTAACAGCAGAATATATAGCAAAAATTAAAAGATCATCATCATCTTAAGAACATAACATGCAAGCATCCTCAGGTACATGTAGTGTAGATTTAGATTTATTCAAGTCGTGGTCCCTCAGGGTTCAACACTAACATTAGTCTGTTAGTCTCAGACTAATACATTTTCATTCGAACTAATAAAATCTGTAACTATTTAGTCTGAATTAATAAAAATTTCTGGAAAACACTATGGATAAATTACTGATGTCTGATTCTAGAAAACTTTTACTGGAAAACCCTAATGTATTTTTAGTTTTTCTAGCTCTTGGCAGGTAATCTCAGGGAGATCCGTAGAGAATAAAAATTTTGGTCTGGTATTTCTACGGATCTCAGACCAGTATCACATAATCTCATTCGGGGTTTAGTGCCCGAACTTCGAAGCTATTCGTTTAAACCTCCGATGCTGAAGAGTTCCAGCAATAGTCTGCTTCAAATACTTGGTTCTACTAATTTTTCCTATAGAAATGAACCATATTACGAAGTATTTGAAGCAGATTATTGCTGGAACTCTTCAGCATCGGAGGTTTAAACGAATAGCTTATTGCTATGAAAAATCAGCAACTTTATATTTTGATGGATTTAAACCTTTCAGAGGCAAGAAACGAAAGTTTTATGGTGATAGGGAATTAAAAGGATGTCCAAAGCAAAAAGTTGAAGCGGACAGCTAATTCATTTTAGCCCGTATTAATCGAAACAAGCGGTCGAAGTCCGGGCACGAAACCCCGAATGAGATTATGTGATACTGGTCTGAGATCCGTAGAAATACCAGACCAAAATTTTTATTCTCTACGGATCTCGCTGAGATTATTGGCAGGTAGTTACATTGTAGGTAATTTTGAATGGTTGATATGAAGTTAAATGTTTTAGTGATCATGATTTAGCATGAAGCATAAAAGAAGGAGGTCAAACGTTTGGGGTTTAACATTTAGAGATAAAGAACAAGATCAGGAATATGATCGTACTTCCTGATTGCAAGATTTCAATGATTCTGTGGAATAAAATGCATCAACTACATGTTTCAAATTATTTCAAAAAAGAATCAGTGATGATTCTGTTCCAATATTTAGTGGAATTCCGCTAATTTGAATCCAAGAGTTGGACATTAACGGATGATTTCCGATATTTTGGTACTTTCCATTTTTACAGCAATCGTTTCCGTTTCTTTCCGGGTAAAAAATTCAAGTTGTTTAGTCTGGGTTTTGATGTAGTCTGCATCATCCAGACGTTTGCTTTTATATCCAAGAAAGGTAAACACAAACGTATGGATGATTCAGACTTCCTTACATTGGCCGTTCATTTAACCAGGTCAGGATGTATAAGTTGTTGAACAAACTGTCACACATCATTTTTTTGTCACTCATTTAAACCTTTTTAAGTCTCGCTACAGCCCATATTTCAGAATTCCCTTGACCCCCAATCTATTTCAGATATTTTGGCCAATTCACAGAATCAGCACTGAAGTATAAAAAGTACTTTGTAATGTTTATTTAAACAATAAAATGCTTTCTTTGGTTGTTAGTATGGGAATTAATGTTGCAGAAAAAAAAATTCTGCTATAGCTGCAATGTTCATTCCCATACTAGCAACAAAAGAAAGCATTTTATTGTTTATATTTACGTCTATATAAATAATTATCTAAAGTAGGATTAAGTAGGTTAAATATTGTATTATTGATATGTATGTCTTTGTATGTTTCATTGATGGAACAGGTACTGCTGAAGAAATCATACAGGTGCTATGCTTAGCAGTATTTACCGACTGATAAACTATCAGCGTTTTCTTAAGAAATAAAGGAGATAATGTTCAGAGATTTAAATATATTTAAATCAATCATTACAAAACATCATTACATTACATTGATGATTCCTTTTTTAGGTCACCTGAGTCACTCAGGTTACCTATTGCAATCTGCATTTGTCCGTTGGTCGTAAACCTTCGAACATTTTCATATTTTTCTCTTGAACCACTGAACCAATTTCAAACAATTTTGGCATATAGCATCTATGTGTGAAGGGATACAAAATTTTTTAATTTCATGGTCCCTGCCCCCCCTCCCCCCCCCTCCCCCTTTGGCCTGAGGGGTGGTGCTAAAACCATCAAAATTAGTGCTATATTTAAAGATCTTCTTCTTTACTCCTGGACATCAAGCACTCAAATTGTTGATATACCGTATAACGGGTATTTTCTGCGGTTGGAAATTTTTGCGATTTAACCCCTTAAAGGTTGCAAATTAATTTCTGCGTTTTCAATTTTTGCGGTTGCACTATAACGCAAAAATTTATTTATGGAGTATGATCATGCACTAAACTTTATGAATTATCAGAAAGCTGTGAGAGTCATGTTTACGTTTTATAAATTCTTTTAGCTAGTTTTTGTAAAAATATTTCGAGCTCCAATTGAAATGAATTAATGTAGTGTCAGTCCACCCAAACAACAATACAAATCTTTATTCTAACAGACGTTTTATGCGATCTATTAAAATACTAGTATTCAAATATATGTAGATAATGATAACAAGCATTCTGAGAGTATTGCATTAGCAATACTAGTTCCCTACCGGCAAGTGTAGTCTGGTTCCCATTAAAAATTGAAATGCCATAATTCCGTCAAAAATCAATGAAGCCGAACGAAATGCAAACTTGATCTATAACTCAGTCACATACCAAAAATCAGTTCAATATCTGCAAGTGTTTAGAAAAAAAGTGCAGAAAACCCAGAAAAATTCAAAAGGTTGTAATTCCGTCAAAAATCATTGAAGCGGAACGAAATGCAAACTTAATCTGTAACTCATCAAGATACACTCACATACCAAAAATCAGCTCAATATCTGCAAGCGTTTAGAAGAAAAGTGCGGAAACCCAAGTGGGACAGACCGACAGACAGACAGAGGGACAGACAGACAGACGGACAGACTCAGAGGAAACCTATAGTCCCCTCCGGTTTCACCAGTAGGGGACTAATAAATGCATCCAAGGCATATTCTAAAATACATTTCTAGTTAACTGCCATCAAAATTAATTTAGTGTTTATATTTTAAGCTAAAACAAACAGTTGCATAATGAAATACCCCAAAGTTGACGGTTAACAATCACAGGTGTCATGTGCATTGAGGCGTAACTAATCCTGTCAGTCTTCTGCATTAGGTGACATTCACGAGACAATCGATCCAGATTGTGTATACAAGCAGTAATTATTGTCTCAATATAAAACACGTTTAAAAAAGAAAAGCTACCATGTGTTGTTTGCAGCTATCGGAGTTTGGACAAATAATTGCGAAATAGGTACAAGTATAGATGTTTTTGTATCATCTTATTTAATTGATATTATTTACAGCTAGGAAGATTTTGATTCAATATGTTTTGGACAAATCCTGACATCTAAAATCTTTGAATTTCGATGACACCCGAATTTTCTCGCTAACGAGGATGTGGCCACTCATGAGTCTGCGGACGCATCGATTTGCATTCCAAATAATTTTGCTGTGTCCAGTATGCAGGTTCTTATGTTAATGAGAACCCTGTCAGACATACGCACCACTTGTCATAATTGCATGTACAAAATATCTGAATGAATATTGCAAAAAATATTTTGCAATTGTAATTTTTGCGGATTTGTCCTATCCGCAAAAACTGGACAACGGCAGAAAATACCAGTTATACGGTAGTTGTAATATTTAAAGCATTGAACCCTTTACCAAAATTTTGAAATTCATGGCCCCAGGGTCAGGGGTGGGGCTCTAATGATAATATAGTGAAAGTATATTAATTCTTTAAAAATCTTCTTTCTACCCATATATATTTAGAAAATTTACTAGGCACATGATTATGATGAGCAAGGGTGCCTCTTCCAAATTTGTGAAATTTATGGCCTGAGGGTCAAGGGATTTGGCATTAGGGCAGGGCTCTAATGATTATCATGTTCATCGTGAAAATGCATAAATTCTATAAAAGTCTTCTCTCCCCTGTATAATTTAGCAGACAAACTAAGTGCATGCTTTTGATAAGCAAGGTTGCCTCTTTCAAAATTGTGAATTTTTTGCCCCAGGGTCAGGGGTTCTGGAGTTCGGGCTGGACTCTAATGATCATATAGTGAAAATGCATAAGTACTTTTAAAATCGTCTTCTCTCCCCCTGTATATTTAGAGGATAAGCTAGGTATCTGATAATGATGTGTAAGGGTGCCTCTTCCAGAGTTGTGAAATTTATGGCCCCAGGGTCAGGGATTATGGAGTTAGGGTGGAACTCTAATGATCATACAGTGAAACTGTATAAATTTCTTTGAAAATCGTCTTTTCTGCTCTCGGGCATTAAGCAAACAATCATACTAAGTGCATAGTTATGATTAGCAAATGTGCCTCTTCCAAAATTGAGATAACAAGAGAGACCAATGTGAGAGGGAGTGCAATTGGTATTCTAATAGTGCTGAAGCACTTTTGTTTTGTATAGTCAGAATGGGGATAGTGACGAATGGGGGCAGGTACAGACAAGTAAATAGATCTGCTTTAACATTTGTTACTGAGTAATAGACTAATTATTTTGTTAATCTCAGATCATCTGATTTCTCTTGCTTTTGGGCAACATAGCTTCAATCATCCATCAGTTTATTTTTGTTTTATTTTATACTTCTTTGGATCCTTTACAATGTTGTATTATACTCAGATGACCATTTTAAAGCCCTTGGGACTCATGTTTCATGGACTCATAAAACCGCGTGCAGACTAGTATAAGTAAAGAAACACTAGCCTGGCTGGATTAAAAGCCAGAAAATGTTAGTCTCAATTCCTGTCCCGGGGGGGGGGGGGGGGGGAAGAGGCCACATGAGGGATCAGACTTTTACATATAATCAGTCTTGGGCATCATGGAAACAAGTTTTTATTTTAAAAATAATTTATAATAATTTAATTTTGTTTGTATTCTAGCCTCTGATTGGTTAATATCCAAAAAGGAACACAAATTATTTCTCTATAACCTGGTTTGGTATGGGGACACACCCCCCTGACAACCAGCTGAATCATCTGTATGTATACAATCCTCTCATTTCCAGTCCTCGGGATTCATGGAAAATTACAGAATTAATAAATATACCTTTAACTTCAAACAATAATTCGATCTTACCACATGTAAACAAGATGCTAGGCCTATGTATCAGTTTTTACCTCCCCTCGCTTCCCATCACTTCCGTTACTTCCGTTACTACGGTTGTATTATTGAGCGGTAAATTTGAACTAATAAAAACCAACGAAATTTTACACCCATAGTTATTTAATGATTTTAAAATTAAATTATAAGGAATGACCCTAATTCTTGGCCAAATTATTCGAGTATAACCTGGTTTGGGTCAGTTTACGCTGTTTTATAATCCGCTTCGCGGATTATAAATCGTAAAATGACCCAAACCAGGTTATACTCAAATAATTTGGCCAAGAATTAGAGTCATTCCTAAAATACCGTAAATCTGGAAATTTTTACGTTGATTTATTTTTGCGAATCTGGGGCAAAAAGGCTGTTGATAAAATTTTGCGTTTAAAATTTTTGCGAATCGTCATTTGAACTAAAATGTAAAAAGCTCTTAAAATTTTCTTTTAAAAAGTTTTAAGTTACGTATGTACATACAATAAATTACGAATAAACATACAATATTAAACTATGCCAACGTTCAATAATCAGATAAAAATATTAGAAAAAGGTAAATCATCCAAAGTGTTGAACTATTCCTAACATTTTCATAAATCACACATATACATAATATCTACATAATATATTTAAGGAATGAATTTAATAACTACCCATTTTATATGGTATAAACTGGGTTGGGGCAGTTTACGCTTTATAAACTGCGAAGCGGTTTATAAAAAAGCGTAAACTGTTCCAACCCAGTTTATACCGTATAAATTGGGTAGCTATTAAATTCATTCCTTATAATTTAATTTTCATTCATTTGGTGTTAGAAAAAAAAAATGATTGTCCTTAAAAAATGACTACAATTTGTTCAAAATTTGAATGTAACGTCAGGCGGATCGATACGTTTTTGACGCAAGTCATTGTGACGTAGGCAATCCATTTTATACAATGAAATATATGGAGATAACGAACAGTATTCAAGCTCAAAAGTCCATTATACAATACAAAATAGGAGCAGAGCAAACACGGACCTCCAAACATCAGAGGTGGGATCAGGTGCCATGGAGGAGTGAGCATCCCCTGCCGACCAGTCACACCCGCCGTGTGCTCCTTGTCATGATCGGGAAATAACAGAAAAATCCGTCGACAATTCAGTGTGTAAATAATGGCCTAACAATTAGTATGAAAAACGTCAGTCAGCATTTGACTCATTGATAAATTGTATTTGCTGACAAGGTCATTGTATCGACCATAGAACTTACGAAATGATGACTTTAAATGAGACAGCTGATATTCTTGTTTCATCAACTTATTTGTCAATAATTTACCTCGTTTTAGAAATTGTACATACGTAGAGCATGCTCTTGCGTATCGAATCAACTGAGAGATATATACCCCGTATGCAGGTGATGAAGGTATATTGCTGCATAAGTAAGGGAAGTTGACGATTGAAAAGTTAAAGTCATCACGTTTATCATAAAGCTTGGTTGTTAGATTACCATTAACATCTTTTTCAAGTGAAATATCCAAATATGAAACAGATGTGTCAGACTCTGTGGTATCTTTTATCTCAAGTTCACCAGGATATATCGTATCAACTTAAGAATGAAAATAGCCATTGTTAATTGACAATACGCCGTCGATATATCTAAATGTCGAGTTGAATGCCACAGCAAGTGTTTTCTTCTTTTCACATACAAGGTTTTGGACAAATTCTGCTTCATATGAATACAAAAAAAGGTCTGCTAACAACGGGGCGCAATGGGTACCCATAGGAATTCCAATAGATTGTTGGAAGACCTGGTCTCCAAAAACCACATAGATATTGTCAATCAGAAACTCAAGCATCTTTTTAATGTCATCTTCAGAGTACTTGTGTGTACAATCAGAATGTTTTTTAACAAAATAATTTTGCAAATGACCAATGACAAGGTAAGTATATTTATGAGTTCCATTTTTATTGAAAAAGCAGCTGTCAATGATATCAAAAAGCCTGGACTTTAATTTATCGTGGGGAATGGTTGTGTATAAAGTTGAAAAGTCGTAAGTTTTTAAGCTGTTGATTTTGGTAAAATCTTGTGATTTCAAATTTTCCAAAAGTTCCTTGGAATTTTTAAGTATCCACATCTGATTGTATAAAGTAAATTTTTTATCCAGTCAAATACAGCATTACAAACAGAATTAAATTTTATATATATATATATATATATATATATATATATATATATATATATATATATATATATATATATATATATATATATATATATAAAACGATGTAATCTTTAAGTAATCTTTAGATAAAAACAATTTTGTTGTTGATTTATTTTTAAGAAAAATATTTTTGCGAATGCAATGCATGTGCAAATTTGCTAAAAATTTATCTACAGCAAAAACTTTCAGATTTACGATAGTTATTAAATGTCATTAATTTGGGTTATCTTACCCTGATTTTGCTTTTCTTCAGTTACTTATTCAGGTTATTAATACTTTACTATTCATTATTTTAAACCTACTGGTATCTGAAAAGTTTTATTCATGCTATGCTTGGTATTTAGTAAACAAAAAAGAGTCATGGCAGTAAAAGTAATCTATCTTTAAAATTTCACAAGTTGAAATTCAACATGTTATAACTTATTTCAGTTATTTCATCCTTAAGCCACTTTACTTTAGAACTCTTGCACAAAAATCTACAGCTTTGCACCAAATAAGGTCAGTCATAGAAATTGTACATTAATATCCAAGGATTTTAGGAAAATTATTCTCACTGTTGGCAAAATTGGCAGAAGTTGAGTAATTGACCACTGAAATGTTCTTGAAATGCAATTATTTTCCCCTGAAAAATATGATATTTTAATAAATATCATCCTATCTGCTCAAGAGATATCAAGTCTGTCAAGTCTATCAAGAGATGTACATGCAGAAGCAAACTCAAAATGTCGATGTTTTTGACAAAATTGATAGGCATTCTAATTTTTAAGAATCAACTCCAATGAGTTATTTTTTTTTTAATTTAGTCATAAATAGGTAAAGTAACCTAAAGTATAGAGGAGTAAAATCTTTAAAAGAATTCATTTCTCTAGATCAGCAAGACTACAATGTAGTCATTTTGATAACGAATCATCCCTATTTTGAATGTATTCCAACTGAGTTTAATCTTAATCCATTGGGGCTTAGATTGTTCAAGGGAATAAAGAAGGAATTGTTTGTTTAACTTTAGAAGAATAGGACCAGTGTGTATCAGGTGAGAAATGTGGCCAATGGGCCTGTTGGTTGCATTGAATGTAGCTTTTTGATGGTTAATCTTAAATTTTCTAGAACAACAAGCTAAATATTTGCAGCAATAGAGTTACTGAATAAAAATTACTTAAAATATCAAACAATTCAACATAAGCAGTTTTTACAAAACTTCAGTGAATTTCAGCCATTTTTTTTTCAAATTTTGTAGGATTCTCTCTGCATCAGTGTCATCTAGATTATTCTACAAGCTTTTACAAATCTAATATTTAACAATTTAAGAAGAATTTTATTAGAATCAAACATGGAGCACATTGAAAATGTCACCACAACTTCTAAACTTGATGGTGATGTTCTTGTTAAGGACCAGGCCTGTGAAATGGTGTACAGAAATGGTGAAGTTCTTGTTCAAGGCCAGGCATGTGAAATGGTGTACAGAAATGGTGAAGTTCTTGTTAATGGCCAGGCATCTGAAATGGCCTACAGAAATGGTGGTGTGCTTGTCAATGACCAGGCCTGTGAAATTGAGAACAGAAATAATGATGTTCTTGTTCATGACCAGGCTTGCAAAATGGAGTCTAAAACTGATGATTCAATGGAGCAGTTTAGCAGTTCTTGTATGGAAGTGATGATGAGTCTCGGGATTTATAACAACTTAAATGCAGGTTCAGGGAGTGGTCTACTTCGGGAGGAGGGCAAATATATTTCCTACAGTGCGAATTCCACTGAAAGTCATTTTTCAAAGGAAGAGAACAATAGTAAAGCAAGTAATTATGTAGAAGAAAAAGGTGTGAAAGAAAAGCCATATATATGCTCACTTTGTGATAAAGCGTTCAGCGTATCCCAGAGTTTAAAGAAACACTTGAGAGTTCATACTGGTGAAAAACAGCCTTATCTCTACAAGTGTCATCTCTGTCCAAAAGAGTATGTTAAAAACTCCACCTTGCGAATTCATTTCCAAAGGCATCACGCGGACTCAGAAGACAAACCTTTTAAATGTCCAGTCTGTGGAGAGTCGTTTTCTCTTCTGGCTGAGCAAAATCAGCATTTAAAACAACACAAAGATTACAAGCCAGTTACGTGTAACATCTGTGGAAAAGGATTCACTCGAGAAATGGGTCTTCATCTTCACATGCTGAATCACTCAGAAACCAGACCTTGGGGTTGTGACACTTGTGGCAAGACCTTTACATTCGAAATGCATCTACAACAACATCAGAAATCCAACTGTTTGAAGTTTTTTACCTGTGACATTTGTGGGAAAGTTCTTTCTTCAAAACAAACTTTAGTTTTGCATAAGATGATCCATACTGATGAGAAGAATTTTGAGTGTGAGGTGTGCACGAAGAAATTTAGGTCAAAGGGTTTACTTAAACGACACAGTCGTATACACACAGGAGAGCAGCCTTATGAATGCGAGGTTTGTGGAATGAGGTTCACACGCAAGCCTCCTTTGGTAGAGCACATGTCAACACATACTGGCAGTAAACTTCATCTTTGTGAAATCTGCGGGAAGGAGTTTAATTGTAGTACCTACTTTAAGGCACACAAGCGAATCCA
This sequence comes from Saccostrea echinata, assembly GCF_033153115.1. Lineage (NCBI taxonomy): Eukaryota > Metazoa > Mollusca > Bivalvia > Ostreida > Ostreidae > Saccostrea > Saccostrea echinata. The sequence goes on along the minus strand of NW_026889773.1, from coordinate 3,551,275 downwards.
TAGTGGTGAAAAGCCTTATGAATGTCAAACATGTGGGCAAAAATTTACACAGTGTTCGCATTTGAGAAGACATGAAAAGATTCACATAAGGAATGCCTGGACTGCGGGAAGGTTTACAATTAGCTCTATAATTTAAAATGAATGGAAAGACACATTTTTCTGATGGTCATATAAATGAAGGGGTTGTGAAAATTTTAAAATTCAGACCTGGCAACCATTGAATTTTACATAGATTTTAATTGTTTTCACAATCTTTCATTTTCAATTACATGTATTTCTTATTCTTTCAATTCTTAAATTAAGACTTTGTTCAATGCTTAAGTGGTTATGATTATGATCAAGGACCGATGTGTCCAGATTATTACACTCTTCTATTGAAATTGGTTGGCAGGTCTGTAGAAGATATTCTTATTTGAATGTGTAGATGTAGATCCTTGACAATTTGAAATTATGTTCGACACAATAATAGAATTAAATTGAAGAAATATGTAGATGTAGGTCCATAATTATGATAATTTGAAATTATATATGGCACTTATGGCACTAAGATAGAATAAAATTGAAGAAATTAAGGTAGCTGTTTAAATTTTGGACCAAAATGAAGGATTTATAAACCTTCATAAACAGAAGAATAAGGAAGACTCGGATTAAAATTTGAAACGATATATATAAAGATATGAAGACAAAGAACAGTAATGAAGCTGAAAAGTCCATTAGAACAACAGGAATTGGGAGCAGCTCTAAAAACATCAGAGGTGGGATCAGGTGCCATGGAGGATAAAGCCCCTTCTGTCGACCAGTCACACCCGCTGTGTGCTTCTTGCAATCATCGGGCAAACGGTAAAATTCAGTGTGAAAATAATGAACTTACAATTTGTATGAACAAGGTCAGGCAACATTCGGTTTAACGATAGATTGTATTTGCTTACAAGGTCATTTTATCGACCATTACATGTATGTAAAATTTGCGAAATATTGACTTTAAACGGCACTGTTGATCATGTTGATATTCTCGTAACACCAACTTAAAAACTCCATATTCAGGAGATAATAGTGTATTGCTACATAAATAAGGGAAGTGGACGATAGAAAAATCGAAGTCATCGCTTTTATCTTACAGATTTGGTGTTAGTTTATCATTTTTCTTTTTCAAAAGTCAGACTTCGTGGTGTTATTTTGAGTTCAAAGGGATATACCGAATCAACATAGGAATGAAAATGAATATTTTTGACTGATAAAACGTCATAGAAAATACTAAATGTCGAAATAAGGCCACACGTAGAGAATTCTTCTCATATAGAAGTTTTTGAATAAATTCGGTTTCATATGAATATATATACATTTGTGGTATCTCTCTATTATATAAACATGCAGAGAGCAAATATCTTCATACCTGTATGAAGTTTTTCGAAGGTCATAGGTCATTACGTGACCTAATCACACAGCGCAGTAATATCTACATAAAAAGACTTACTCCACTAAGCAATATAGCATGTTTTTCATGCATAAAAATGTACAAAATACGCAAGTAAAATAATAATCATTTTATTTACAATGTAAACGAGTATTTAATACAGTTTTTGATCGGTTTTACATAGAGAATAGAAAACTACATGTTATAAGTTCCATGTCTGAGCTGCATAGTCTCAACGTTTACCCTTATTTTTCTCGCAGACCTCTGAATGCTATAATTTTTTTCCATTAAACTTTACTCACAATAAATTTGAAAATCTGTTGAAAAATATCAATGTAATGCAATCACGCCACAAACAGCTGACAAACATTGCACTTTGGAAGTTCGGTAGGCACACCTCCATCATCGAGATCGTTGTGACGTTGTCTTAACAATGTAAGCTGTCGCCAGTGTCTCCACGTCAACATCATAAATTAATAAATATGCCTTACTGAAATCGTAGATTTTATGTTTTTGATCAAATTTTGTACTTGATTTCAAGTTATCTGGTCCGGACAAGTGTCTCCATCCATCCCTTTCCGACCGAAATTCCTCCAACTTTTTATTATCAAACATCGGACGTGTTTCTTGTGTTTTTTAACATCGAATATGGGTTCTCATGAATACAAAATTCCCAGACACCAATATGCTCACTATAATTGATCACAAGTAGCCTTTCACAGAATATTCCCTTCAAAACAGAATCCTTTGCCAGATGAATTTGAAGCGTAACCGCTTTTCAAGCCGATTTACACCTAGCGTAATTTGTCAAAATCTACGACGTACAGTTAGTGCAATATTTATATTCGATTACATTCTATTGTCCGTCTCAAATGTATATATAAGTAATAAATAACAAGTTTAAAAACTTCAATGGGAATTGAAGTGGGTCGGTACGTGATCAAATCTTCTGAGAAGGCCTTCGGCCTTCACAGGATTTGATCACGTGACCGACCCACTTCAATTCCCATTGAAGTTTTTAAACTTGTTATTTATTTCTTAAATAAAAATAAGTCTGCTTATAACGGGACCATGGAAATTCCAACAGATTGTTGGAAGGCTAGATCTCCACAACTACACAAATATTGTCAATCAGAAACTCGAACATCCTTTTAATGACAACTTCGGAGTACTTGTGTGTACCACAGGTACTTGTGGACAGGACCCCCCCCCCCCAATACCCCATGGGTCAAAAATATTTTTATGTATTTTATTCTTCTAGTACACATTTACAATGTATTCCATAAGAAAAATCCAAAAAATAACGCAGAATTAACGATTTACTAAAAAATCATACCCGCGGTATTATAAAATATTTTATAATACCGCGGATATCATTTTTTAGTACCTGTGTTTTTTCTAACTTTTTTTTCCCGTCTTCTCCGTCTCAGAAGTTGTTGCGCATGTAAAAGGATTTTTTTTCATCGTTAAATCCATGTTGACAGGGGACAGATCTGACAACATAATGATCTCAACGTCGGAGAAATGCACGATTTATACAGGGTATGACGTCACGTTGCACATTTAGCTTTCAATCGCTGCCTAGTCTTGTGTACTGAGATGTAAAGAAAACGTAGCCTAAGACGTAGGTAAGACGTACCCTTTGCACACAACAATACTGGGTTTTTCCAGATTTACAGACAGGGGGTGTGGGTGTACTGGGTTGACCCGACTATACATGTATATCCTACAGGGGTAAAAAAAGTACACTCAGTTGACACGCCCAGCGCGGCTTGCTATACCGGTACTACTGAAAAAATATACAAACTGAGAGCAGAGCAATCAGTCAACCCCTAGCTGAAAACAGTAGCTGGCCATGGATTAGGTGCACATAATTATCGATTTCAAAATAAGGAAAACTTAATTTGAACGATAAATAATCTAGAGATACATCTCTTTCTACTCACCTTTCTGAACCATATGAGATATCCTTGAGTAAAAAAAAAAAAGAAATATAATTCCGTGACTAAGATCATAATTTATCAAGTTTTTTACTAGTTATTTATCCAAAGGGCACTAGTTGTTGTACCTAGTTATGTAAATATAGATAATCAAATAAATATCTTAATTAATAACAATATAGAAAGAATACAACTCCTCATTCTGTCTAACATGTCTATTGTATCTGATTCCTGCAGAGAGTCAACACAATCTACTTAACATATGGCATTGCTTTGCGTTCCTTACCTTGTGCTGACATTGATGAATTTAAGCCACAAGAGAATATAGTCAACACTGATGAAGAAATTAATTGTTTGTTTGTATTGAAAATTGCTCATAAAGCGGGACGTGCTATGGAAATTTTGAGATATTAATAAGATATGAAAATGTTAATGTTATTATGTAGCAAGATCTCAGTATCAAGATATTGAATAAATGTAAACTCTTGTGTAAAAAAAATCTGCATTAAAAAAAATACTAGGTGTTTCTATCGTCTTCTTTTTATGTGTTGAAATGCCTTCCGAGGTCATTGATATCTTGTATCATGTAAAGTCAGTGGACATAAGTATTTGTCACTGACGTCAAAATGGCGGCGATTTGTCTACATTAGCTACTCATCAAAAAACGCCCTCCTGAATTAAATTCTGAATGTCATTGTTTGTTTGTTTGTTGTTTAACGTCCCTCTCGAGAATTTTTCAGTCATATGGAGACGCCACCACTTGTCGGTGGAGAGCTGCAAATTTTGTCCTATTCTCGGCACTTACGGTCATTGAGCAGTGAGGGATCTTTTTCGTGCCAGCACCTACTGCGACACGGGACCTCGGTTTATACGGTCTCATCCGAAGGACCGGTCTCCACGTCCCACAGTGGGATTCGAACCCGCGACGTAAGGATCAACTCCTTACTTCGCGACTCTAGAGCATTCTGAAAGATGTAACTTCAGTCAGGAAATTGTAGAGCAAAAAACAGGTTAACAGGTAACAAATAGTTTCCTAATTTATCTATCTTTTTTTCAGAGATGATATTTTAATTTACACTTGTCAAAGTTCCTGTAACTCTGTAACATATACCACCCGACATCAAAACAGAAAGTTGGGTCTTCGATGGGGCATACACGAGATGGGGGTTGCAAACGATTATTATTTTCAAAAATCAGCGAATACCTAGTTTTCCAGTGATGATCTGCAGTCCAATTCTGTCGTTTCTTACTCCATGATATTTTTTTTTTTTTTTTTTTTTTTTGCATCGAAGGACAACCATTTGCTTTTTTTATATTCCATATTAATTGTTTTCTCTTCACTGAAAATAAAGAAAAACCCCTTCCTTAATTTTTGTATTTGCTAATTCATCTTAAGTTTCCTTCCTGTTATTTTTCACCAGTTTTGAAATTTTGTCTCAGTGGAGCACGGCGAACTCGGGTTTTCTTCCAGATCTATTCTACACTGCCGAAATCTTCATTTTTTCCCATAAAAATTAAGTAGTTGTTCTTGGAATTCCAAACAATCTACCTATATTTGATGTCTACCACCACTTGCTGTGGCCTTCTGTCACGTGGTCAAGCTGGCTATCTCCAAAAATCACACAAATTCAACTAAGTTTTAACAAATTTATTTACAAAAAAATAAAAATAAAGAAGATTTCAAACAAACAACCATGCTCTGATCCACACACTCTTCCACACTACCAAAAAAAAAAAAAAAAAAAAAAAAAGCAATTGGTAACCAATAAACAAACAATTAACCAATTAACCTATTAATCAATTAACCAATTAACCCCGGGTATAGATTTCACTCAAAGTATCAATGCCAAACATGTTCACAGATCAATGATTATCCTTGTCATCATCAACATCATCTTCGTCAACATCATCATCCTCATCCTCGATGCAGGAATGAAATCATACATCAGATTTGCCAATTCCTCAGTGTTCGTTTAACCTGTTAACGAGCTAATACACTGTTACGTGGATTGACTTATCTGTATCTGTCCACCATCACTGAATCTTGACCCACACACAGCATCCTTCCGGCCTTAGTCCTGGAACCTTTTTGCTGTGTCTCGACGATCCCCTCAGCTTAGTGCATGTATCCAGCACATGTCATACCAGTGTCCTTGATGCTACAATGACGAATATTTTTAAGTCACATGTTTCACTAAATAATGTTTGGCAACACTACTATGTTTGGCGATTCATTCTCATAAATAAATAAATCAATACGTAAAAATTATAATGGTTACCAGTTAACATAAGTCAAAACAAATTATTGCCAACATGGCGCACCTTACTTTCGACTTCCGGTCATTCACTTTCGCCCAGACATTTAAACCAAAATTTAAATGGACAAAATATTTCACATAATGTAACAAATCTGAATACAAGAAAATTGCGTACAACACCTTTAAACTCTATCGATATAATACAAAAGCCATTAGAACACTCTCGCTAACCGTCACACCTGACTGAACAACAGGTAAAATGGTGAGAGCTGGCCAAGTTCAGAAATAAGAACGAATACGTATTCAGAAATAAATTTACCTAAAAAAAACTATATACATAACGAATATTAATAATATTATAAGTAAATACTTACCACGGACCTGTCTCCGTGCCAAAGTCAAGATACTGATTGTATGGCAGCTATTTGCATGTACACTAGCTGCTTCTATTGTAGAAACGTGTCTGCAGCTACGCTTCTCTGCCGGGAATGACCAGGCCTCAATTGTTCTGGTCGGCCAAGCTATTTTGCAAGGGCTTATGGGTACATAGGGCATAGGGACAAAACGCGGGAAATACAAATAATATGTACAAGTATGATAGTGATTGTTACACCTTCAACTGACAGACACTTAGATATATCGACGATGTGTTGTCAATTAACAATGGTTATTTCCATTCTTATGTCGATACGATATATCCCGGTGAGCTTGAAATAAAAGATACCACAGAGTCTGAAACGTCTGTTTCATATTTGGATATTTTACGAGAAAAAGACGTTAATGGTAATCTAACAACAAAGCTTTAAGATAAACGTGATGACTTTAACTTTTCAATCATCAACTTCCATAACTTATGAAGCAATATACCTTTATCACCTGCATACAGGGTTAATATCTCTGAGTTGATTCGATACGTAAGAACATGCTCTACGTATGACCAATTTCTAAAAGGAGGCAAGCTATTACATGTAACCAACAAGTTGATGAAACAAGAATATCAGCAGTTTCGTTTAAAGACATCATTTCGCAAGTTCTATGGTCGATACAATTAATGACCTTATCAGCAAAAAACAATCTATTATTAGGTCAAATGCTGACTGACGTTTTTCATACTAATTGTTAGGCCATTATTTACACACTGATATTTCAACGGACTGGCCCGTTTACCAGATCATGACTAGGAGCACACGGCGGGTGTAACCGGTCGGCAGGGGATGCTCACTCCTCCATGGCACCTGATCCCACCTCTGATGTATTAGAGGGCCATGTTTGCTCTGCTCCAAAATTTATATTGCTTAATAGACTTTTGAGCTTGAATAATGTTCGTTATTACCATATATTTCATATATTCATTTAGGTTTTATAAACCTCATTTACATTGTTTAGAAATGGCAACTTGAATTTCCTCTGTTTTCCGTCGTTGCCATTTTGTCTATCATACTGATCAATTTCTAGAAATAAACAGACGAATTTGTATATACTGACTTGACCATAATTCTGGCCAAGTTTCCGAATCTATAAATAGCACGATCGAAAATAGCTATGGCAACTTTGTAGTTTGACAGTGACGAATACTTATGTCCAACGACTATAGACGATGTGCTAATTATATTTCCTTTTTTTTTTTTTTTTATTAAATCATATAAATACAATTGTTAATATGTACTTACATGTAACAGTATATGTGTACATGTATTATTAATTATTTTTAAAAGTCATGAAACATAGAATTGAATATCTGGTGTAAAAATGAAAAATTATCAATAAGTGGAAAATATTACGCCTCATTTGTGCATCATTTTACGCAATTTGTGACGTAGAAGGGCTAACGTAAAGTGACACCAGTATCGTCGCCACGATACTGGTGTTTCTTTGTCAGGGTATATTGGACAATTCACCAGTAAGACTGTGCAGAGATGATTTTACAGAAAGATAACTGTGTTATATATCAACCACGAGGAAAATATATAAATAAGGACAATCACATACTTAAAATATATTTTTGACTTTTTTTATGAGTAAAAATATATAGGTAGATATAGGGCGATACCGTCATTTTCTGTTATCCCAGCGTTACATAAAATGGCTATGTGCTTTATTAAGAGGTTGTTAAAAATAATTTATTCTCTGCCAATACGTGAAAACTGGTATATGATTGTATAATTTGTATCCAGATGTGTCATAATTAATTTAAATGCTCGATGGACGAAATTGATACCGGTATATCAGCCTTGGAAATGTTGAAGACCGTGGAGTCCCGTTTTTGTGGATCTAGATATAATGAAACTAGAAGTCATCAGTACCATGCCTAATCTATGGATTGGTTGATAATCTCTGCTGGTATATTTATACACTGTTATAATGTACTTGCTTCACGTAACACAATGTATAACTTGATTTAACATTATATATACGAACAAATTATGCGTTATATTATGTGTATTATATCGATAACGTATTGTCAACTAACAATTGTTATTTCCATTCTTATGTCGACACGATATATCCCGATGAGCTTAATTCGGAGACTATCCTTTAAGCAGGTTGATTTTCTATGTGTCCAATGAAGTGTTTCCTTTTTTAATTGGAAAGTTTCTCCTTTTAAACATATAAATTCATGCAATTTCTTTTATTTACTAGCAATTTGGAAGACACGTTTAAACAAGCAAACAAATAAAATGTTCTTTCCCTAGAATACTTCTAATTTTAACAAATGAACAGATGAAACAAAACAAATTTATTTATGAAGCGTATTTATTTTTTTTCTGATTTAATATAAAAAAGTTTCTCAGTTTTTCAGCTTTGTCTATTTATAAAAGCCTCCAGGAAATAAAGCATTAAATTCTGGCAATTTATAATGAAGGGAAACGTCGTCTTGCTTAACAAAGAAAAGAATAAAGAATGTTTGAACCCTTGTATTCATCAAGGAGGATATTCTAAAATAAATATTTGATTCCAATTAAAACAAAAACAATTCTCTTCAAAAATAAATTTTAAACAGCTTAAAACCCTCCCCCCCCCTCTCTCTCTCCGATACAGCCATTTGCACTTATTGATCCTCATTTCTCAATTCCCTTTGAAGGTGTGTCATACTATTGTCTTCCAGTTTGTTGCTTTCACACGAGACATTTTAAATATTTAAATTTTCACCTTGTTCTGTAACTTTGAAGCACTGCTATGCAACTGGTCCATTTTTCACCAAATTCTTTTTCAGTGCTTCATGTTCACCGCTGTAATCCTCTATATTGTTCTCCTCAGTAGTCTCAAAATTAATAGACATGTAGTCCCTGGTGCAGTCAGGTGTGCTTCGGATAAACTCTGCTTCATATACAGAGTGTGCGGAAGTTGATTGATCGATAGAATATTCTTTTTCTGAATAATATTTAAAATATATATATATATATACATCATCAACATTAATTAATGTACTAGATTTAAAATGTTTTAACAGATTACATATTTACTATAGTGTAAACAACTCACACGCACCATTAGAACTATATTTGCATTTGCAGCTTTCACGGATTTCCTTTTTACATACTTCCTCCTTCTCCTCGATGGATTCATTTTTGTTCTTGTCTCTGTAGCAAAGTATAATTTTCCTTCGTGTTAATTTCTCTCAGTCATATTCTAAAGAACTTTATAAAATTGTGTTTATTTTGAATCAGAGCACTTTCTGAACAATCTTACTCGTCATAATTCCTCAATCGTGACCAGGGTTGCTGATATTCGTGATCTTTATTTTCATCATTGTGAAAACCGCCATCATCATCATCGTCTGAATCATCTCTATCCTCTAACATTATTCTGCTGTAGATATTTTCAGCCCCATCGCTTTGAAAACGATCACTATTATGATGTTCAACAATCTCTTTGATGCTGGAACCTTTAAAAGCGTATTGTTAGTTGATAGTTGGCTGTGAACATATACATTGCCTTGCTGTTTGACAGCTTCTATTTTAGCATATCTTTCTTAAGTGTACTATATGACAAAACTTTCATGTAAGTTACCTCTAGAAAATACTCCATTTTGTCCTGCGTTGTTCTTAGTGTAAAGCAAACTCGGGTTTAAATCATCGTAGATGTTGCTGGTTTGAGGATCTAAATAGGCATCATCACACCCTGCTTTGTTTCGTAATGCTAACCCAGGGTAATTCGTAGCTGTATGACCTTCTTCTTGTTTCTCATTCACCATGTTTTCAATATTTGGGATGTTTGATATATTAGCATTTCCGGCTCGGTAAAAAACTTCAGAAATCAAGAATATATGTTAATAAATGTAAATTGGAAAAAAAATCTGAGAAAAAAAAAATCAATCTCAGCTGGATTTTTTCTATATATTCTAATTGGTATTACATCTTTCAATACCTGATGGTTCAAATTGAATACCCCTAGTTCGGAACTTCATTTCAAAGAACCTAAAAATCAAATGATTTATTCCTTTATTATTTCTGTTTGTAATTAAATGGCTTTTATTAATCATAACTGGTTACATATTTGCTTAAGTCACCCTAGTTACCAGGATTTGATGAAGCACATCGCTCCAACTATAACCAGCGTACCCAAACATCCAATAAAGGTAAATGTTAGGTTGTTCCAAGAAGTCGCAGTCACTTTCTGTGCATTTGCTGGAGACCCAGTCATAATAAACTTGGCCTCTGATGATAAAGCTGTTGTAGTATCTTACCAAAATATAGAAAATAAGTATATTGACATAAAGCTCATGTTAATTTAAAGATCCATAATTTAAGTTATGAAAATTGATTTGTGATTAATCTCCAAAAATTAAAGCATTGAGCTCAAGTGTGTGATCTGCGATGCTGAAAGTATTTGAAATTGTCGACAGCGTTCATAATCTAATTCTCTTAATAAATACAAAGACATCTTCTACGATTACCGGTATATTACCCTATTTACATGTAGATCATGTTAGAAATAATTCTTAATTAGTACCTTAAGCATATTTTTACTCTAAAGCAATGTTACTTATAATCAAAATAAGATAATATTTTATTGATTTATTAAAAATTTAAAAGAACATATTTAATTTAATTGGAAATGTTTTTTCATTATTTTATTTTGCAGGAGGCGATAATGGAATTGATCTCATTCCATTTTCTCCTGTAACATTCTCTTTAAATATTAAACAAATTCTAAGGATAAAAAATCTTTTCCAATAAGCAAACAAAAACATTTTACTATAATATGTTTCGGTTTCTAAAATACGTTCGAAATATAGCATACCCGTTTTGTTTGAATTTTGAATTTAAATCTTACAAAATAAGAAAATCAATATCTGTTTTAACAGCCTATCCAAAGGTTATGAAATGGAGGAGAATGTTTAATACATTGAATGCGTATAGGCATCAAATACCTGGTTGTATCAGACAGCCTTGGATGTTATTACAGTATCTAATCGCACAATTACACTCTTCTTTGCATAGCTTTCCGAAGTATCCCAAAGGGCACTGTCCACTGCAATTCGTACCAATTCTCCCTAAAGGGCACTCTAATATAAAAATTGTTAATTATTTGTGAGCTCTAATTTTCATGGAGTATTCTGAAAAACTGAATTATTATTATTCTACTCGCATTAACATATACTCACCCAAACATTGTCCACGCATATTCTCGTAAAAATTGAAACAACATTTTCCACTTTTACTGTGTCAAATGTAAAAAAAAATATCGTATGAAAAATGTCTACCGATCTAACAAAAAACAAAATCTTACGATTGGATAGAATGAACTGTAGTCAATCAGGATATTGAAGATAATGTTTTCGTACCTATTTCTGCAACATTCACCGACGTGATCTCTTGTTAGTAAAATAAAGATGGTGGACATTGTTAAATACTGCATATTGCTGACAAAATACCATAACTTATAATAATGAAAATAAAAGAATTGTTATGTCATTTTCATTGTGGCTTCCCCATACAAACTCATGTTAGGATATACTTATACGAATTAACAAAAGTTTCATTTTCCCAAACATTAAATGACCTTCACTAACATTCCATGTTGTTTTCCTGAAACAGCTGGACTGGTTACATCCTGGTTTATACCAATATCCTTACACGGCATGAAACATTCCAATACACCACACGATTAATGTAAGGAAGTGAATAGTACAGTGAGTGAAATTATTCAAGTATTGATTATATTTATTTTCATCTATACTCATTAAAAAAAGGGTTGGGATGTTTATAATTGGATGGAATGATTAGGGTTTTTTTATTTCCCTCTTTCTTTTTCATGATTTATTCATTTATTTATGGATTTATGTGGTTTTATTAATATTCGTCAATTTTCGTGGACTTAATAAAAATCACAGTTTCGGGGATACGTAAATTCGTGGATAATGGACCTAACAGAAAAAAAAAAATTGTCTGTCATCTTTTCATTCTCTCGCCGTATGCTTTAGAGGGAACCATCATGCCATTTACAATGTTAATAGTACGTTTGTTTGTATGTTGTTTAACGTCCCTCTCGAGAATTTTTCTCTCATATGGAGACGCCACCACTTGCCGATGGAGAGCTGCAAATTTTGTCCTACACTCGGCACTTACGGCCATTGAGCAATGAGGGATCTTTTTCGTGCCAGCACCTACTGCGACACGGGACCTCGGTTTATACGGTCTCATCCGAAGGACCGGTCTCCACGTCCCACAGTGGGATTCGAACCCGCGACGTAAGGATCAACTCCTTACTCCGCGACTCTAGAGCAGACCCTCTAACCACTGCGCCACGCGGGCGACTAGTAGTACGTAAATATTTTTTAAAAAAATACTAACAGGTGAAAACTCTTTAATTTATTATTTATATTTAAGTCGATGTATGTTTAAGAGTCGGAACCTTTAAGCGTTTACAACGCAGTATGGTATACGAATGAAGGGTGCGGCATTCCAAATACCATCTCCGCTGTACACCATAAGCTCGATGGGCCAATTAAACATCAGATATTGAAACAGAATATTAAAAACAATTAATTAAAAAAATCGGCGTTTATTTAATCAGCGTTCAGTTTATTTATTCAGGGAAAAGATGTGCAAGTATCTCAAAATATTAAGACAATTTGAATTTTATCTTTTAGGCGCACATGTGTATACTGACGATAATTAAGTGTGGCAACAGGGCATAAAAAGTAACAACAATTAAGTATTCTAATTTAGAAAATGATGTAAGATACTTATTTTTACATGCACTGTGTGTGTTTCTGGACTTGAGACATTCAGACCCCCTTGTTTGTAGATCTCCAAACAAACACATCCACGCTCGCTGGATACGACTTCAAGCAAAATGGGCGACAAATAATTAAGTCGTAAAGGGCTTCGAAATGCAGGACTTTCACAACATACGTACCTGTTCTCTCATGTTTAAGAAAAAAAAAATTTCTAAACAAACAGATAAAAGTCAAATAAGCATTAAATTTTGTTGATAATTTGTATGAATTTGTTTTGAACGGAGTAATTAATTATTTAACAATAATTTGTTGTTTTCATTGTGCAGATGATAATGGGGGTTCGACCCTTATATTGTTTTTATATTGTTTTAGAATAACACATTTACGCCTGATTATCATCCTTTGGGGTAATATGGTGTGTTCCCATTTCGCCTTAACTGTGAAATATGGGTAAGAAAATGAGAAAAAGTTCTAAGGCAAAGTGGGAATTTGATTATTCTTTTGTAAAAACAACAACTGTCAATTAATAATTAGATGTTTGTTTTACCGATAAGTTAATTACACAGTTAAAAAAGAAATATTATGGATGTAAATTTAAAAAAAAGTAATATGTAGACAAAATAAATTTGTAGAAAGATTGATGACCTGCTCACACAAGTTATATGGAACTTATGGCTAGATGCAAATAGTGAGGGTAAGAGAGAGAGAGAGAGAGAGATTAAATGTATTTTTTTAGCTGTTAACTCATTTAAAAGTGAGGTTAGTTAGCCTTATAAGTTTTATATGATAACTCTTATTCCCAGTTAATTTTCAATATTTGTTTTTTAATTGAAAATTACAATTAACAAAAAAATTCTGTACCTAAGATGCTTGGAGTGATATAGATGGTTTGGAATCTAACCACAGTAAACCTACAGATTTGATTTTATAAAGCTACAAGCAACCACAATGTCATTGCAGATTAAACTGCTTTGAAACCATTCAGGGATACACACATATATGTGATCGAGTATGAAAGGACTATGATAAAACTTTGAAACAATTTATATTAAGGTATATTTAATCATTTGTTTATATCGGGGTGTAATAATGAGGGTTAGATGATATCAGCATCATCGAAATTAAAATTTTCACATAACTGGGCGTTATAGAAATACATATAAAAGAAATAAGAAAAACATATTCTAACGATATCACTCTCTGTCTTAATTTTTCTGTAAGATCATCATACACCATGAAATGATAACCACTGGTACTGATGGCAACACATTATACTGCAACATATCCTTATATTACATCCTGGAGCAGTAAATTACAATGTTTAATACGGAAACCGACGAATTTTTGTGTGATGTAGCAGAATCAAGAATCTAAGTTATAGCTCTAAACTTCCCTCATGTTATATATACGAGGGGTTATCAAAAAGTTCGTGGACTGAAGCGAAATTGATTCTATGTAGTCGTTGCTTACAAAATTTATATGGAACATAAAACACCAAATGTTCATGAAGTGTTGAAAATTTCAGCTTGATACGATGATAATTTGCCAAATTATCATTAAATTAAAGAGACATTATATGATTACCCGGCGCCGTCTAGTTTTATGACGTCCGACAACGTCATTACTTCGCAATGCCCGCTCCCTCTACCTCAATATACTTACCTTGATGAGATTCTCTGGAGTTAAGTAAAGTCCCAAGCCCGTCTTGTTTATATGACTTTACAATGTCATGAACAGCTGATATCAATACATTAAAATTGTAAATGGATCTATACATAGGGAAAAATCCTCGCTTGATTATGCCATCATAAATTTCTTGTCGGAGTTCAATGTCAACCACACATGATCAACGTCTTCGACGAGACTGACTTTGGACACCCTGACTACAAATCGGCATTAACTGTGTGTCTCTTCTCTCGCTGAATCTGTTTTGATATTTGAAAACAAGTACTCTGGATGCTTTTTTTTCTCTGTAACCTGCTTAAACATTTTCCGGATTTAGGCCAGGTTTTCCAGGATCAAAACTTTATAAAATGTTGTAAAATGACACCCTCCCCCTTTTTGACGTCATTTTTGACCCCTTTATTGTTTGGACATTCCATATGAAATTTACGTTAAAATTTCGTAGAATATATAGAATGAAGTGAAAAAATGCAACTTTCACGGAAAAATTGTGTCGCATCACATGAGCGAAATAATGGGATTTTCGGATGACAAATGCTCATATCAGAAGAGTTTTTCTCAGTTACACTAACGTAGAAAATTTGTCATGTTCGAGGTTACGCCACCTGGACATACCGTTGCTTAGAAAAACATTTACTATTCATGAAAAAAATTATATTTATGATTTATTGTTTTTATATACATAGAAAAGAAGATGCTTATTTAATATTTAAAAATTCATTGATGTATCTCTAGTGGTTTTAATTTTATGACGCTAGTCCACGAACTTTTTGATAACCCCTCGTACTTATATGTTCCCTTTGATATTTAAGTAGAATTTGTTTGTTTGTTTGTTTATTGGTTCTTTTCACTTCTCTTTGAGTATTTTTGCATCATATTGAGACGCCACCACTTGCCGCAGAAGGGCTGCGAATTTAGACCCGTTCTCAGCAGTTAGGGCCTTTGAATAGTAAGGGATCTTTTCCGTACCAGCACTTACTGCGGCAAGGGACTTCGGTTATACGATCTCATCCGAAGGACCAGTCTCCACGTCCCGCAATGGGATTCGAACCGGCAAGAATCAACTCCTGGCTTACTCCGCAACTCTAGAGCAAACGCTCTAACTACTGCGCGATGCGAGCGACTAATTTGTAAATGTAAAACAGAAATATAATCATGAAAAACATCTGATTGGAATGACCAAATAACTGATGGAAAATATACTTTCTTGATACGTGCTATTGAAGAATCTTAAAAATACCTTCCAACTTACTTCATAAAAATATAAACATATTTTGTGCATACAGAAATAAAAATTGATTGACTAATCTTAAAATTATTCATTATCTGTTAGTGTGACTAATTAACGTCTGAATTTAATCATGATATTTGCAAATAATAGAATGAACTTTCTTTTAGCCTGTCATTTAAATATACACTATTAAAAATATATATTCAATAGGATTTACATGTTCCAGTATGTTCTCGAATGGAACGAGAAACAACAGAACTTGTTAGACAACTTTTGAGCAAGATTACAGTTCGTTAACTTCATATTTCATACAATCAATCAATGTGCCAATATATGTCACTGTAGGTTTCAGCACATCTCTATTGAACCATGTATAAGAGAAAGAACACAAATTACATAAGTTTTTTTTTTATTTTTCCACGAAGGCTTTTGTTGTGATAAATGGATTTCAAAAGTCAGCAGTCTTATCAGCATCCATCAAAGATGAACAATTTTCTTTCGCATATTAACATATCAGTGAATTCAATGAAAATCATCTGTTCTTACTTTCAACCAAATTTTCACATGTTTTACTATATCTGTAATGTTCATGTTCTTTATTTCTAAAAAAAAAAAATGAAATAATGAAATAAAAGTGAACTATTGCAGAGAGGATAAAATCAGACAGGAAATCTTGAATTTAAAATATCTTTTTAAGATGAATAGTAGTAAAAATCACAAAATCAAAATTGAAATTAATAGTTTGTATTTTTCGTTTTTATTCTTTATTATGAAAATGATATTAGGCATCAATGATATTAGACTACCTCGAAGTATGGCAATATAAAATGACGAAAGTTATGCAAAAATATTCCGGTAACAGTATTATTTTCATAAAATATTTATTACTAATGTGATAGGATTGGATTTTACTGAGCTAGTAAATAACGATAACTTGGATTGGTTAGATCGTTTATTATACATTCGGAAACTTTCTAGCTTTATACAATGATTTGGGAAATGTCCTTGTCTGAGGTATACATAGAATTCAGTTGTTGATTGGATAAGAGAAACACACCTCCATATCGCGGTGTATTTAAAGTCCACTATTTAACGTATACTTCAGTTGGTCTGGAACCTTCTCAAAGGTTCGTACCAGCTCACTTTTTGATTAGAGGGGTGGATCCCGGTCTCTGTCTCTGTCCCGTTCAAAATTCTTGGTAATGAATTGTCTCGTTCATTCGTTTAAGTTGTCCTTTTTGTTTTTCTTATTTATACGTCCATTTTATTGTTAATTTCCAGTTCTTTATTTCTATTTTTGGTAAACCGGTTAGGTTAGGCATAGTAGATTTTTCGTGCAGGGGTGGGTCACTTCTCTTCGGACTTAGCATTGGGTAGAACGGGCTCTGGACTTCGTACATCTGTTAGGTAGGCAGTATTTTTTTATTGAGGCCCATAAGTATATAGGAAGGTCGTTAGTACATCAGTTTTCGTTGTAAATATATAAATGTAAATATTTTTGTGCTGTAAATTAAACACAATTGTTGCCATAATAAATACTTGTTAATTTGCAAACTCTTGTTATTAAAATTCTTGGGTTAGTAAGTCACTTTCGTGACTATTTGAGATACAAATGGTTTATTAATTGGTTAATAAGAAGTTGGTACAAAACGCGAAGTACTATTATTGATAAAGAAAATGAGTTAATTTTGAGAATAAAAAAAGTACTTTCATACGATCAAATACGGTTACATTGGTGCCGTGAGTGGTACCTAGGTTTGAGGGTAAAACCAAATCCTGTCACACTAAGATATGTCTGTATTATGTTTTATATGAAAATTATTCATAAACTAACAATCTTTAATGTATATTAATAGCGAAGCGCCAATAGCAGTGCGAGCTCTAACGAAAAGGCCTTGGCAAAGAGAAAATTTGGACTTTGATCTAGTAAATGTTCCAGTAAATGTTCAACTAAGTCTCTTTCTTTACTCCTCACTAAGATATTAACAGTGGTGAAGGAGAAACTTCAAGAGTACTGTGCAACAATATATTCGAGAAGTGGTGTAAATCAGATGTGGATACTTAAAAAATCCAAGGAACTTTTGGAAAATTTGAAATCGCAAGATTTTACCAAAATCAACAGCTTAAAAACTTATGACTTTTCTACTTTATACACAACCATTCCCCACGATAAATTAAAGTCCAGGCTTTTTGATATAATTGACAGCTGCTTTTTCAATAAAAATGGAACTCGTAAATATACTTACCTTGTCATTGGTCATTTGCAAAATTATTTTATTAAAAAACATTCTGATTGTACACACAAGTACTCTGAAGTTGACATTAAAAAGATGCTTGAGTTTCTGATTGACAATATCTATGTGTTTTTTGGAGACCAGGTCTTCCAACAATCTATTGGAATTCCCATGGGTACCAATTGCGCCCCGTTATTAGCAGACCTTTTTTGGTATTCATATGAAGCAGAATTTGTCCAAAATCTTGTACGTGAAAAGAAGAAAACACTTGCTGTGGCCTTCAACTCGACATTTAGATATATCGACGATGTATTGTCAATTAACAATGGTTATTTTCATTCTTATGTCGATACGATATATCCTGGTGAGCTTGAGATAAAAGATACCACAGAGTCTGACACATCTGTTTCATATTTGGATATTTTACTTGAAAAAGATGTTAATGGGAATCTAACAACCAAGCTTTATGATAAATGTGATGACTTTAACTTTTCAATCGTCAACTTCCCTTACTTATGCAGCAATATACCTTCATTACCGGCATACGGAGTATATCTCTCTCAGTTGATTCGATACGCAAGAGCATGCTCTACGTATGAACAATTTCTAAAACGAGGTAAATTATTGACAAACAAGTTGATGAAACAAGAATATCAGCTGTCTCGTTTAAAGTCATCATTTCGTAAGTTCTATGGTCGATACAATGACCTTGTCAGCAAATACAATTTATCATTGAGTCAAATGCTGACTGATGTTTTTCATACTAATTGTTAGGCTATTATTTACACACTGAATTGTGGATTTTTCCGTTATTTCCCGATCATGACAAGGAGTACACGGCGGGTGTGACCGGTCGGCAGGGGATGCTCACTCCTCCATGGCACCTGATCCCACCTCTGATGTTTAGAGGTCCGTGTTTGCTCTGCTCCTATTTTGTATTGTTTAATGGACTTTTGAGTTTGAATACTATTCGTAATCTCCATATATTTCATCTAAATGAATTTTTTCTGCAGGAAATGATTTTTTTTCTGCAAGAAATGATTTTTTCTGCAGGAAATGATTTTTTTCTGTAGGAACTTCTGGATCCAAAATGATTTGCAAATTGCATGTCGCTGCAAACTACGTCCTCTTGGTAACAACAAAAGACACCCTTCCTTTATAAAAATTACTTTGATTTAATGGATATTGAATATAAACAGTAGATTAAACGTTGTTTCTTACAATATGCACATTTCAAACTGCAACTTACATACAACGTTATGTGACGTCAGAGTCTAGACGTTCCCAATGTCACGTGCGGTTTGAAGATGAGGATCTAAATTTAAAACTGCATTCGTATCTGCGCTCGCCCCTACGGTTGCACCGTCAACATATTTTAAATCCAAAACATATTTCTAAAATAGTTTGACCACCTTTTTACAACTTATACATGTTATAATACACCCAAAAATAATTTGCAGTAGGCCTATATACATAAAATTAAAACTGTTTGTCCTTATATTTTAGAGATCTTTCCGGAATCACTACTTCCTCCTGATACATTACTGGAACGTTTTGAGGTGTAACTACTATCCGAGTGTAATTCACACTCTTCCCGATTTTGATTATCATCTGACTCATAAAGATTTGTCAAACAGTGTACATCGTCATAGTTATTTGAGTACTGAGGACGGAGTGATTGGGTCCCCCAGCAGGCTTCCATCTCAGAAGGATCGATGTTTCTCCTTAAGGAAAGAACACTGTATTGGAAACATTCAGCTCCATTTCCATATCTGTTCTCCTGCTCATCATTCACAATTCCATTTTCTGGATTGGTTTTATTCGAGTTTTCCAAGTGTCTGAAGTCGTTATTACTGTTGATGATACCAGTTTCATTTTCTTCTATGTATGTCAGAGAACGATTTCGTTCGGGTAAGTCACAAATGTGACATTCAATCATCTTAGAAGATCGTAAGTCATCATAACGATTTTCCTCGTCTGCGTCCATTCTGTGGAGAGGAACTTCAGATGCTGATGACCCAGGTTGCTGACTTCCTTCAATTGCGACAGCTAAGGTCAATTAAAAAGAAAGAAAACTTTCCTGCACTTGTAAACATAATTGATTTATATCTTTAAAGAACGCATCTCTAGAAAATTCAGCTGACATCATAGAGATCTTTTAGGGGCAGTTTTGATTAACTGTAAATCACTTCATTCGCAAGATCTTTTATTTCTCGTAATTACACGAATAAAATACATTCTCGCGTATAATTGTATCTTAAATATTCAATAGAGATGTACCCAGAATTCGTGGGGAAAAGGTGACGCTATGGTATTATGTATTTTTTTCTCATCAAAAATTTATCATTTCATTTTTGGGAGACTCTTTTGCGTAAGATCTTACCTCCTGAGTAAGAATTTCCGGTACTCCGTAAAGGATCCCCACAATATCTCTTTATCCTAAGAAAAAGATAGTATTACTCCATTTTTTCAGTATCCAATAATTACTCCCTCCTTACATTTATGTGTTAATTTTGATCTCAATTTCACTAATTTGTTAAATGAATTCCACAAACACGTTTAATGCACAGAAGAAGCTTTCTGAATTGACGGTTAGAAGGCAACATCAAGATAATTCTATTAAGAGCAATACATCTTGCAAGGGAATATCAAGATCACTAAAATATATAAAAATCTCAAGAAAAGTAATATTTTTATTTCATATATATATATATATATATATATATATATATATATATATATATATATATATATATATATATATATATATGACTCCAAAGTGCGATGGGACTCCAAAGTTCGATGGTCACGCCAAAGACCGATGGTCTGCGCCAAACCCCGATGGTTTGACACGCCAAAGTCCGATGATGCGGAAAAACGATTGACATTTGTGGCGTCATAGTACTACTGCGCCAAACTGCAATGCCGCGCCATGCCAAGGTCTTAAATAAGTATAAATAAATATCATTATGCGAAAACTAACCCTGGTCTCTCGGATAGGTGCGAAACTAACCCTAATCGCTCGAAAAGTGTGTAACTACTATAACCTAGATATCTTGGGTGGGTGCGAGACTAACCCTAATCACTCGACTAGTGTGCGAGGACAAACCGTAAATCTCTCGGGTTGGTGCAAATTAAAGCAAGGACTAACCCTTATCAGTCGAGTGGTGTGCGAGGACTAACTTTAATATCTCTGGTGGGTGCAAGCAAATAAGAAAAATTAGTAAAATTGTTTGCGAGGACGAATACTGAACTGATGGCTTTTGAATGCAGAACAACGGCGTCAAGGATTGACGTCGGAATATTGTGACGTCATAAACGTTGATTGTTTCTCTGCACCATCGGACTTTGGCTTGTCAGACCATCGCAGTTTAGCGCAGCGCGTCTCATAGGAAACGAGCCATCGGACTTTGGCGTGATCATCGGACTTTGGCGTCTGTACCGACATCAAACCATCGGGGTTTGGCGCAGACCATCGGGGTTTGGCGAGAACATCGGGGTTTGGCGAGAACATCGGACTTTGGAGTCTTATATATATATATATACTTTTTCCAATTTTGACTATTTACCTTGAAGATAGAAGTACGAACCCTGCTGCAACCATAATCGTTATGAGAGACCCTATCAAGGCGAAGGAAATATTCTGCCAGATAGAGCTCGAACCAGATTTACCTAGAGGATCTTCTGTAACGTATATTTGTAAAATCCAGACAAATATCTAGGAGAAAAGCATTTTTGTCATAAAAACAAATTTTAGTGTTGTCAAAGAGTACCCGGTTACCCGGTTAACCGTCGAACGATGCGAGTATCGGTTAGTAATACTGCTCCTCGGTTACTCGGATACATAAAATTTTACATTTTAGCATGTTTAAATCAGCAGGAAAACATAAAATTTTGTTTTTAAATTTCCTTACTTTATTTACTTCTATTTAACGATAGATTGACCTAGCGTTTTACAAATACGATGAATTTGTTTTGATAAGTCTTTCACAGTTAAACATTTATCTAATTGGTGGTTTTCATTGCCAAGGGGTATACAAGTTTTGAAGGCTCGAGTTAATTATTATTACTTCACATAAATCTGTGCTAGTCCGCAGTACAAGATTAAAGTGGACGCCGCCATATGCATCAAAGTAATTTGATTTAAGATTTACATAGAAATGGTAACGACGTTACATAAAAAATGCATTTCAGTTACCATTGAGTATATATACCGCAAAAAGGATGTTCTGAGGTCTAAAGAAAACCCATCCGAGTAACTGGTTACTCGTTCGGAAAAGTAAGCGAGTAACCGGTTAATAAAAATCGTCGGATTTGACAACGCTAAAAACAATACATCAGTAAGAATAACCTCGTACCTGTCAGGACTACAACCTTAAAATGATCTGTAGAAGAGTCCTCTGTTGAAATTTTAACATCAGCTGTGTACATACATGGATCAAGGCAATCTTTCACATGAAATTCATTTTGGCTTTTCTTAAGGATGGGATCATCTAGAATGTATTTATTACATTTTCAACAGTAAAATACATTGATCTATTTATTGAATAAAAGTTATATTCTGTCACAGTGTGAAAAGATATCAAAATGATATTCCGTCACAGTGTGAAAGGATATCAAAGTAAGTTAAAAATAGTTTCTGACCTGTAATAAGATAGAGTTAATAAAGTATCCTCATATTTCATTCTACAACAAATACCTGTCCCATTATTAATGTCAATCACACAACCATTTACGGGGTGGCAGAGGTGACTTGGACAATCACAGTGCTCCTCACATTTCTTTCCATGGAAACCGGACGGACATTTTCCACTACAGTTCACACCTAACGTTCCAGTCGGGCACTCTGTTTGAAAATCAATGTTTTGAAAGTACTGATGGGATTGATTTTCATGACCGTTTCACTAAAATCCAGTGTATGCATCCTTGTTTACAACTTTTCAAATTATGTACATCATTAATGTTCCAATTTTTCCATGTGAAAATAAAATGTATAAGAGAATGCTATGATTCCACAAAAGCAAAAAAGTAAGGTCTGTTCTAATTTTTCCATAACTATTAAATGATATATGCGAAAGCGTGTAAGACTCTGCTCAATTCTTTTTCAGTAATTTAAGGTATTTTTTCCATACCAAAAATGTGTTTAAAGATGCTGTAGCAGCGACGCTTTCACCAGAATGTGATACAAGTTGTGAATTGCATTCTTTTATATAATATTTGCATAAATAATCTTTAATTGCACGTTAAATTTAAGTATGGAAAAGTGGTTTACCTTTTGCTTATTTGCATAGCGGCCATATTGTTTTCACTGTGGCAGATTTTTTTAAAATCCCTTATATAAGGAAAAACAGATATTATTAAAAATATTATCAGTTAAGAATAATTTCTCCCTCATTTGATTCTACCTTTTATTGTGTCCTGGATCGGAATGCACTTATTTATATTGTAATATCCCGCATCACCTGTATATGGTGTTTACATTTCCCAACTTATTCGATACCCAAGGCTGCTCCGAGAAACAATTTTTAAAAACATAGGCAGGATACTGACAGATAAGTTGATGTCACAGGGATTTAAACATACTCGTTTAAAGTCAGCATTTCGTAAATTCTACGATCGTTATAATGACCTTGTTAGCAAATAATATAACCTATTATCCTATTTTGGTTGACGAATTCGTATCAATTCTTGGGGAATTCTTTATTTTTATACTGAATTTGACAATGGAATGTTCCGTCTACCTGATCAATACATAGAGCTCATGGCGGATGTGACCGGTCAACATTGGATGCTTTCTATTTTAGGCACCTGATCCCATCTCTGGACTTTTCAGGGGTCCCTGTTTTATGCCCTCTTGACAGGTTTGTATTGTTTATAAATTTTCTGAGATCTATCACTGTTCGTTTTTTTTCACACTTTTCAATGTTTACAATATGAAAGAAAGTTGATGGTTCCTTTTGAGTCTGAAAATTTGAAGCAAAGCTATATTACAATGATAAAGAAAAATGTAGTGAAAACGCTGGTAAACTTTCAGTTTCTATGAAAAAAGTTCCTTTTAAAGATGAAAATCACATTTAAGACAAAATTTAGAAAAAAAAAATAAACGACACTCCCAGTTGGTAAACTGCAGTTGTTTGGGGAGAGAGAGAGAGAGAGAGAGAGAGAGAGAGAGAGAGAGAGAGAGAGAGAGAGATATGGAACTTCATTATGGATATGACATAGTTATTATTTATATTTCATATAAAAAGACTGATAATTTCAATTACAAATAAATTAGGATTTTCTGGGGAAAAATCATAAAGATAATGGATATTCATTAGCAATGGTTACGTAAGCATTAATTCATGAATTAAATGTAGACCATTTCCCCAAATGATGTACTTTGACTGAAGTTAAATCTCTTCTGCTATCTATATTTGTAGTTTAAATATTAATGGAGCTATGCCAGGAAGGAAAATTCTTCTCAAATAGTGACTTGGATTTAATAATATGCATTTTGTAAAAGAGGAAAAGATTGACCGGGCACAAGAGTAAAAACAGCTAAATCAGAGGGTAAGGTTTTTTAAGTAGCTCACTGCAGTGGGAGATTTTGTCTGCGGTTTTACACATATTAGAGGTTCTGAAGCTTACAATGCCCGCTGTGATAATCAGTCACGCGCATATATATGTACGTAAACATAATAGCTAGGTGTTGAGTTAACATCAATTGTCTCTATCAATTCGATTAATTTGTGTTTCCTGTATACCATCATGCATTTAAATGTATATCTTATAATCAATCCCGTTGTTATGGGACTATTATATGTCCAAGAAAAGTGGAGTTACGTGTTTATGCATTATCATTATCTCCAGAAAACTTTCAGCTTTTCTCTACATATTTAAGAAAATGACGCATCTAAGCTATTTTGGAGCTAATTTCCTGTCTTAAAATTAGAATACATGCACATGTAAAAACACATATCTGAAGCGACATAATATTGAAGTGAAAATAAAATAACAAAATGAAAATGACAGTATCGAGTTGAATCCAGAGAAATTGTGGACTATTGTCAGGAATTATTATTTCTTCAAAGTAAAGTTAATGACGAACAATAATTTTCTTATTAAGTAATACATGTAGATCCATTTTCTTGCATTATTATTTAGGCGTGTTTCTTTTTACTGAGATTCTACTTTGCATTTCTTACGTTTTACACCTTGCTGAATTTGTTGCTTTAAATTGCATTCCTTTTTCCAAATATCTTACATACTGCATTTAATTAAAGATTTCCCATGGCGGCTGTAGGTCAGTTGCATTTTCATATTGATGCGCCCATGGTCCGGTGATTTGAGAAGTTAATTAAATGAACCCCCAAAATGAAATGTTTATATTTCGTGAGGAATTGTAAATAATTCATTTTTTATATATAGAAGATATTTGTGTTTTAAGTACTTTAAAAAGAAAATGTGGATCACAAGGCGGATGTGACCGGTCAACAGGGGATGCTTACTCCTCCATGGCACCTAATTCAATCTCTTATGCTTTTAGAGATCTGTGTTTGTTTTGCTCCGGATTTGTATTGTTTGAATGGTTTTCAGATTTATTACTGTCCATTTTCTCCATACCGCATCAATATATCTTTCTTTTGCATGTTCTGTTTAGGTGCTATCTATATAACATTGATTAAAAGATGGTTACAAAGTAGGGAGAACAGAATTACTACCTGTGCACGTTGAGTTCATCTCTCTGTAGTAATTATAACAACATTCTCCTGAACTAAAATCAAGAAATAAATGAATTGTAGCATCAGTTTCTGATGAAGAAAGTTTTCATTATTGTTAACTGAGTAAGTATGTCACTGTTTTATATGTAGAGCTTCATTAAATTTAAAACACCATGAGTAATATTGTTTTTGAGTGATTTTATAAAAATCATCAGTCATAAACATCTTTTCATTTTTGTCCTAAAATAGGCTTTTATATGAACACTTGATATTTATAATTGTACCAACGTTTCCTATATGATCTTGTACAAACCTTTGTTCACAAGCGTTGGAAGCGACAACAGTTATCAACAATATGTCCAAAAGTTTAGGGATTAACTTCACATTGATAGGATCACTATTTAAGGAAAACATATTCGCCTTTTTGAATGAACAGTCATTAGAAAAGAGACTTTGCACCGAAATATTCAAGTGATTGGTTAATGTTAAGACGAACTCAAAATATAAATTGAATGAAGGAAATACAGATCTGTTCCCGGAAAATATAGATCTGAGCTCGATATGTTTTGAACAAACATATGTAGTTTTAAATGCTACATATGGTTCTGCTCTCACCATATTAAGCATGTTAAGGAAGAGATAAAAAAGACGAATTATAAATACTTATAAAGCAGGAAGGAGATGACTAGGAATAGATGGAAGAGGTCAAAATCTCTATCTATACAGCTGTATTTCTATGTCCTCTTCAATTTAAACGTTCTTCAAAATTGTTGACATTGCATCTGCCCTGGCCAGTTATAATAGGCTACAGTCTGAAATCCTGGGATATAAGAAATATATATCCAAGCGTTCCAAGTGTTGGGTTTGTGTTAGAACACGCCTTACTGAATTCAATGAAACTGCAATCTTCTTCGCCTTTATGTTTTCAATTTTAATGTTCATGATAATTGTTGGTGGTCATCGTATATCCCTGATTGCTGGTTAAATATAATAAAATACGATGAAAAAATAAAACTTTTTTACAACTCTCTATCAGGGGGGCAAATAAATACAGAAATATTTATTCAAAATTAAAATTCAATTTCTTACATAGGTATCTATAAAACACTTTTTTTCCTTTCAAATTTTGTTTATATTTAATGTTTATGAATTAAAACTTTCATTTCAAGAAAAAAAATTCTTTACTCTTTTTTTTTTTTTTTTTTTTTTTTTTTTTTTTTTTTTTTTTAAATCAAATTAAATCTTTCATGTTTTTTGTTGAAGCTTTCAAATAATAAAAAAAATATTTTCATTTGTTGTAATATGAAATACATTTAATCAGTATGTTAAATATTATACATCTCTAAAATGAATCTATTTTTATCAGTCCATTTGTAGTGGATGGACGAGTTATCATATTGCGGTCTCATTCTTGAAATTGAGTTACAAAATATTTAAGAGTGCAATCACATTTAATATTTTTCTACGTTGATTAGTCTCAATAATCTTAAAAAAGTCTACATGCAATAAGAGATTATTTTATCTCATCTCTTGAATTGATAATAATAATGGTTTTCCATTCAGTTTTTTAAGCACCTCTTGGTTAATTAATGAAGGTTTTGGTTGCTTTATGTGACTTTGAGTTTTCTATGTAACCTTGAGTTCCATGTCACATCTGACAACGGCGTAATTTGCTAAGAATTTTTGTCAACGAGTTAGCTTTGACTTTACTATCTGCTTTTGTAATCCGAATATGCAAGGAAAGATCTTACATCTAAAGTTCTTACTGCATCCTTCCCAAAATGAGAAAGTTAACTGATTGATAGATTGGGTGTATGTTGTTTTGCGTCTCGTTTGAGAATTTTTCACTCATATAGAGACGTCACCATGTACCTTTCATCGGCACTTAGGGCCATTGAGCAGTGAGGGTTCTTTATCGTGCCAACACCTACCGTTACACGGGGCCTCGGTTTATAAAGTCTCATCCGAAGGACCCGCAAACTTTCACTTCAAAGTACCGAGAGCATGGTGAAGGAACAGTTGCTACCTATTTTGATCGACTTAGGCCAGTCGCGGTCGTGATTCGAACACACGGCCTTCCGATCACGGAGCGAGCACTCTACCCACTGAGCTACCGTAACGGCAGAAAGTAAACCATAAAAATACCTTAAATTTAACCATTACAGTCTGATCAAATATCATGCAAGAAAATTAGCACTTTTTTTCTTATTGCAAAAATAAAATATAAAAATGATACACTGATTTCATTGTCCAATCTCCTTTTTTAATTTCATTTGAAAGTTCAGTCCCTAAGTTTTAATAAATGTACATTTTTACATATCTAGTATAGAATTATATTGCTCATTTTTAAATATCTAAATTGTACTTTGCATTTCCTTTCAGTATGGGAGGGCTAGGTTGGTCTTTTTCGTGTGCGATGTGTAGGAATCTGTAACGTCCTAAATTTGATTTCAGTGGGAAATAAGGAAATCAACATATGAAGGAAAATGAATATTTTTGACTCAAAAAATGCTATTGACAAAAATGAAATATCAATTCAAATCCTTGTAGGTTTATATAAACAAAAAGAAAGAAAAACATTAACTTTAAAAAATATCATGGGACATATTAAATATTACAAACACTAATCATGTTGCGATTTAATTTTAAGCATTGAAAATTAAAATTTAATGATCAAAATATGTTAATTTGATTAACATTAACATCAAAGATTGTAATGCTGGAAACTTAATATGAATAATTATATATATTTCATGGAGATGGATATTACTTTGTGTTGAAATATTCAAATTGATATTGCACACCTGCAATAACCTTTGAACAAAGGAGGTAGTGAATAAGAAAAAATTTTATGTGTCCCATTTAATAGTTCCTGTAAAATAATAATAATAAAAAAAAAATGTCAGGGAATAAAGAAAAAAAAACCTGTCTGGCATCCATTTCAAGTACTGCGTGTTACAAATGTTTAATGCTGTTAGCTAATGGCACCAAGGAGAGAGAGAGAGAGAGAGAGAGAGAGAGAGAGAGAGAGGTACGCAAATTGATTTCTCATATAACAGAAATTTCAATGGGTGACATATCAACCAAAGCTATATATCTAAGTAAAAAATATTTTTTAGGGACACCTTATGCAATGGTGGTATAAGTCACCTCTTATCCTCAATTTGATGGTAAACAGTGAATCGTAAACACTGAATCGAAGAACCAATGCCAATCGGGACTGTGTATCAAACTGAATGAATGCAAAAGACATAAAATAAACGCCATTCCTTTTTATTAATTGAAACTTACTACAAAAGGTTTATTGCATTTATCACCATATTGTGATAAATGCTTTTAATACCAGTGCAAGAGCGATAACTCATGCGTTCTTGGTAGTGGCTCAACATTATTGAGGCCATGAGTTTTAAATAGAGGACGCAATATAATCAAGTACCTTATGACCCGGATTTTCATAGTCTACCGAAAAAGCTAGAAGAGCAGACATGTTGCAAAATTTCATCTCTAGTCAGCACACTTTGTCTGGAAAATGTTTTGACCCACCGTTCAGCAAAATTATTTCCATTTTTGTGCATTATTTTGTTTCAAGGATACGGTTTATAGACACTGTAAGTAATTTATGCGAACAATAACATCATACTCCTAGTTATAAAGGCTTGGATTTAATCGTCGCACTTTGTGGTATCTGTGACTGCACATCATACGTCGATGCTGAGGATAGAATAACATTAAAAGTCCTTATTCTGGGGCATTCATTTATACGCAGATTTGAGAACTTTGTTTGTAACAATTAGTTCTGACCATCGGGTGACGCCGATTTTAAATCTTAATTCAGAGGAGCTACAGATTTTCTATTTGGGTTATGGGGGAGCGTCACTGGCTCAAGTTCGCGCGCAAGGCACTCGTTATGTAAGAGACTTGCGTTCAGATGTTGTTTTGTAACAAGCTGTATCAAACGATTTGTGTCGGAGAAACACATCAGTGGAAGACATTTTTCATGAACTTGCGGACTTTATAATGTAATTGTAATTTATCTCCGTGATGCGGAAGATGTGAAAAAAGTAGTGGTGCTTCAGACATTGCATAGAATTCCCCCGACAAGACGTATCAGGTTTCATGTGGACACAGAGTGGTTTAACAAGAGAGTTGATGAATTAAATAGACGCATGTCCAATTACTTCCAGAATGTAGAGGGAGCAGCATTCTTTCGCCTATCTGGTTTCTGGTGTCCAGATAATCAGAGGACGGTATTTCTGGCTGATGGGGTCCATTTGAATAATCAGGGAAATAAGGAATATTATAATAATTTGAGAGCTGTTTTTGTTCCCTTGATAAAGTCTATCAATAATGGTGGGTACATGTTTGTGCAGCATTTATATTTAGTCTAATGATACATTTTACAATTTTCATCTGTTTATTTTGAAAATCCACATATATGCTGTGGTGATTTAATGCAATCTAATATAATGATGCATATAGCCAGATAAATATTATATCATTTAATTTATACATTTATGACACCCCCGTAAAGTTTGGGTTGTTTAAGTGGATCCTGTGTATTATTTATTAACAGCTTATTTAAGATTAACCATAAATTTTAATTTTAGCAGGATTTTACACCCCTATATGGTCGGGGTTTAGTTTTAGCAGGATCTTGCACCCCTATATGGTCGGGGTTTGAATTAGAGCAGGTTTTGCACCCCTATATGGTCAGGGTTTACTCAAGCAATATCCTGCACCCCTATATGGTCGGAGTTTAGTTTTAGCAGGATCCTGCACCCCTATATGGTCGGGGTTTACTTACACAATATCCTGCACCCCTATATGGTCGGGGTTTAATTTTAGCAGGATTTTTCACCCCTATTGTCGGGGTTGAATTCGAACAAGATGTTGCACCCCTATATGGTTGGGGTTGAATTTAGACAAGATGTTGTACCCCTATATTGTCGGGGTTTTATTTCAAAGGATTTTTCCTCCTAAATATTGGGTTTGTTTAACTGAATATATTGCATAAAATGAATAAGATACATATATATTCCAATAGTGTTGAGATTTCTACAGGTTTCTTATCTATAGAATTGTCAATGATGTAGATATTTTTGGAATTCTGCATATATAATCACCTCGCATTTATAGAGCACAATGTAATATATAAACAGAAATGATATAATTTTAGACACAGTTATAATACACTCCACTGTTATCCGGTGAAGTATCAAAATTGCATATAAATGTAGCTGTAAGGTTAGCTAGAATTATATTACCAATATGGATTGGGCATTAAATTTTAATTTAGATTTTAGAAGTATCCAATGATATTAAACTTCATGGAGTGTATATTTAAATTAAGAATTAATTCTACTGGTGCCTTCATTGGTCTTGTTAAGAGCTCTGAAATATTTCTATTGATAATGTTGTTACATAGTGTACATATTACATAGATGATTTTTTATTTTTACAGGAAAATTGGGAGACACTATTTGTAAACATATGCTAGAAATTTTTCACTAGGTTTATGTTGAACGTGGCATATCCAATGACAAGACAGGGGAACTCTCATCAGGTTTGACTCTAAGGGATAGATTGGAGACAGATATATCTAATATGCTTATGTGTTTACCTCAAGTTACATTGACTGAGCTATATAACAATCCCAGGATAGGTGTCTAGAATGCTAAACACAAATTAAGTAAAATAACTAAAAATAAAAGTATATGAAGTTATGTAGCGATTTTCGTAATCTTGAATATCAGCTCCCCAGCCAAGAAGGATAACTCTAAAAAAAAAAGATAATTTAATAAAGAAAGACTCAAATTAAGCTTGAAATTAAATCTTTTCATGCAACAATTTTTATTCACGCAACTCAAATTCTTCGTAGTGTCCCATAAAAGTATTTAAAAATCTTTAGATAAATCGAATTTTCTTCAAGCTTGCTTTGTTAACCATGATATGAAATTTGAAGTGATATTTGATGTCTTCCAACGATAGCACATGCTTTTTACACTACAGGTATGTGTTATATAATGATTGAAGAAAATATAAGAAAAATACCATTATGATATGAGTATTAATAACATGCAATTTTTTTTCCAAATTCCGGGATACCTTTGAATATTTATTTAGGTACCTTTGGCTAACAACAGGATATTATTGCATACCGACAAGCAATCGGTCTTGCAAATAGTCGATTCTGCTAAAAACAGACTATTTCACTATTATATTTAAGCAGAGTTCATTAGTTGGTTATTATATCAAATTAAATTGCAGATTCTATTTTGCATTGACAGTGATTTCATTTTTGGGCTTTGGGTCCTCGTGCATCTCAGGTCAATATTGGAAACAATAAGATTCAATAATTGATTCACACCTTTTCAACAATGTCACATTGACATCATTAAGCTAGATGGATGAACAAATCCTTTACAATAGACTCTGAACTTGGTACACCTAGCCATGGCCAATTTTTGGTTCATTTCAATGGTAATCCCCTAACTACTATCGTGTTATTAGTTATCAACCCCTAATTGCAATACTATTCATTTCTGTAACATAAACAAATACTGTTTTAGATCACACTCTTTTCAGCAGCAGTATTATAGGGCATTCCTGAACAAATTATTAAACAATTGGGCAGGTGGAATGCCTCAAACATTGGTGTGAGATTTCTATAATTAAAATATTATAGCTCAATTTCAATTTTGGCTTAAACTTATTATACATCTATCCATATATAAAAAATTATTTTTGGTAGATTGTGTGTAGTCTGGGATATGGCATTCATAGGATACTGAGCTACCCAAAGTGACACCATTTGTCCTTGAGGGAAAAGCCCTCAATTTGATAAATAGAAAAAAAATTGGGTTTGGAGTCAGGAAAATTAGATTGAAGGAATTTGACTCTTTGTTTTAAAATAAATTAAAATGCATTTGGGTGGTACATTAAGGTTTCAAAGACCTGGGCACCTCGCCTGGATCATTATTGTTTCATAGTATGGAATGTTCCTGCTTATGCTGCAAGTTATTAGTCCAAAGTATGTCAATTATTTGGTCTGATATAAGTTTAATCCAAGATGAGTCTCGATTACATGGGATAAGTAACAAGTGTCTATTATACATAACACTTATAAAATTTGAAATTAAAGGTCAGGTGGGTGAAATGGAATGAATTAAAAACTAACATGTATACACCTAACACGTTAGTGGCGGGTGAACTTGTATAGACAAGTTCATTTGGCGGAATTCGGGGATTACCACGAATGAGGAATTCTCTCATGTCTGGCTCAAAACTCTGGGTAATCTATCCTCAGTACTGGGGAGGATTAATTTAGGGCTACCTCAGCGGTACCTGAGGGACCAACTTGATCTTTGTGGGCCTACCCCTGGGGGTATTATCCCCATGTTGTTGTTGTATTCCAGGGGAGGCAGGTATAGAGTTAGGGCCCGAGTCAGAACTTGAATTCATTCATTTGATTTGGCACTCACTCTTGTTGGTACCAAGAGGTCTGTTCCCACCACAGTCACCTGTTGGGGCGCTATCGCGCCAAGGATCTAGGGAAGCCATCCCGGTAGGCAGGTAGTGATTCCCTGGGTTCCGCCGGGGTATTTACATCTATGTATAAATAGATTGTGACAAATAGTTGCCACAAAATGTAATCATTGTTTCACAATAAATGTGATTAAAATTAATATTTGTTACTATTCATTGCATCTGGGATTAATCACAACAAAAAGCAAACCAGTAGGTAAAAATTTCTCTGTAAATCCCAAAGCAATGTTTGGAAATTTTAAACGAAATGGATGAAGATACGAACAGTGAGCACAGTGGGCATAAAACATGGACCCCTGGAAATTCCAGAGGTGTGATCAGGTGCTTATCGACGGGTCACAGGACCCGCAAATGCAATGATTGTGATCGTTGAGTTCTGTTCCATTAAAAACTTTTTTTATATCTTCATATCCTCCAGTGATTCAGACTCGTCATACTTATAAGGGGCAATGCTAGAACGTTCCGAGGTGAAACTGACATCTGAATTGAATTTACACTCCTCCCCATTCTGTTGATTGTCTGTCTCAAAAACGTTCACTAGACAACAGGAATCTTCCTCCTTTTGAGAGAACTGGCGACATATTGATTTCTTTATAGAGTAGTTTTCCATTTCAGAGGAGTCGACCTTTCTTCTTAAGGACAGAACACTGTATTGGCCGTTATCCTCCGCGTCTCCGTACAAATTTTCCTGAAAACCCATTTTTGGTGATTGTTTTTGTTTATATTCTGCATCTTTCCTATATGGTGAATATTTTCTATTACCATTTGTATGCTCGCGGCTAGCATCAATTTCTTCATTCTCTGAATATGAGATCAAACAATTTGGTGATAAACCATCCTCGTGAAATTCAATCATTTTGGATGATCTTAAATCAGCATAAAAATTTTCATCTACGTCATTTTGCATCTCCTGATGAGTTGCATTCATTACAGGTTGCTCTATTTGTTGGATAACTTCTACGCTACCACCTTTTTGCGAAAAAAAAAATTGAATTAAATTATTATGATTTGATTTTTAAGCTAATTCTATGAAGATTAATTTTCAATAAAACTGTTAACAAATATGTGATGAACGAATATAATGTAATTACAAGTTAGAATAGCAAATCATTTTATGTTGTCGTAAGGCTCTATAACGCTGACAATAAGGTTTGTTCTCTTTTCAATATACCTTCACTTCTAGATGCATCGACGGTTCTATTCCTCACTTGCTTGTCATCACGTGTTTTCCTTAATCTACGGTAAAGATAACATAACATGTGCATTTGATTATAATTCAAACTTCAAATTTCATTTGAAAAAACTATCCACAAAAAGATGAGAAATTACCTAGAAGAAAGAAAAACAAGTCCCACTGCTGCTATAACTGTTATAATGGATCCAATTAAGGTGAACGAAACATTTTCCCACACCGACTTATCTATTCTCATATCGTCTCCAAAGGATTCTAATAAAAAATTGTTGGATATATATATATATATATATATATATATATATATATATATATATATATATATATATATATATATATATATATATATATATATATATATATATATATATATAACGCTGTAAGTAAATAAGTAAGTAAATTCAATTTATAGTCGGGCTATATACATTTAACCAAAAGCATGAGCTTAAAAGCTAGTAACTTAGAAACACATTTAGCACAAATAAAATGTACATATACATTTAAGAGAAAACATACTTAAATTTCACGTAGACAGAAGCACATAAAAACACTTGAATGGAAAAAAAAATGGGAAACTCACATAAAAGAGGACGTAAAAGACACAACATAAGAAAATATATTGTACAACAAAGATCATGCACACATAAAAAAGGAAGAGGGGTTAAGACAACCCTTATATAGTAAAATCATAACTTAAAACCAGCAAACAGTAAGCAACAAAGAGGGAGACATAAGGTATGAGGCATAAAAGTTTGGAGTCTGCAGGAACTATATTTACAATTCAGTTCTCCACACCAAGATAAAATGTAGTTTAAAAATTGATTATAAGAGGAGAATTTCCTGAATTCATTTGGCACAGAGTTCCAGATCTTTGCTGCCTCATACCTGAATGATTTCATTCCATACCTTGTTGTTCTTGGGTTTGGGATCTTTGCATTATTTGTATATCTAAAATTGTATGAATTGTTTTTATAAACAACTAGGTCTTGCAAAAAGACAGGACTTAAACCTTGGATAATTTTAAAAGTTACTAGAGCAATGGCACGCATTCTTCTAGTTTTCAGGGATGGTAGTTTAGATTTATGTAATAAACATTCCAATGAGCTTTTATAATCTTCATAGATAAATCTTAAAGCCCTTTAATGATTTTTTTTCAATTTTACGAGTGTTCTGCTCCGTACAGAAGTGCCAAGTTAAAAGACAATAACTGAAGTTTGACATAGTAAAAGAATGATATATTGTAAGTTTTCCTAACTTAGTTAAATACTTTCCTATTCGTTTAAGAACATTTAATTGCCTTGCTGCCTTTTTACACATATTTGTAATATGCGTATCGAACGACAACCTCAGTCAATGGTGATGCCTAGAAGCGTAACCTCATCTTCACAGGGAATTTTGATTCCATCTAAATCAAACACAATGTTTTTACTTTGTGTTTTACTACCAATAGAAATTGCCTGAAATTGTTCAGGGTTAACCTGCATTTTATTTGAAGAAAACCATCTAATGAGAGAGCTACTGTCATATTCTAGAGCTGCTACAACCTGTTCTTAAGATTTATCAGACTTTGTTAATGTGTTACCATCTGCATAATTGTAAAGATTACATTTTTTTTTACAAAGAAGAACAAGTCATTTATAAATATGTTAAATAGTAGGGACCAAGAATAGATCCTTGTTGGACACCTTTAATGATGTTTAGCATGTCACTAACATGATACCCCAGTTTAACACATTGTTTTCTGTGTGAAATGTAGCTGTTTAGCATATCTTGTGCTGATTCTGATAAGCCATAGGCTTTTAGCTTCAAAAGAAGTAGTGCATGGGGAAGGCACACAAGGGCCTTGGAAAGATCCATTAAAATGGCTGCAGTATATTCATTTTTATCCAGGGCATATTTCCAGTCTTCAATAACTCTTAATGAAGTTGACTGACATCCAAAACCTGACCGAAAAGCGGGTGAAATGGATTAAAAAATTTATTTAAAAAGTTTGTTAACTGTGTTTCTATTGCTCTTTCGAAGAGTTTTGACATTATTGGAAGGACACTTACTGATCTATAATTACCCTTATCTAAGGTATTGTTTTTCTTGTGTATTTGGAGTCACCTGAGCAATTTTGAACTTATCAGGAAAGGTTGATGTTGCCAGGGACAGATTAATTATTTTGGTCAAAGGTTTACTGATAACTGGATTAGCAATATGCAAAAGTTTGTGTTGTACCTAGAGTATTTTCTCTAATTGCTTTGATGCTTGGGTGGTCCTTATCAATCTTCTCATCTGGATTTCCAATATCTTTAGCAATATTTATGAAATTTTCATTAAAAATCTCGCTTATTTCATTTTGATTATTTACAAGTTTATTGTTTTCTAAAAGAGTGATATCCTTCTGTATTAGACATCCTTTATTTGTTAAAAAAATGGTTTACAGTTGGCCAAAAGTCTTTTGATTTAAGTCCTCCAGGACATCTTTCAACAAAATACTGATTGATAGATTTGTTCTTTAATTAGTTACAAGATTTCTTTGTTGCTTATAATCCTCCCAGTTCTGGTTTGATCTTAAAGCAATAAAAGACGTAGCTATGTTGAGGCTTCCCGAAGCTTTAAATTGCGCTCAAAACATACTATTTCATTGCGAGGTCGGATTTGGTTTTAATTTATAAGTTTTGTACTTTTGTACTTCCAATTTATATAGGGGGTTCCCTCGGCTATATATTACCATATTTGTTATGATATCATATGACTTTGTTGATCACGTGACCGTCATTTATAATATTTTGAAGTGTTTCACATAAATCGCTTCGGCGTAGTTGATTAACACAATAATTATTAACATTTTGTTATACAAATAAACTCATCGTATTCCTTGTGTGCTTGGAAAAGGTCATAGTATTACTTGGGTACAAAATATTTCGTGAGAAATTCAACTTACCTGCAAATTTAATGGTATTTTCCACACAATATCGTAATCTGTATTAAACAAAGCCATCACAAATTTTTCCCAAGCAAGATTCAGTTAGAGAACAACCTCTCTTTACAGTTTTCCACAAAAAAATCTCAGATTAAACCTCATGAATCACCTGCGCCAGACTCTTTTATACACACAAAATAAATTCCACCACTAACCACGGGTATAACACAGAGCACATTTCAAAAGTATATTTTTCGTAAGCATTTTGAAAATGCTAAATTTTAATCAAGGCTAAGTAAGCGATGTATTTTTAAAATATTCGGACCTATGAATTGAACCCGTGAATTTTGCAATAGCTATCTAGCATGTTACATGCAGTTCCAAATAAAGTGTAAAGTTCATGACATCTCCCCGTCATAACACCTCAAGTTGGCAGTGACTGGACGTCATTTTCCATTATGACGTCATATTTTGGTAGTTCAGAGAAGTGAAGGCGCAGAGTGCACTGTGATATTCTATGGGAAGCCTTAACCTACCTGCAGATATCTTGCATCAAATATTCCTAACGTTATCTATGATATTGATTAGTGAGGGTGGTGTCCGTCATTGCAATAGATAAAACACGATATTTTGATACAATTGGACATTTTTGAGGTTTTATGAATCGTTTCATGTCTTTAAGGAACATTTTTGCCCACTTGTATTCATTTTATAATGCAAAACTTTTACAAATAGAAGTTCTGATAAATCAAAATCTTGAAGCAAGGGATTGTGTAAAAATCAGAAGTGCTATTGATAATGCATAACGGTAGATAATGCATAGCTTTGTCTTACGTGTAGTATTAAAAAGGAAGAAGTATTTTTAACCAGTAAAACACCTGTACAATGAAAAGTTGTAGCTGGAGGATGCTGAAGAAAATTAATGTAATTTATAAGTATTTAAGTTGATAATATCTTTATACTGTTGTTTCTTCTTTCTTTTCTCCTCAGAAAAAAAGTTTGTTTTTTTTCCCCCGACCGTTTCATTTAAGTCTTATTCAATATCTAGTAAAATTGCCTGAGTCAGTGTGAATAAAAATGAATCTTTTATTTTCAACCATAAACTTTTTTAATGATTTCCCATTGAGCAGTAAGCACTTACGTAGATAGAATCAGTTTGATTAATCTTTATCTTTTTTGGGATAAAGGTATAAATTCTTTAGTTTTCTTGTGTTATTAGACAGTATGATCATAATCTTTCAACAACGTAACATTATTGTTTCTAACAAAATTTCCCTACAAATAATAGATATTATATAATCATTTCTTCTGTTACTGCATTGTTTGTTATATAGTTAAAATGAACCAGAGCATACAATACCCTTCAATACATTTCTTTGTTAACGATAATTTTATTTGTTTGTTGTTTAACGTCCCTCTCGAGAATTTTTCACTCATATGGAGACGCCACCACTCGCCAGTGGAGAGCTGCTTATTTTGACCTATGCTCGGCACTCAGGGCTATTGGGCAGGGAGGGATCTTTTTCGTTCCAGCACCTACTGCGACACGGGACCTCGATTTGTACGGTCTCATCCGAAGGACCGGTCTCCACGTCCCACAGTGGGATTCGAACCCGCGACAAAAAATATGAAATCTGTATATATAGCTAGTATTCAAAGTTCCAAACATAATATTTAATCTTTTATAGAATGCAATGTGATACTTTTGCAAAGAGTGTATTTTGCTGTCATTTTTGTATCATTTTATTGTTTAAATTTCGGAAAAAAGCAAATAAAAAAGGATTTCTTTTGCTGTAAAATATTCAATATACATTCCTTAATGAAGAAAAATGCTATACATAGGAAATAATTTTCCAATAATAGACTTATAAAAATCATTAAACACATAGCAAACCTGTAGTAGTTCTATCATCCTCTAGATCTCTAAAACTGTCTTCTGTTTGATCACAAGCAGCACAAGATGAAATTTCTTGCGTCTTTTCTGACAATATCGTAGTTGCTTGTTGATCTACTGAAAAAATGTTTGCATGCACAAAGGACGAAACTGTACATAACAGTACTCTGTAACTGTCATAGATTTCCAAGCAATATATCAAAATCATGATTAGAATTGTAATATCACAACGTTGGTTTCTTATTCGTATTTTACCCGTTTGTTGCATGTTCACTGTACTTCTAACACCTACAGGTGGATGTACCAACCTTGGTGCTATTACAGTATAGTAAGGGCTAAACATTATATTTATTTTTAATATAATTATTTTTAATGTGCATTGTATCAAAGTATGTAGTATACAAAATCAATAAATCTATATATGTCTGTTTTTGCGACTGATTTCCTGAAAGAAAAAAAAAACCCAGATTTTTTTTTGTCATTTTATCCTTCAGTTTGGTGTTGATATTTTGAGTTTTATAACATTATCAGAACAACATGTTTTTACAAGTGACATGATCTCAATCTGATTATTGGAACTGGCGCCAATAAGAGATGTACAACAATTAAAATGGAGTACTATTGAAAAAACGCAATTTCATGCACACTCAGCACTCAATATAAAATATGAAATATTGAAATTTAAACGCATTTTAAAGTATCGAAGATAAATTTTTCTTTTTGCATATAAAAATAAAAAGTAATGCTAAAAAAATCAAAAGATAGCCACCAGATTGGTTCTTCCTGCAACCATGTTCTTTATCACATTCTTCGTGAGGACAATTGCATTCCGAGCTACACAGTCTCCCGTAGAATCCCTTCTCACATATGCCACTGCAATTTGATCCATATGTCCCAAGTGGGCAGTCTAAAATGGGATTGTGAAGTGAATTAGAATTAATATTAGAGCTTGCTTTAGTATTTTCTTTGCATGATATTACTTTTTGTGATTATTTTTAATTTGTTTCATACCTAAACAAGACCCATTGCTATGCTGATAAAAGTTCAGACAGCATCTGAAAAGAACAAGCACATGATAGATGTTTGTGCTCAAGAATATCTCAATGATGTTTTATTCGATGAAGTTTATTCACATATTAACTATTAATATTAACCTTCCTACGAACTCACCTGCTACCACACAATGAACTGCATGTTGTTGTTCCGAAAATGCACAAAATAACCTGAAGACAAAGTAGTTGTCCAGAGATCCCTGTCATTGTAGAGTAAACATTTGGTTTGGTTTCATAGAAATTCAATTTTACCCATACAAAGCTTCGTCAATCTACTGATAGTAATGTAAAAGGAGATATAATAATAATAAGTTATATATGGAACCTACATAAACAACTACATCTCTTCCTTGTCATCAATGACAGTGTTATTTTGATTCAAGAGTCACAAGCACCATACCAAAAAGTTATATGTGGACAGCCAAAATAAATTGTTAAAGTCATACGAATTTGAACATTTGAGTTTCCCATACTTTACAGTGTACCGTAATACATGGTCTTCTTTGAAGTATCTAATTAAAGAGATATTTCCTGAATTAATAAAAGCAAACAAAGAAATTTTAGTGGATCTATTGTACTTTTACCTTTCTCTCAGATATCCAAAAAGGATTGATATTTAAAGAAACATTTTGGAAAAGAAAATTACCAATATGTACCAGATATATGAGGATGAAAGAATATTTAATTAAAAGCTGCCCATATTTTGAACAATTTTTACATAATGTCTTTGGTTATTTACTGCAATCCACAGGTATCTGAGTTAAGGTTCCAAAAATAATAATCCTGTTCTTTCTGAAAAGCTGCAGAATTCAAAGAATAGCAAGCATTTGACCATGCTAGCATTACCTTCTGAAATTTACAAACGGTATGAAATGTCAAATATGTCTTCATTTAATACTTAATAATAGCTAATTTGATTGTTAAAATGGATCTAGACAAGCTTTCAAGTTTCGTCATTTTTTTTTTTCGCTTATAATCCATTCAAGCTTTAATTTTAGAGGGTCTTCATTAATAACTAACGTGTATTGCTTTCAGTTTGAAGGAAAGGTAGTATTCTCTCTACTCTTGATGAGATTGAAATATATGGTGATAACGAACAGTATTCAAGCTAAAAAGTCCATTAAACAATACAAGTTAGGAGCAGAGCAAACACGGACCTCCAAAACATCAGAGGTGGGATCAGGTGCCATGAAAGAGTGAGCATCCCCTGCTGACCGGTCAAACCCGTCGTGTGCTCCTTGTCATGATCGGGAAATTACGGTAAAATCCGTCGACAATTCAGTTTGTAAATAATGGCCTGACAATTAGTATGAAATACGTCAGTCAGCATTTGACTCAATGATAAATTGTATTTGCTAACAAGGTCAGTGTACCGGCCATAGAACTTATGAAATAATGAATTTAAACGAGACTGTTGATATTCTTGTTCCATCAACTTGTTTGTCAATAATTTACCTCGTTTTAGAAATTGTACATACGTAGAGCATGCTCTTGCGTATCGAATCAACTGAGAGATATAAACCCCGTATGCAGGTGATGAAGGTATTTTGCTGCATAAGTAAGGGAAGTATGCGATTGAAAAGTTAAAGTCATTACGTTTATCATAAAGAATGGAAATATATGAGAATGGAAATAACCATTGTTAATTGACAATACCTCGTCAATATATCTAAATGTCGAGTTGAAGGCCACAGCAATTGTTTTCTTCTTTTCACGTATAAGATTTTGGACTAATTCTGCTTCGTATGAATACAAAAAAGGTCTGCTTATAACGGGGCGCAATAGGTACCAATGGGAATTCCAACAGATTGTTGGAAGACCTGGTCTCCAAAAACCACATAGATATTGTCAATCAGAAACTCAAGCATCTTTTTAATGTCAACTTCAGAGTACTTGTGTGTATAATCAGAATGTTTTTTAACAAAATAATTTTGCAAATGACCAATGACAAGGTAAGTAAATTTACGAGTTCCATTTTTATTGAAAAAAGCAGTTGTCAATGATATCAAAAAGCCTGGACTTTAATTTATCGCGGGGAATGGTTGTGTATAAAGTTGAAAAGTCGTAAATTTTTAAGCTGTTGATTTTGGTATAATATTGTGATTTCAAATTTTCTAAAAGTTACTTGGAATATTTTAGTATCCACATCTGATTTACACCACTTCCCGAATATATTGTTGCACAGTACTCTTGACGTTTCTCCTTTACTACTGTTAATATCTTAGTAAGGAGTAAAGAAAGAGGCTTGGTTGAACATTTACTGGAACCCGCTATGTATCTTTGTAAGAATTTTTATGAAGTTTCGGAATCCAATCCAGATATGGTAATTCAAATTCATTTTGGTTGTTTGGAATATAAAAAATATTCAAAACTGAAATATGATTTTGAAGAATTTTTTCCTTAGAAAGGGAACTATGCGTATAAGTTGGATTACCACATGTAAAATTAAATCAAAGTTCCTCTAAATACATTTAATATAATGAGCCTTGCACTCTATATGCCCTCTATTTTGTATACTTACAGTGAACTGAACTTTTTTGTTAATTTTGGTATGAATATTTAAGTTATATTGAATATTTTCTGAATACTCTCATAAATGTTTGGAGGTTTTGACACAATAAAATAAATTCAATAAAGCTCTGTTACAATTCAAAGTTCATCGGCAACCAAACATTCTTCTCCTAAGTCTAAACTAATTGAAAACACATCTCCACAACGTTTATGCAAAGGAAATAGATGCTATAACTTTGTGGATTGACGGTTTTTGATCAGTAACCCAAAGGCCCGGATTGAATCCCTTTTTTGGCACTTGATGTGTGTTGTAAACTCAATGTTCTTTAAAGGAATCGTCTCAGCCCACCAAGATGGAATAAGTACATGTACCGATATAAGCTCCGAGACATTCGTGACTGGCATTCCAAGCAGGTGGATCAAATAGGTGTAAGCTTCCTCCCCTGTGAGATTCATGTCGGAGGAGAGAGTAATTTAATTTTAACTTAAAATTGTCCTTGTTGAAGCGATTTCATTGATTGATAATTTTGTTACATATACTTGGATCATATTAATTTAATGATCAAAGGTAAATGAAAAATATCGAAGTACATTTTTTAATGAAAACCATGACTAATGGAATGAAAACGATTTTTGTTTTTATTTCCGTATTTCTACGATTTGCTTGAATTCTTTTTCAGTCAGAAAAAGGAAAATAACATCTCTACATTGCCATAATCTGTATTTGTTGACACAAGATGTATTGACTCAAAAGTTTAATGGTAAAGGCTCTTTTTATAAAAATCGAAGTTATCAACTTGTACTTTTGTTTTGAGAGAGATAGGATTACAAGTACACAGGAAATTGCTGAGAATGAGATTAAAGAGGTCAGAAACTGTGTACGTCCTCCTCAATTATACTCCCCTCATTTTTGTTGTTATTCTGCACATTGGCTTATACATGGAAGGAAGGTTATACACGATAAAAAATAAACTGACGTCACTAGGACTAGGCCTGTTCTTGTTCCACATCAAGGAGCGCTTCTGAAATATTTGCACTTATGCCTTTTGTCAATGATGAAGACTTTCTTAAATAACATCATTTGCTTTTCATTTTCCATTAATTTTTCAAAAATAACTGATGATGATCAATCAGTTTTATACAACTGTTTTTAAAATTTATAGATTACAGATAATAAAAAGTGCATAAAAACATTTGTTTTCAAAATATATTGGTAATATTTTTTAATGCTGCACTTTAAGACCTCAAGACATTTTTCGTCTAATCTAAATCAGAAAAAAGCATAATGAAAAAAAAATCAATTTTATTCCTCATCGGAGACCTTTAATTAATTTTGAAAGAATTGTGGCTAATAAAATATGGAGAGAACGAACGTAATCACGCTCAAAAGTCCATTGAAATAATACAAAGGGCAGAGCAATCACGGACCTCTAAAATCATCGGAGGTGGGATCAGGTACCATGGAGGAGTAAGCATCCCAGTCGACCGGTCACATCCGCCGTGTGCTCTTTGCCATCATCGGGCAAGCAAAAAATAATAATAATAAAAAAGAGCAATCCCTCGTCAATTCAGTGTGAAAATAATTTGTAACAATTTCTAATAATTTGTGTAAAAAATGGCTGTCAACATTCTACTACATTATAGAGATATGCTAGTAGTACAATTATGATTGAAGCTGACAAACACATCCATTCTTTCGAAGATTGTATTAGAAATTTGGAAGAAACGAACAATGCAAATTAATTAAAATTAAGTTCATGGAGAAAACATAATAGATTATGAGAGTAAGTAGTGGATTTGCAGCGACTGTCTAAATAATTGTTCAATAACCAATGCTGGTTAGCGACCGGTTTTTTCTCAACTTTAGTTGATTGTTTTTTATGTTCTTTTTAATCGAAACAAAGCTTAACTGAGTTTAACAACAGTAAATATCAACCGCTTGAAGGATACAGATGAATACAACTAGACTCGACTTAATATACATCTAAGCGTCTTCTGTGACTTATCAGGCTTGATGGAGACAGTTCTGTAAGTCAGAATTTTTAAACGCATTAAAATTTGAATTAT
This sequence comes from Saccostrea echinata, assembly GCF_033153115.1. Classification (NCBI taxonomy): domain Eukaryota; kingdom Metazoa; phylum Mollusca; class Bivalvia; order Ostreida; family Ostreidae; genus Saccostrea; species Saccostrea echinata. The sequence continues at coordinate 3,506,457 of NW_026889773.1, read as the reverse complement.
ATTAGCATTAGATGATGAAATTTATTTTTATGCATTTAAGGTCTTTTACTTTTATTTGTGACGACTGTATATAACCAGTTCTAGTTTGTGTACGTTTCCATTTTCTTACAATTTCTGACGTGATTGACACGAAAGCATGTCTAACAACATATAGCCATCTATTTAGTATTGTAAATCATTAGATGAATTTGATTAATATTGATTTCCTTCTGTACGATCCTTTTTTCTCGTATGCTATACATCTAGATTTTTACTAAAGGTTAATTTTAAATGATTAAAAAAGTTGACTATTGCATTCTAAATATTTAACTTTGATAATTTGATAGAGAATTCCACTCAAACCGATATTCTGTTTCTTGATTTTACGCGCACACTTTGAAGAACACTAAGAAAAAAATCTGCATTGAGTATCAAAACAAATATTTAAAAGCTGGATACATAAATTATTGTAATTTAATCGCAGTTTGTTTAAGAAAAATATTGAATATAGAAACCAACTGAATATACTTTCTTAATGCTTTTTTAATGAATTTACACATTTTTTAATCAAACTTAAAAGTTTCAGGGATATCTAAAACAGGAAGAAAGAAAATAAAATGTTTTAAGTCAGAAACTATGTCAGCATTTCTCTACCTTCCTTATTCAATAGATAATTTCTGAATTCAAACTTCGCCAGGATTGATCTGATCATGAAGAAAACGAGGAAATACATGTACTATATTAAGTCCCTCTAATTTTATGCCTAAATTAGCACGTAAGCTACAAAATATTGCCCATGCATATATTATAATATGACATTATGTCGGATGTAAATTTTATATTAATTTGTGTTATGAAACATATTGCTATATCGTCATATATATTACTTGTTTAACTTAGTTTGTGAGTGTAGCAGTATAAAATTAACATATTTAAAATTGTCAACTTACCTTTAAATCCCATGTTCGTGGACAAGCTTATATTTTTGGAGGAGGGTGGTGTAATATACAGGCTTATGCATATGTTATTGTTACTTTCGTTTTCCCAGAGGTGCTCTCTTGTTTAAATTATAAGAAGTAAGTAAGATTAGAACGAGTGCAGATTGTTGAAGATACGATAAACATGAATTATTTAAAGATTGATAACACCTTTCTTTGATGGTCAGTATCTATTACAAAGATTACGGCTTACAGAGACGTGTAGAATTTGGAACATGTGTTGGTGACTTGATGCAGGGAAATAAGCAATAAATAGCTCATCATTCATTTTTAAACAAAGCATATATACCTGCAATTGACCCTAGGTTTTTTCTACTTACTTTCTATTTTTTTACTTAGTTCCGATTTATTTTTTTTCTCACTGACACTCAATAGACTAACGTATTACCAACTTATTAACTTATTACCAACTAAGATTTAGTGGGTATCAAAATATACTTCATATTGTAGCAACCTCTATAATTCTCTAAAATAAATTTATTGAAACTTGTAAAAATATTATTGTATTGACAACAGTATTTTCACATTGAAAGTTTCGGGTACGTTACAGTAATTTCCTGTATTCTCTTACACCTACAAAGGATATATGACTTGTAACGCTCATTTATTAAATACCCACAAATCCACGAAAACTGAGCCTCCACGATATCTAAAGATTCCACAGTAACTGATAGAAGATTTAAATTTACTTTCAGGGAAATTGATGTCAGAAAAATTATTAACGCCTTCCTAAGTGTTCTGGAATGGAAATAGAAATTAACTATTTTGATTGATTGTGTAACCTTTCTTAGGACTTAAAGGGTGTGACAGGTCAACAGGGGATGCTTACTCCTCCTACACACCTGATCCAGGTCCCTCATCACATATTTGTGTTATTTATAGATTTTGTTTGTCGATCACGTTTTCATACCATTATTCAGCATTTCTTTTGTAAAAAAAAATACAATTGAATTTAATATTTGCAACTTGTAAATTCGCGTTTACTTTTAACTTAATTTAAATGTTAACACTTACTGTGGACTTCAACTCGACATATAGATATATCGACGACATATTATCAATTAACAATAGTTGCTTCTCAATATATCCAAGTAAGATAGAAATAAAAGGTATCACTTTACACAAACGTTTCGCGCGATAAATTAAAGTTTAGGCTTTTTGACATAATAGAAAACTGCGTTTAAAAAAATGGAACTCATAGATGGACTTAACTTGTTATTGGTCATTTGCAAAATTATTAAAACATTCTGATTTATACACAAGTACTCTGAAGTTGGTATAAAAACGATGCTTTAGTTTCTAATTGACAGTGACAATGTAATTTTTGAAAATCAGGTCTTCAAACAAAATGTTGGAATTCCCATAGGTACCAATTGCGCCCCGTTATTAGCAGACCTTTCTGTATTCATATGATTGATTGTATGTTGTTTTACTTCATGTTTGAGAATTTTTCACTCATATGGAGTCATCGCCGTATACCGGTTAATGGGATAAAATAAAGACCTTTACTCTGCACTCAGAGCCATTGAGCAGTGAGGGTTCTTTATCGTGCGAACGCCGACCGTGACAAGGGGCCTCGGTTTTTGAGGTCTCATCCGAAGGACCCGTAACTTTGACTTCAAAGAGCGCTAGGTAAAGGAACAGTTGCTACCTATTTTTTATCGACTTAGGCCAGTCGCGGCCGTAATTCGAACACACAACCTTCCGACCACGGAGCAAGCGTTCTACCGATTGAGCTACCGTGACGGCTGTATTACATTTGAAAGGAGAGACAAAAGACTCGTGGAATAACACTCTTTAAAAGTTTTTAAGCTAAAAAGTCCATTAAACATTACAAATTAGGAGCAGAGCAAACACGGACCTCTAAGACATCAGAGGTGGGATCAGGTGCCATGGAGGAGTGAGCATCCCCTGCCGACCGGTCACTGCCAACGTGTGCACCTTGTCATGATCGGGAAATAACGGAAAAATCCATCGACAATTTAGTGTGTAAATAATGGCCTAACAAATAGTAAGAAAAAAGTCAGTCAGCATTTGTCTTAATGATAGATTGTATTTGCTGACAAGGTCATTGTATCGACCATAGAACTTACGAAATGATGACTTTAAACAAGACTGCTGATATTTTTGTTTCATAAATTTGTTTGCCAATAAATTACCTCGTTTTAGAAATTGCTCATACATAGAGCATGCTCTTGCGTATCGAATCAACTGAGAGATATAAACCCCGTATGCAGGAGATAAGGATATATTACTGCATATGTAAGGGAAGCTGACGATTTAAAAGTTAAAGTCATCACGTTCATCATAAAGCTTTGTTTTTAGATTACCATTAACGTCTTTTTCTAATAAAGTATCCAAATATGAAACAGATCTAGATGTGCTAGACTCTGTGGTATCTTTTATCTCAAGCTCACCGGCATATATCGTATCGACATAAGAATGGAAATAGCCATTATTAATTGACAATACGTCGTCGATATAACGTAGATAATATAACGTATAATTTGTTCGTATATATTAAGGTGAAATCATGTTTTAACAAGGAAGATATTTTTCATTTAATTTATATCATTCTACAATTCAAATATTGAAATAATAAATATGGTTCTTATAATTAGTATCCCTAATGAAAAAATATACAATACTTCTCCTGCACGCAGAAAAATATATAGAGAAACACGCAGTTTAATTACTGTAAAGATAAAATCTCCATCTACAGAACGTTGGCACAACCTTGTAAATACATATGCAAGGCATTAAAGGAAAAAAGTAAACTACTAAGAACTATAGCAATACCAAGTGACCATTGAAAACAAAAAAAGTTCTATCAATCGTAATGTATTCATCACTTACCCATACAAAATATATATTTTGAAAATATTTTCTTATATAACTCTTTAATTATTATTTTTTTATATATATATATACGACAGAATATATCTAAAATAGTTTGGCAACCTTTGATCCCTTCACATCTGATAATTACTTGCTGCAATTCCATAATCAAAACAATTGTTCCATATATTATTCTTTTTTGGGGGGATTTTTTTTACTTTAGCAGGATACCTTTGGACAAATCATAATTGTTAAATTCAATCATTGTAGAAGTCATCTTATTGGGTCGTATATGGACTGACTTGTTACACATCTGTTGTTAGATCTTTTTTATACTAAATTTACTATACAGAATGTTCCGTATACTGAGCCAATTTAATTTGCAAAGGCTCACGGTGGGTGTGATCTGTCAACAGGGAATGTGTACTCCTCCTAAACAACAGATCCCATCTCTAGAATTTACGGGAGTCTGTTTTAGGCCATCTTTACAGATTTGTGTTGTTCCTTTCTGGTGAACGTGATCATTGTTCGTTATCTTTTCCTTTTTTATTTCTTTCATTAGGGAAATGCTAGGATAGTCTTTTCATAAGTGGTGCTTCAGATCCTGTGGTGTCTTTATTAGTTTAGTTAGAAAATCAAATCAAAATATGATAGAAATAAATATTTTTGACTTATTGAAAGGGATTGATATGAATAAAGTGTAATTTCTAAACCTTGTTGGTTTACATAGACAAAAAAGAAAACAAAGAAGAAAAAAATAGCATAGCACATATTAAATTCAGGGACTGAAAATTTAGTATTCAGAATACATCTGTCTAGTTAACGTCGACAACAAAAATTATAACGTTAGAAATATTATATGAAATTTTTTTTTCATGTATCATGATATTTTTTAAGAAATTTTTTAATTCATATTGAAAAAGTGCTGTAACCTTCGATCAATTAAATGATATACAGTCATGAAAAAAAGGAAATGAATAAGAAAAAATCTTTTGTGTCCCATTTAACACTTCCCGTAAAAAGAGCTGTCTAACATCCAATATAGAATCCAATAGATGTCTAACCTAGTGTTTTCAATCTCATTAATATGCCATTAGTTACATACTGAATTGTAGGCGGATTTTTACCTATTTCCCGATCATGAGAAGGAGCCGGTCGGTATGGCAAGCTTACTCCTTCATGGCACCTGATCTTATCTCTGTTTTGGAGGTCAGCGTTTGCTCTGCTCTAAACTTGTATTGTTTAAATGGGCGTTGAGTTTGAATATTGTATGTTATATCCATAATTCATCCGTTTAAAGTACTGCGTGTTAAAGTGTTATAATTCTGCTTAAAAGCTAATAACATTCAAGAATTACAACTTGTTTACTAAGTTCATAAGAGAGAGAGAGAGAGAGAGAGAGAGAGAGAGAGAGAGAGAGAGAGAGAGAGAGAGATTGTTTATCTACAAATCTATCTGAAAACAAGATATACCGACAAATAGCAATATGAAAACATTCTCAGTGATATGTTTATGTATAAGTCACCTCCTATCCTCGATTTGATGGCAAAGTGACTACTAGTAAACACGTTATGGCAATATAGTTAATGTCCGTAAGGATTATACCAAATTAAAATGATGCAATTCCTTTTGTAAGAACTTCATTTAATCTAACTACGAAAAAGCTTATCATGACAAAAAGCAAATCAGTAGGTAAAATTTACTTAACATGTAAAAACCGTGTTTTCAAATCTAAAAAAAAAGTGTGCCATATGCATAGTGAGCGTACACGAATACCTAAAAATTCCAGAGGTGTGATCCGGTGCGTCGACCAGTCACAATCGTGAATGATATATATGATCGTTCAGTTCTGTGTCATTGAATCTTTTTTTATATTTTCATCTCCTCCAACAATTCGGACTCATTTTACTTCCGCATGGCGACGCTATATGGTTCCGAGGTCAAACCATCATCTGAATCTGATTTACACTCCTCCCCATTCTGTTGATTACCTGTCTCCAAAACATTCATTATACAATAAGAATCTTCCTGGTTTTGAGAGAACTGGCGACGAATTGATTGCTGCAAGGAAAAATTTTCCATCTCAGAGGGATCCACATTTCTTCGTAAGGACAGAACACTGTATTGGCCATTTTCGCGCGAGATTCCGTATACATTTTCCCGGAAATTCATTTTGGTGTTTGTTTTTCTTTATATTTTGCATCTTTGCTATCTTGTGAGTAATTCCTATTATCACTCCTAGGCTGGAAGAAAGCATCAGTTTTATTATCCTCAGAATATGTGAGCGAACAATTTGATGATAAATCATTACCATAAAACTCAATCATTTTGGAGGATCTTAAATCAGCATAAACATTTTCATTTACTTTATCTTGCATCTCCTGATGAAATATATTAACCACAGGTGGCTCTAATTGCTGGACATCTTTCTCGAAAGAAAATGCATAAAATTAAATTCAAGATATGATTTTAAAGCTAATTATTAATCCGATGGATTAATTTTAATGAAATATAAATATTTGATTAATGAAAACTGTTTAACTTTTATATGTTGGGCCTGGGTAGTATTAGATATGGTTATAATGTTCTTTTTTATATCGCTGAAATTGAGGTTTGATCTTATTTCAATATACCTTCACTGGTAGATTCATCAACTGTTGAATTCTTATGATGTTTGCCATCACGTTGTTTTCTAAATTTATTTTTTTGAAAACAAGTCAAATTTCAAAATTCATTTAAAAAAATTAACAATAGCAGCATCTACATTTAAAGTAATCCACATCAAGGTGGAAGGATACCTAGAAGAGAGAAGTACAAGTCCCACAGCTGCTATAACCGTTACAATGCATCCAATTAAGGCAAACGATACATTCTCCCACACTGATTTGTTTGTCATCCTATTCTCTTCATAGGATTGTGATGAAGCTGTTGGATGAAATAAAAGATCTGTTTAATTTTTGGATATTTTGATAGAAGAGACGTTAATTGTAATCTAACAACAAAACGTGATGACTTTAACTTTTCAATCGTCAAATTTCTATGGTTCTATGGTCGATACACTGACCTTGTCAGCAATTACAATTTATCATTAAGTCAAATACTGATTGACATTTTTCATACTTATTGTTAGGCCATTGTTTACAAACTGAATTGTAGACGAATTTTCCTGTTATTTCCCGATCATGACAAGGAGCACACGGCGGGGGTGACCGGTCGGCAGGTGATGCTCACTCCTCATTGGCACCTCATCCCACCTTAAATATACAAATAATAATTGACTCCCACTACACTGTAAACTTCTAGATAACACTACGTTGATACAGGTGTAGGTGTTATAGGTACAGGAAAACAAGCAACAAAAAGGTAAGGATAGACAGGAAACCTTCATTATGACAAAACAATTCTTATTACGATTAGCTTGCTTGTTTGTTTGTATGTTGTTTTACGATCCCGATCGAGAACAAATAACGCTCAAGGATATCTTTTTTAGTGTTTTATTCCATTGAGGAAGTGTTAAACCTTTTACAAGTATTATTCTTATAATTTTACTACGAACTCACCTGTTATCACACATTAGACCGCATGATGATGTAATGAAAATGCACAAAATAATCTCAAGACAAAGGATGTGTTCATTGATGTCAGTCATTGTAGAGGTGGCGTTATTTTTGTCCTTTTCCTATGAATTCAATTTCATCCACATGATGCACTAAGCTGATCTACTGGAAGTGTTTCAAAGAAGAGATATTTATGCTAAATATATTTAAACAAATGTTCCTCTTCCTTGTTATCACTGCATGTGCTATTTAATTCGAGAGGCATAAGTACTGTATCGCTAGAACCTTTATGTGGACAGCAATAATTGAAGATTTTGCAAGTATGTTGTGTCAACTGACAGCCAAAAGTATAAAGTTATACATATATAAATTTGAAACTTTAAGTGCTTTGATACATGATTTCCATTGCAGTGTCTAATTCAGTATGTAAATAATGAATAAATTACCTAACAAAAAGTATGGAAAACGTCAGTCAGAATTCGACTTAATGACAAGGTCATTGTATCGACCAAGAACTTGCAAAATGTTAACTTTGAAAAAGACTGCTGATAATCTTGTTTCGTAATAACTTTCTTCATTTTAGAAATTGTTTGAACATAAAAGATAAACTCCATTGCAGATGACAAAGGGATATTGTTACAAAAGCAAGGGAAATTTACGAAAATAAAGTTAAAGACATCATGTGTATCATAAGGCTTTGTTACCATTAACATTTTTTAAAGTAAAATATCCAAATATGATACATTTGTGTCAGACTCTGGGATATCTTTTATTTTTAGTTCACTGGGATACATCGAGTCGACATATGATTGCGCCCATGACAAAAAGGCCTTATGGCAATTTTGCTAAAACAGAGAAATAACGTCATAAAGATATGACGTTGCAGACGGTGAGCGTCGACGCAGATTTTTTTTTTATCCACGTGTTTTACGTTTTGATACATCTAGCTCACTTTCGTGGTTGTTCTCAACATTGAAATAATTATTTATTTTCATTTATATCTTTAATTCAGTTCTTTATCTTCTAGTCCACTGATATGAATTAAAATATTTAGAATTTTATTCGAGACCCGTTTCTTTACTTCAAAGCTTTATAATACGTCTCTGATCTGTGCTATGCATTTCCTATACATGTATAGAAGCTTCAGACAAGGTGATTTTCTGGATAATTGAATATGGATGAACGAATGCGATTTTGATATATAGACAAATTGAAGTTATTTGTTAGACACGAGTATATTATCAAAATATTGCAGAGGAAATCGTTTTCCTGTATAAGATCCGCCCCACCATTCTCAACACATCGATCATGTAAACATTGAAGCATTGGTACATCGCGCATAAATTTTTGTTGTAAAATGCTTTAATTGCCAAAAACTGATCACACTTCTTCCAACAGAAAAGAAAAGTATTCTTGTAAGTTTTCACAAATCTAGCAAAAGTACGAACGAATGACAGACGTGATATTATTTTTAAGAACTATAAATAAAAATAAGAGAGGTAACTCTGACAAGCGAGATACTAGAGAGGTACCAGAGAGGGACTTTCTTTTTTTTTAACACCATTCAAAATCAACATTCTCATACAAATTTGCTCCCGTAGTATAAAAAATATTTTTAAAAATCTTACATATTATCAGTAAAAAAAACGTTTTAATTGTAAGTATTATATTTATATTTTCTTTAAAAGTATTTTTGAAAGCTTATGGAACTAGCAGCTGTCAAAGTGAAAGAGAAAAAAAATATATAGAATAAGAAATAGATACTACATTGAACCAGACTTTCATTTATTTTTTTAAAATCCGTTACATGTGCATCTATTTATTTTAACATGAAATTATTTTTTTTAAATAACTTGATTTTTTTTTCAGTAATAATGATCAATAAATTTAAATAAAATAAAATGAAATTAAAAAAAAAATTTGTCGTCTTATTTTTGTTGTTGCCACTTCCGATGTAAGTACTTGAAAACAAACAAAAACTACCGAATGAAATAAAATTGTTCTAATTGTTCTAGCTTAAAAAAAAGTTTACATGTATGTATACCTGATGTGTGTGAGAGAGAGGGAGAGAGAAAGAAAGAGAGAGATGTTACATTAAATCGAGTTTATTAATACAATGTGAAAAGTGAAACTTTAATGAAAAGGCGAATTTTCAAAAACACAACAATATCGTATTATGAAAAGAAATCTCTATTTCTTTTTTTTTCTTTTGCTGTCTATTTATTTTCAGTAACTCGAAAATATAACATTTTGGTACTTGTGTTGTGCATAAAAAAGTTCAAAGGTTTTATTAGCTTTATCTGCAGTTTTTAGTCACAAATGTCAAATATATGTAATCCTTGTCATTCATAGAATCTCAGAATTTCTATTATCAATCTAAAACTCGTTTTTTTTATTGAATTAATAATCTCAGTTATCGGTTTAGTATGACATTGCTTAACTTGCTGTTGAATTATGTAAACGGGCTGATTTTGTTATTTGGATTTATTGATTCAGAAATAAATCTTGTTAAGATCAAATTGTATTTAAACATGCATTGTACAAATTAAATTAAATGCTAAAAATATACTGCACACAAGACTAAGAATATGTTTGCAAGTTTTTTTTATTTTTGTGGCATTGCAGGAGACCGGGGAAGAGGGCCAGGGTCATTTTATATTACCGGGACCTAATTACTTTACAGTGTATCTGTAAAGCTTTACAAGAATAAACATATCCAAATCTCTGGCATGGGGCAAGAATGGAATTTTTATATTGTAAAACTTCATACACAATAACATTTGAAAACAATAACATTAGAATTTCATACGATAAAGAAGCCGCGAGAAATGGGGGGGGGGGGGGATTCTACACACACCATCACAACAATATTTACATGTACCTAAATGTTTGCCACATCGTAAAAATTTGTCATTTAAAAACTCAGCCAGTCAAGGAATATTATGAATCAGTCGCATTTAACTGACTGGATATATAAAACTTAATTTTTACACACCCCCCCCCCCCCAGCCGAAAAAAATATATTAATTAATCTGCATGTCATTGATTCATAACGACAACATATATATATAATTATTTATGATTTATTTCTTAGAAAAATCTATTTGTTATTAATTTTAAAAAATGACATATTGATTTCATTCAAAGTTCGGATAAAATTTGTTGAAATGACAATAAAATTCCCGATATTTATTAATACCCATGTTCTTCTAAAACCATTTAATTTTACAAAATCAAACAAAATCGTTATTCTAGGACGCAATTTTTCTCATGATTAACTAGATTTGATAGCAGTTAAGTTTCCAGTTCCAGGCATGTGGAGCTCATGATCGCTGTTTGTTTTGAAAATGACCCTGCTCATATACATGTACGTAAGGAGAGAGTTCAAAGTGCAAAAATAAATTGAGGAATTATATGTCAATATTATTTCAAACCTAACCAAATGACGTATCTGGAGGTTATGGGGTTGGTGGTGGGAAGGCATCCCCCCTGCACACCTTAAATGTAGGAATATTTTAAAAATACGACAACCCTCGTATGCTATTAAACTCATGTTAACTACAAGTATTGCATGTTTCTGTCATTTAACTTTTAACCCCCCACCCCCACCCACACACACACAATCCAACCACTGGTCATCCTGGATCTGTTCCTTTCATTTTAAATGCATGTGAATTATAATTCATCCATTTGTTTATAATTTATCAACCTGCTTACTTAAAATTAATTATTCAAAAATGTTCCTTGCTGTGACTGAAAAAATGTGTATCATTTCAATTTAAAAAAAGAAGTTTTATTACCACATGCGGACAGAAGTCCTTCTGAATTTTTGTTTGAAATTTTTTTTATCGAATATTGCTTAACATGAAGTGTATCAACTTAATGTCCTTAAATTGTTGTACAGCGTATACGGTAACTCACTACATTTCACAAATTTTCTGTCTAATTATAATTAGAAAACAAAAACAAAACACATCAAATTTTCACTACCCAGCAGCATCTGTTTTATTGTTGTTCCCGAGAATTTCTTTGAAATATTTTTTAACTTCACATTTTGAAAGAGATATCGTTTATACTGGATTCAACCCCCCCCCCCCCCAAAAAAAAAAAAAAAAAAAAAAAAAATTGACATCTTGTCCTATCGAGAGCCATGCTTAAAATGAGATGATTTTCGAATGAATTCTACAGGTTTCTCTCAAACGATTATTACACGAGATAAATACTTTGGTTTTGAGAGAATAAATTGATATTGAACAGAAGCCGCTTGCTTCTCGGGTTTTCCTGACATTCCAGCATAGTGAAATGTAAAACAAACAAACGAACAAACACGCATAATTGAATAAAAAAGATATTCTGTCAGAGAGTAAAAGGATATCAAATAAGTGTAAAATAATTTATGGCCTGTCATAAGATAGACATAGTAACTAAACCATCTCGACAGAGACTAAAACAGCCAAATTCTTCCCAGAATCAATGTTGCTAAAATCAGTGTTACAATGTTTTCATTCTTACAATTGCTTAGCTTTGACGTCTCAACCGCTCGACCATGACGTCACAGCCATGACACTGTGTTAAGAAATGACAGAGACAAAGGGAACATCAAAGAAAATATAATTAACAGAAAATTCAATGTTTTGTAGTTGGATGAGAAATTTATTTCACTCGTGGGACAGAATTTCTTTTGCACTCGTAAAAATATTTTTAAAAATTCTGTTCTACTCGTAAAATAAATTCCATATTCAAAATAACTACAAAACATTGAATATCATATATATCCTATCTTATCTTATGGAAGTAAATATTGCTTATTGATAATATATCAATATACCCATGTCGAGTTGTCGGTCGATGCTGAAGAAGTACAAGATTACATTTTTTGTATTAAATCTTCAATATCCAGGCACTGAGAGATCTGTTTGTCTTTGAAAATTTTAGATTAAACAGTTTGGGAATATCTATAAAAATGTCATGATGAAGATTTCTACATAGAATATGGTGGTTAAATTACACTAAACTACACTTGTTTACAATATTCCAGAATAAATCTCGAACTACACATGTACAACCTTTTATCATTTATCAAGGCTGTAAAGTGCATTAATTTATAAAGAAAAAGCTACCAACCTTTTCTAATATCATACCTTGCATCTGCCTTAGACACCAATATTTGCCAGCTTGCAGAGTGCCAAAAACCGTAGGGCTGAAATTAGTCGAGGACTGATATAGCTATGATATGAAAAAAGGTATGTACAATGTATTTTTATGTAACTACATAGTACTTAGTGATAACACACAGAACACATTCAAATGGGCGAATGAAATTTACTAATCAATTGATAGATAATCAAATCAAAAATTATAATTCAAAATAAGACACAACCCCCCCCCCCCCCCCAAAAAAAAATAAAAAGATGTACGTAATATCAAAACATTTGTTTTGTATATCATCTGCGGATGGACTAATATATATCAGAACTGCAGATTCATTTTAGCACCGCATGATTTGTATCAGCCTTAGAAATTGATGCCGTTATTTTAACGTCATTCATATCGACTGTGGAAAATGTAGGTATTTATTACAATTTCTGTAATATACGGATGCGTATTAGTGACCTGCAATATTTTATAATAGTAATTCAAACTTATAATTGGTAATTTCAAATTTAAATTTGGCTTTTCCAACTTTAATCTTGGCTTTTACAACTTTAAAGTTAGTAATTCTAACTTTAATCTTAGCTTTTCGACCTTTAAAGTCATTAAATTTAATTTTAAAGCTCGCTTTTTCAACTTTATTCGTTTTTTTTTTTTTAATTTAACGCTTGCTTTTTAAACTTTAATCATGCCTTAAACTTGATAATTTTAACTTTAAAGTTGGTAATTATAACTTTAATCTTGGATCTTGGCATTTCCAAATTTAGCCGTTGTTTTTCAAACTTCCCGCGTTGCGCAGTGGTAGACCATTTGCTCTAGAGTCTTGGAGTAAATAGTTGATCCTTAAGTCGCGGGTTCGAATTCCACAGTTGAACGTGGAGACCAGTGCTTCAGATATAACCGTAAACATGTCCCATGTTGCTGTGTAGGAGCAGGCATAAAAAAAAAATTCCCCACATCGCAAAGGCCATAAATGCGAGTACAGTTCCTAATTTGCAGCCATCCACCGGCAAGTGGTGGCGAAATAATTTGGGTGAAAAATTTCCGAACGGACATTCAACAAACAGACGAACAAATATTTCAAGTCAAATAATTCCATATTTGTCGCAAACAATTTATTTATGAAATATGGAGAGAACGAACAGTATTAAGGCTAAAGGTATATTAGTAGAAGCATAAGCAAAAATAAATGCTATGTATCTTTTAGATTAGATTAAATTAAGAAAATATAATGGGAAAAGATTGGATATTTTACTTGAAAAAGACGTTAATGGTAATCTAACAACCAAGCTTTATGACTGGTCTTGTCAGAAAATACAATTTATCATTGAGTCAAATGCTGACTGACGTTTTTCATACTTATTTAGGCCATTATTTACACACTAAATTGTCGACTGATTTTTCCGTTATTTCCCGAAAAAACGGCGGGTGTGACCGGTCGACAGGGGATGTTCACTCCTCCATGGCACTTGATCCCACCTCTGATGTTTGGAGGTCCGTGTTTGCTCTGCTCCTATTTTGTATTGTTTAAAGGACTTTTGAGCTTGAATACTGTTCGTTATCTCCATATATTTCATGAGGATCATTAAACAACAAAAGTTTAAGGACATTGGCAAGGTTCCTGGTTATTGTATAGAATTTTTCAAGAACTTTTGAGTAGGTTTAAATGTACTAAACAGGCTATATTCTGGATCGTTTTACCTACCAATCCATCATTCTTTTTTAGATTTTGTCAAATTAGTGTTTTCACAATTCTTAATGCATTTCCTATGTAAAATGTTGATAAAAGGGACCTACATAATTTTTCACCATAATATTTCTTCAAAACCCATTTATTTCATACAGCTTTTGTATTATATACATTATTGTATCTTCATTTTCTATGGCTTCTAGATATTTTGGCTTAAAATGCATATTTAGAAACAAGACATGGATATACCGGCACCGATCATTATTTTTGAGTTGCGTCCCTTAACAGCTAAAATTGGTCAAGAGACTGGTTGATTGTTTTATCATGTAATTGACTGAATTGAAACACATTGTCATAAAGATATTGTCATGGATTTATTTTTAACTTTTATTCGTAGTTACTAAATGCCGATTCCTTCACATGACCTAAGAACTGTTCTCAGTCGGCATGGTCGACCTACCTTTCAGCATATGTCACATCTTTGCCCTTTCCAGCAAACTGAGCATAACTATGGTAAATAATGACCTGTTGGTTCTTTGTCCCTGAATACAATGTACAACAAAGCCATTACAGCTTTTCTTTCTTGCTGTATAGATGATTCTACCCGTTGAAGGAGGTACACGTGCTTATGTTTACTCTGTGACATACGCTTTATTGGTTTTCACCGCTTATAATTAGAGAATTCTACACGGGAGATCACTCTCAATCACTATTTTATAAGCGAAAAAACCCATGTATTAAACCTTTTTTCTCCGGAAAACCCTGACTTGCCAATGTCCTTAAGAAATGCTGAAAATTTTAGCTTGATACTTTGATAATTTGCCAAATTATCTTTAAATAAAAAAAGACATTATATGATCACCCGGCGCTGTCGCCTTTTAGTTTGTTGACGTCCGACAACGTCATTATTTCTCAACATCCGCTCACTTAACTTGATGAGATTTCCTGTAGTTAAATAACTATTTGAACTGGCCTTGTTCATATGGATTTACCATTTCACGAACAGCTGATTTCAATGCATATAAAATAGTAAATGGATCTATAGATAAGGAACGCTCCTCATTTGATTATGCCAGCACAATTTTCTGGTCGGAATTTAATATCTACTATACATGATCAACGTCACATTTCGACGTGAATGACTTTGGTTTCCCTGACTACAAATGGTATTAACTGTGCATCTCTCCTCTCTCTGAATCTTTTTCGGCATTTAAAAAGAAGTACTCTGGATGCATTTTTTTCCTTAGCCCGTTTAAACATTTTTTAGGACTATGATAGTTTTTCCAGGCGTAAAACTTTATAGAATGCTGGGAAAAAACTCTTCCCCTTTTTGACGTCATTTTCAACCCCTTAATTGTTTGGTAATTTTATTTAAATTATAAATAAAATTTCATAACACTTACAGAATGAGGTAAAAATTGCAAATTTTAAGGAACAAGTGTGACCTACCACAAGAGTGAATTAACGGTATTTCTGGATGTCAAATGCTCCTATCTAAAGCGTTTTTCTCAGTAACACCGAGGCAGAAAAAAACGTTATTTCGAGGCTGCGCCGCCTGAATATAACATTGCTTACAAAACCATTAACAATTTATTAAAAAATAAAATTAATGATTTACAGTTTATTATATACATAAAAAAAAGATCTTGCAAATTGGCTGTTTAAAAAATCATTTATGTACATAAAGCGGTTTTAATTTCATGGCGCTAGTCCACGAACATTTTTATAACCCCTCGTAGTCTATAAAGAAAATCCTGTTTTATACATCTAAATATTACTTTGGGACCTTTTACTTTTGTTAGAGGCATTGTCAGATTTTTGGGAGGCGTAACTAATATCAGAGTCTGAATCAAAGTCATCTGGACTATGGTTACCTTCAGACAACCAAACATTTGTCAAACAATATGGATCGTCATTGTTGTGTGAGAATTGACGCCTGAGAGATTGCTTCAAGGCAAAACATTCCATTTCGGAAGGATCAAAGTTTCTTCGTAAGGACAATACGCTATACTGACAACTTTCTTCAAAAATACCATAATCATTCCCCTTTTTCTCATCCTTTATAATTTCATTTGATTTGCTTCTTCCACAAGAATTGGCAGATAAGATATTCCTGTGGTCTTTATCATTCCTGTTGATTAAATCAGTTTCGACTTCCTCACTTTGGATCGGCATGTAGTTTCTTTTGGATAAAACGTAGCTTTGACATTCCATCATTTGAGATGATCTTATATCTGCATAGATATTTCTATCACCGTCTGTTTCTATTTGCGGAGGTATATCAATAGTTGCTGATGACTCAGTTTGTTGATTTTGTTCTACTGCAATGGCTTGTGAAAATATAATAGAAAAATAGCTTTAGCAATTCATTTGTTTTAACATCATCAAAATTGAAAGAATATAGTATTGAGTCTGTGTGTTATTACGTCATCTTAAATGTCTATAAATTGGAAATAAAATAAAATAGGTCTATGTTACTAGTTCAAAATATCATGTCGGCAGTCTTTAGGAGTTAACAAAGTGTTGTATTTTTGAATTCGTTCTAGAAAAGTAAAACGTGTCCATAATGTTGCAATTTCTAATCATTTTCACCCTTCATGTATTTGAAAACTTAAATTAGAATTACCTGTTTCAGGAAAATACCCTGCTTGGCTTCTTTTTTTTTCCTGACATTAATGATGACATAAAACCATGAAAAGATATGATGTATTTAATTGCTTAGAATGAAATCAAAATGATTATTCTCTGTTATGTTAAATGTAAAGTCTACCATGAATTCAGGTATATCAATCCTGCTGCTGCTAGGACCATTAATGTGGATCCCATCAAAGTGAAGAAAATTTTCAGCCATTCACTCTTATCTGTACTTAAAGGTGTCACATACGGAGCTTGAAGTTAAAAAGTCCTTAATGTTTATTCCAACTGAGGATATTTTAAGTTAATATTTTTAATATCTCTCCCTTTATCAACCTGATAAAATATATGGTATGACCTCAAGGAACAAGTTTACTTATGTAATTATTGTCAAACTCATCTCCTGAAAAATGAGAACATTCAAATTGTATATTGTTTGAATTGTTAAAATTGATATAATTACATTTGAAGCTAGTGAAATATATTATGTTTATCCTTCATTTAAGTGATATTCACATACCTTAACTGTAGAATTAGTCAATAGGTGATTCAATGCTAGAGTTTCAAATGTCATCTACACAATTATTTATCTTTTTGATAATAAACAACCTTAGATTGAATGAGTTAAATATCCTTAATCATTATAGAATTAATAGCGATTCTCTGTAACCACTTAAACTTCTTTGCCACGCATGGTGACCGATTTTGATGAAACTTTGCCCATTATTACAACTTGACACCAGAAATACATATCAAATAAAATTTCGTTACTATGTGTCTTGGTTGCCATGGTAACAGCCAGAAAAGTTGGAAAAATTGAGATTTTCAGCTACTTTGAATCTTTATTAAGCCTTAATAAAGACTAAGAATAACAAACAAACTATTCTCACAAAAACCTGACACCTTGTTGCCACTTATGGTATAAAGAAACTATTTAGAATTTATCTCTAAGTAAGTGGTAACCATGGGTACATTTGGAATACATTTTAGATGCTGAAAAATGCAGAAAAACGCTCAATATTCACCAATGATAGGTTTTAAATGATAAAACTCAATCAACAACCAAAGAAAAAACAATAAAAATATTTGACCTTAAGTAATTAGGTATTGGCAATATTATTCTAAAAATTACTTTATTGGTTGCCATGGGAAAACAGTGTTACCATGCAAAATGTGTTGCTAAGATTGGGTTTATGCTACTATCTTCAGGGAAAACAATAGATATCATGACTGGCACATATACATCCTTAGGACCTTGGAACACCGACAACATAAGAAAAATTGGGATTAATTGTTACGTTGCTGTGTAACCATGGAAACAATGTACCAGTTGTATAAAGTGATATTTTTTTGCTGCCTTAGGAATTTACTTACATTTTATTCAAGAAACATATTATTTGACTCACCTTGAATAGTACTTATTTGGTAGAACTAAAGTTGAATATCATATATTGGTAACATTCGTTGAAAAATACAACACTGTTGCTATGGTAACCAAGAAGGGAAAATGTTCAATTTTGTTAATTTCATATCAATATTAAACTCTATGTGCCAGCTTTTTGCATCCAGTTAGAGATTGGGTGGCAGTCAAAATTGAAAGTCAGGTTAGTTGTTCATAATTATCAATCATAAAAGTTTTGGGAATCTACATACAAGGGTACGTATCCAAGGAAACGGAATATTTTTCAGATTTTTATGCATATTTTTTCGGCTTATTTCCATAGCAACGCTCTATTTAAAGAATTGAATTTGAATTTTTTGAAATGTGAAAATTAGGGTCACATGAACGTCTTTAAAAATTGATCATAAGTTACATAGAAATATGCTTTTTAAAAAGATAGGATTAGATTTAAACACTAAGAGAGTAAATTTAAAATCCCTTTGTGGTATTAAAACCATGGCAACCATTGCCAACCTATAAGAAATATCATATTTCTTCCTTGGTATATGTTACAACGATCTTTTGTCTATAATTTGCTTACATTTCAACCTATAATTTTTTTTTTTATTCTTAAGTTTATAATTTTATAAAATTAAATGAGCAAAATTATTACTTTTGAATACTTTGTTTCCATAGAAACGTATGTAATAGTTGAATTACCAAACATGTTTATCATGCATTTAAGACATCAGGCCTTCAACTTTCAGAAACAATCATTGCCACTTATTTGCTTTGCTGCAAACGTTAACTGTGGGACTCTGAACATGTTGAAAAAATGCCATTTTTCAAACTTTAGGACATGTTGTCATGGTAACCATGACACATAGCAACCAATTTCTGCCTGATTTGAGTTAACGGTATCAAAGACTTTTATCATAGAGAGTTTGGAGAAATTCAGAGACTATGCGTGCCATAGCTACTATATAAATGTTCAAGTCGTTACAGAGAATGGCTCTTAATTATAAAATGAACAAGGTTCCTAAAAATGCTTTCATATGATGTAGTTGTACTGTAGTGTATTAAAAATAATACGAAAGCTTTTGATATCAGAAAGAACAATATCCTCCTCCATATGTTAGTTTTATTAAAATATATGGCGATAACGAACAGTATTCAAAGTTCATTTAAACAATAAAAATCAGGAGCAGAACAAAAACGAACCTCTAAAACATAGAAGGTGGGATCAGGTGCCAAGGAAGGTGAGAATCATACACAAGAAATGAGAAAAAAAGCATTGTTTTGAATCGAACATTGTATTTTACCTACCTTTCGTAAAATGTAACCGTACCTTATATTTCTTTCGATACCTTGTGTTTTGACGCATTTTGACCATTATCAACATTAAATTGCAAAGATCACATTGCAAGAAAAGTAACATTTGAACCGAGATGTCAAGGGCATTTAATTATTTTTTAATACCTGCTTTAAAGTTCATTTTTAATTGCTGTATTTTAGTACTTGAAACAATTGGAACAGGGAGATGAGAATTATATATGGAAGAGGTTTTTTTGTAATCTCTTAGAATTCCAATGCACATTGTAATTTGATTTTTTTTCTGAAATAAAACGTTTAGCTGACTTTTTTTTATAATGCAAATTTAATATAAAACGCAAGAGCAGTAATTTTTAGTTTTGTTGTTCCCAAGACATCCGAATCGATTGCAAATAGAAAAAAATTCTACTACAATAGATGGCTTATCAATGGCAAGTTTTAGGGAATATTCTGAAGTGATTTCTTCTCATCCTTTAAACACGATAAAAGAATATGGGATAACATTTCCTTCGATCTTTATGTATTTTTCAAATGACAAAGAGTAAATTTTCACATATAATCAGTGTTAAATTGAAGTTCAAAAAAATCATAGATAGTCAAAGTTTTCCAGCATATACGTGCATTGTAGTGTACAATTTAATTGTTGAACTACTCATATTGAACGGGATCAACTGTTAAAAAATAATTCAATTCACCATATCAAGGTCTATCAAATTGAACCTCTTAGAACTTAATAGAGCCCTTTGAAAATAACATACATGTATTTGATGATTGAGGAGAAGCAGTTATTTCTTGAAAACAGTCACAAGAGCCATCTGAGCATTTACATGTCTCTCCAAAAAACATTCCATTCTGACATCCTTTTTTAATTAAAAAACTGAAGTATATATAGGATATAAGAAATATAGTGAAACATTATATGTCGATTTGAGCCTCCCTTGGGTTTTATATGTCGATATGAGACTTCCTGGGGTTCATCGTAGTTCTTTGTTTGCTTGCCATCTTAATTAATTGATAATTTATATTTATGATCAGTACTAATCAGTTCCTAAGATATATACCTGTACTACTTGAAACTGTAGTGTTGTTCTTTGGGCAACCATTCACTGCATCACAGAGATGACTTGGGCAGTTACAGGCTTCAAGACAAAATCTTCCATAGTAACCAGAAAGACACTTTCCACTACAGTTTACACCATGTGTTCCGAGCGGACACTCTACAAAGAATGGTAATCAGATACAAATTGATTGCAGTAATTTATTTCTCTGAAACAACCTCCCAATGTGCAGATAAAGATATTGTGAAGACAGTTTAGATATCAGAAACTTTGTTTTAAGGTTCTTAATATTAAGACATTTTATTCTGCGTAACTTTACTATTTAATGATATCCCAATGAACTTTTACTCTTGAAATGCGAGAAGTAGCTAATTAGAAATCTTCACCTTTGCATTCATCTCCCTTTCTGTAGTAATTAAGACAACAACTGTCTTCACTTGAAAAAAAAAAAATGAGTAAATATTTGAATACAATTTGACAAATATTAATTTTTTTCTTTCTTTGTTTATTTGCTTACACGTTTGAGAGTAAATCAGTGTTTGATTTTACTCATATAATAAAAATACGAAGGAACTTATACTTAATTTATTTTGAATATTTCTGACAAGTAAATAAATCATGAGATTGTTGTTGTAACTTTGAAATAAATTTTTTTTTGCATCATTCCAAAAACAAAGAAATTAAAGAAAGACAGTAAAAATTAACAGAAAACAAGAAATTCAAATAATTAATCATTAGTTTTATCTTGAACAAACCTTTTTTCACATGCGTTGCTGTTCTGGACAGTCAAGATCAAAAGTTCTAAAATGATGCCTAAAACAAGCATTATCGATCTCGTACTAGTCTATTCCGTTGCATGAACAGCTGTATCATTTTATCTGATTGATTACTTATGTAACTTTTAATTGATATAAGTGCGTCAGATAATGCATAAAAAACTACTCTGAATCAGGAAAATATATGATTTGAAAAACCAATATATGTATATTTTGGAATCTTTGACGATGTGTCAAATTAATAACGTAAAAAGAGGACATTTGTTATATTAAATTATTAAGGAAGCAAAATAAAAGGTATGATAAGCCCTACATAAAATATATAAATCTCTGTTTCATCATCTTCATGTTTATCATTTCTTATGATCATCTCTCTCTCTCTCTCTCTCTCTCTCTCTCTCTCTCTCTCTCTCTCCAAAGGTAAAATCATGCCAAATGTATCATATTTACACTTTTCAAATTCATGTTTTCCAGTTTTATTCGATAAACAAAAGCATGCTCTACGTGTCTTGAGGAGGCAGTTGGAAAGGAAGACCTAAAATAAATAGTCGTAAAAACCATGATTACAGTGAACCCTGATCATTCACTTGGCGAAAAAAAACCTTCATTTTAAACAATAAAATGCTTTCTTTGGTTGTTAGTAGGGGAATTAATGTCGCAGCTATTACAGAAAAAATTCATAGCCCGCGCAAGCGGGTTACGTAATTTTTTTCTGCAATAGCTGCGACGTTAATTCCCGTACTAGCAACCAAAGAACGGCATTTTATTGTTATATTTATATCTGTATAAATAATCATTTAAATCATTTTAAGAGGGATTGAAAAGATTATTTTTTGTATTATTGATATATGTACATCATGGTACGTTTCATTGATGGAACAGCCACTGATCAGGAAATCTGTACAGATGATATGCCTTGTGTTGTTCATGAACTGAT
The DNA here is from genome assembly GCF_033153115.1 of Saccostrea echinata. Taxonomy (NCBI): domain Eukaryota; kingdom Metazoa; phylum Mollusca; class Bivalvia; order Ostreida; family Ostreidae; genus Saccostrea; species Saccostrea echinata. The sequence goes on along the minus strand of NW_026889773.1, from coordinate 3,484,126 downwards.
AAACGGCAATGATTTACTTTAGAAATAAAGAAGAAAATATTCAGTGGATGTAAATATTCTATTATGAATACTGTCGAAGATTATGTTAAAAGTTTGGCTAATTATGCAAAAGAATACTTGATCACTATGTCAGAAAGGATTAAATGATCTAGTAACATATTTAAAGAAGGTATTAAAGAATTAAAAGGTAGACAATCTATCCTTCAGGCGACAAAAGAATAAGAGAGACAACATGAACAATTCGCAATGGTTCCAGCAGACAGTGTTGGTAACATTATCGTCTTTGTTAGATACTCATTATTATAACTGAATTTTTATACCCACACTTTCTCAAGAAAGTTACCGTCATGATAGCTCACCCGATAGAGTACTCGCTCCGTGATCGGAAGGTCGTGTGTTCGAATCACGGCCGCGCCTGGCCTACGTCGATAAAAATTAGGTAGCAACTGTTCCTTCGCCAAGCGCTCGGCACTTTAAAGTGAGTGTTGCGAGACTTTCGGATGAGACCTTGATAACAGAGGCCCTGTGTCCGTCCGTCTGTCACACTTTCTTCTTCTTCAAATTCCTCTTTTATCATACGCAGTAATAAATCAATTTTCTGAATATCTACTTTTACTACTGCTATCTATTTTTCACTATCTACCCTGGAACTAGTGACAAATGCATTGGTCATAGGCAAAAACAAAGGAGTAAAGACTGGATAATGTTTAGAACATGGATAATGATTGGCCCAAAAAGAGATGCCAAAAAGAAAGTAAATGAGGCTAAACTCTGAGATCAAAAAGGAAAGTTCCTGTCATCAGAAAAAGAGATGAAGGACGATGGACAGAGCATTTTAAGGAAAACTTAAACAGACCACCTCCATCTCATGAACCTGACACCAGTGATCCACAAGCGGACCTAAACATAAAAATTGAACCACCACAAGTTCCAGAAATTGTCCCCGCAATACAAATTCTAAAAGATGAACAAGATCTTGGATATGACAACGTAAATGCAGAATTGTTCAAAACAGATCCATTTCTTAAAGCCACAATTTTACGGTCAATTTTCCATGACATCTGGGAAAGACATACCATACCAGATGAATGGAACAATGGAGTCATCGTTAAAATGCCAAAGAAAGGCAATCTGAATGACTGCAGCATTTGGCGAGAAATAACATTTTTTTTCCATCCCAAGTAAGATCATGAACAAAATCATGAGAAGAAAAATATTCATAGCTGCAGATGTCAAACTGCGTAAAAAACAAGCAGAATTTCAGACCAGAGCGAGGATGTATTGATCAAATATTTACACTAAGACACATCATAGTGTACATACTGGCAACGACAATTTTATGTATATATTAATTTTATTGATTTTGAAAAAGCCGTCGGCAGCAATCATAGAGACAGTCTCTGGGAAATTGGTGGTCATACGGCATCCCACACGTCTAATAGATGTCATCAAGAATTTTTATTTTAACTTCAGATGCAGAGTTGGAAACACCAACATCGAGTTTGATGTTAAAACAGGAGTCCGTAAAGTCTGTGTAATGTCATCAACACTTTTCACCATAGCCATTGACTGGTTTATGAAGAATACAACATCTGACATTCCGAGGGGCATCAGATGGGGTGTATTCACAACACTATAAGTCCTGGACTCTGCTGATGATATAGCCTTATTCTCCCAATTCCACCAGTACATTCAAGACAAAACCAACAGCATTTACCCCATTGGCCTGAATATAAGCATCCTCCAATGTACCAACACCTTTACATACTTGGGTAGTAAAGAAGAAACAGATGGTGGAGCAGCATTTAACAACCTGGAGATCAGGTCAATACACCACTATAACAATGCTAAAACTAGACAAAAGCTGCATTCTACCTATCCTTTTGTATGGATCAGCGTGTTGAAGAATGACAGAGAGCGACCTGAGCAAGCTGTCGACAAAACAGATGCCAGCAGGAGGACATGGCCACAATCATCATCAAACGTTGAAACTGGCTTGGTCATGTACTTAGAAGGGACCCAGAATTCATTATAAAAATAGCTCTCTTTTGGACAATAGAGGGAAATTGGAGGAGAAGAAGGCCCAAATCACTTGGAGGCGGACAGTGGAAGTCGACATTAAAGAACTTAAGAAAAGCTGGGGTACACTCCAAAAGCTAGTTAGTGTCAAACAATTATGTGGAGCCCTCGTTTCTTCCCTATACACCAAAGGCGTCGCGAGCAGTTAGTAGCTAATTAAGTCCTACCGATGTTCAATAAGGTTTCGGAATTTTCTTTTTCACCCTAGGGGTCAAATGCTGGTCGACAAAAAACCTTTTTAATACAGAAAAGCCCTGGTTTCGAAAACTCCCCTTACATTTTACGCAGTAGCATAATCATCTTTTGGAAGATGATTAGAGGTGTGCCTTAGATGTGCAAATAGGCTGTAGAATTTTCATTTTCACCCTGGGGTCAAATGCGGGTCAAAAAATGACGTTTTTCACAAAAAATCACCCTGGTTCCAAGAAATCCTCTTTCATTCTACACAGTAGGCCTAATTAGCTATTGGAAGATGATTGGGGGTGTCCTGAAGATGTGCAATAACGTTTTGGAAATTTCATTTCCCCAAAGGGGTCAAATAGGGATAGAAAATGACATTTCTTATATATAAAAAGACCTTGGATCCTAGAACTTTTCTTATATTTAATGTAGTAGCCTAACCATCCATTGGAAGATGATTAATGGATATCTGTAAATGTTCATTTGGGTTTTGGAATTTTTGTTTTTGTTTTTTGTTGGGGATCATATGGGGGTCGCAAATGAAGTTTTTTTTTTTTTTTTTTTTTTTCTTTTTTTTTACAAAAAAATACCCAGTTTGTTCATGTTTGCAAACCAATACTTTGTTTTTACATAAAACAATTGTGAGTACATCTGTATCTACAAAAATGTGCACAAAATTAATAGTGCGTCTCTCTGAATGATTTTCATTCCTTGTTCTAGGAGGGTGGGTTGACCCAAAATCATGATTGAAATGTCCAGCAATTTTATCATTGATGCACTTTTGAACTTGATGCAGGGCGTATTGTGAACATTTCCAGTTCCAGTTCAAGGAGGAGGGTATGACCTCATTGGTTCAAGACCTTTATACCACTAGATACATAATGACACAAGAAACAAAATATGTACAGTCAAAGGGAAAGGTTTTCCTTTTTGAGTTACATGTTCATTTGTCGTTTCAGTTACAGGGGGTGACCCGTGAGACCTTTGAATTGGGTGAGGGGGGTCATGGCCCCTTTAACCTTATACAATGGCGGCTTTTGGGTTTCCAATTTTATTTGAAGCTATTTCATTGTCCCTATATACTGGGAAAGATAATGACCCCCAAAGACTTGCTTCAATGTATAACATGCATGTGGCATCCGAATCCGATGATCTTTGCCCCTTTTTAAACCATAACTTAACCATTTGCAATTCAGATTATTTTACCCCATTATATACCTAAACTTGTACTTACCCCCTGTCAAAGGTACTGTCAACTGCATTAATTTTCTAGGGTCTAGAAAATTTCAAAAAGCTGTACACATGATGCATGACCAAATATTTATATTATAATTACAAACGATGTTTTTACATAACTTTGTGCTATCTACTTGCATAATGTGTGTGTGTGTGTGGGGGGGGGGGGGGGTCAATTTGACAAAATCGATCGGATGTGGGATTTGGAGAGGGTTTTATCCAAGTTACCACAGGGTCCGACATATTTGTTTCACATTGGGATATTTTATTAGAAAAAGACGTTAATGGTAATTTAACAACAAAGCTTTATGATAAACGTCATGACTTTAACTTTTCAATCGTCAGCTTCCCTTACTTATTATGCAATATACCCTTATCACCTGCATACTGGGTTTATATCACTCAGTTGAGAGTCAATATTTAATTTTCATTTCCTTATTCCTTATTCAAAATTAACTCTGAAGTTTTTTTTAAAGCATTCAGCTGATATCCATCATTCCCAATTAGTTATAACGTGTTAACTTTGAGGCTATTGCAGTAGATCGCTTATCAATTGAGCTTATTTTCAAGTATATTTACATGTGTATATTTAGGCGTTTTTACGGAGTATACGCAATTGGATTCGTTTAATCCCCCAATTACTGTAAAAAATAAAAACGATATTCAAAAAAATTTAGAACATTTTGCAATCATTTCGCATTTAAAAATGACCAAGAGCAAACCAAGTTAAATTTCAAGGAATCAAAAATACTAGAATTATTAAGGTATATATGTACTGTAGTAAACTATTATATTATTTACTATGAGTCTCTACGCTAGAGCTTTTGTGAAGATATTTTTTAATACATCCTGTAGATGTATTTTTTTAATTACTTAAACGGACTTTGAGTTTGAATACTGTTTGTTATCTCCATATCACATGATATGTAAATATACAGGATATATTTCTCTTTAATAGACGACTTACACATTTACAAAGTTATTTCCCTTTGCGGGGTCATCCTGGGGTCAACCGACGTAAGACACTGTTTTCCTTCAATACCATTACCAGCTTCATGGGGCAATACCTTACAAATGAAATCTGTATGAATATGTTTGTTATGTTCTTTATGTTGCCCATACTATGGCAATACAGGAATGGATCAAAATTATCCGATAGCATTTCAAGGTTGAAAATATTTGCAGGTAAGTTACATAGTTTATAGTGAGAAAAATCAGCGTTACGCCAACAACGGGAGATAACTCCTAGGAATGTGAAATTCGTCTTTGCAAGAAAATTGCTTGTAGAAATAAAAGAAAACAAAATAATTACAATCAAAAATTCAAAGTAAAAATTCCTGGATCTACAGGTACTATAGTAATTTGATTAATTATAGTAAAATTTTGATACTATAGTTAACTTTTGTCAACTATAGTCATCTATAGTCTACTATAGCATTTCTTTGTTAGGGTTTCCAGTAAATGTGTATTGTTGTCTTACAGACGATCAGATTTGTTTAACATAGGAGAAATTCGAAAAAAGGAACGGGAGTAGAAAATTACTCAGGTACGTATTGGTCATTTTTTAAAATTCAGGAAAATAAAGCAAAAATAGTCCATTTTTTTTTTCACAAAGTACTCTGGTGAGGGAATATGAAATGTCGGTTTTTATGCACATAAAAGTAAGTTATTCTGGCCAATTTTTAAAGATTTTTATTGACATTTTTTAACCAATAAGAAATGCTATCTTATTAATTATGTAATAAATGTTTAATGATTATGAAGTCTTTGAGAAATATTTAAAGAGAATAATAGTACCTCTTATAGAATTTTCTTCGAACAGCATTTTAGAAAATACTTAAAATGTTTGCAATCCAAGGAATTTATCCTTTTAAATGGTATTGTATCTTTAAAAAACCTCACCAAAAATGCATCAACAATATTTTCTTAATGACAACATTTAAAGAATCAAACATATTATCTATCAAGAAGAGTGACAAACATGTAAACATTTAAAAATTTAGGTTCTTACTTAAAACAGGAAAGGGGAAGTGCGATGGCGTTGCAATTTATTTGACGGGTTTCAGCAACAGTAAAAGTCCAAATCTAGTAGGGTGAATTCACCATGCATCGAACACCCTTGCACTTCAACAAGTTCTAGCGATATCGCTACCGACCGAGTATTATCAAAATGGAACTTAACATGTAGTATGTGGTTAAAATATAAATTTTTGACACAATCGTGCCCTATTTATTGAGAAAATATCATTAAAAACCGATTTTTTCGAAATAAGTCAGAATCCACCGTGGATCGGACAATATTCACCATGCATCGGACATACGATATTTAAACCAGAAAAATATACCTTGATCTCGGTGCTTTAAAATTAGTGATATCGAAACATTTTTATCTTTTATTTAAAAATTAACCTTCTAATTAAATTTGAATTACTATTTCAATCCACAAATATGAAGAGATTTTAGTTGCATCACATCGCCTTAGAAAGACTTTACAAAGCTAGTAATATGGCAACTCGCGCCTTTGTCTCGTGGGTTATAATCATCTAGTTTAAAGAAATAAATTGAGTCCACTTCTAGTCGTCATATATCGATAATTTGTATTTTCACTGAAAATTTAGAGTTTCTATTTTCTATTTCCGTAAAAAACAGCTGTCATTTGGGTTTTACATGAAAGTGGAAGTGATTACCCATGCATCGGAAAGTGTCCGATGCATAGTTAATTTGTGTTCGATGTACGGTGAAATAAACATACTAGTTAAAAACAACTCTAATATATATTATACAAACATCGAAGTAAAATTTTTGAAAAATTTCTGTAATATTATTCACCATTGGCAAATTTACCAAGGTCCGACCCGTTCCGTTGACGTCTATTTAAGAGAACGACAACTCTAAAAATTGAAAAGTCCTAAAATTCTGGTTACTCCCCTTTGATGATGCAAAATATGACGTAATTTCAAGGCCATTCTTGTGGTATTTTTATCACAACATGAAAATAAAATCGACATCATTAAAAAGTTTAATTCTTCATCTTTAAGACAGAAACAAGTAAAAACACGGGGAGACTCAGGCTCAATGAAAGTTTATTGCTTAAAGTTGTCCGAAGCAAGGTATGTGTCCGATGCATGGTTAACTCACCCTACATATATACCCTAATTTCTGGATTTCCACAATAAACTGTTATTTCTCCTTGATCAGAAATTCATTAATAAATGATACAGAAATGGGGGTGCCTGAAACCAAATATAATCTACATCACAAAAGATACAAGTTTCTAATACGCTTTTATAATTTATTTGTCTAAAATCATATAGCAACAAATAAGTCATGCTATTATACCAAGATTTAAGAAAATTGTAATTTCAAATCTGCATCCAAGGCTTTCTAAGAGTATAGAACATGACATGAGACTCTGTGTTAATGAATTTTGGTGAGTACATTTTAGATTTTGTATGTATGGGTGACTTAGGGGTAGATAATCAACATTGTACATAATCACCAAACTAAATTTTAGAGGCTTAATAATTTTTCACATAATCATAAACACTCACACTTGTATCAGTCATATTGTCTTCGCAATTGATTAATTGACCTGCTCTTATTTCTTCGTCTTTCTGAGCACTGCTTGCTTTTGAAATTGTCGCTGAAGAATCTATCGCAAGAAAGCTTTCTCTTCGAAGAATGGGAATTGTATATATTTCCCCCAATTCAGCATTCTCTATGGCCTTATAAAAATTACCTGTGTTAAACAAATCTCTCTCATGTCTTTCATCCTTATCATTAATAGATAAATTAAGTTTTTCGTCGTGAAAAGTTAAATCCGTATAATGTTCGAAGTGGCTGGGCTTCCAAACGTTCATATCTTCGTATTCCATTAATTCTGAAGCTGCATCTTTCTTTCTTGACTTTCCACCTAGATATCAAATGTAAAGTGACGTGCTTAAGAATCAACATTTGAGTTGAAAAATGTACAATCACTTGATTTATCTATTTCCTGTATCATGTTATCAGCATTACATACAAATATGTACTTAAAAAATATTTGCCTTCTAAAGCTAATAGAATATCATCATGCGTGTTCTCTACAAGACGTTTATCTTTATTTCCTGTTTTCACAGAGACATCATCAATATAGTCGTAGGTCGATTTGTTTTCATCTGAAGCTTCCTTCTTACAGTGTCTGTTATATTTAACGGAACTGCAAGGCCTGAGTATTATCTCCATACGCTGTTCCCTTTGTGGAACTCTCAGTCTCCTGTTCTTTGATGTACTACCTAAAGTTCCATTGCTCAAAAACGTTTTAGCAGACCATGCGTCCTGGTATTCGTTTTCTGTATGACCAGCTTTATTCTTGTTGCTCTCTTCAACGTTTTTCTTGCAGATTCCCTCATTAAAATACGCTCCAAAAGCTGAAAGAATATTTTACGAAAACATTCTCAAAAAAAAATTGCCTTGTTTTCTATTAAAATCGAACAATAATGCTCATTTGAAAATTTGATTATCACGTCTGTGCTTTTTTTCAGCGTGCAAAGAGCTCATCTGAATGTCTTTCTAATTACTTTAAAACCATGCATAATACCTTTTTCCGGTGGTATTCCCAATTTTCCTCCCTTTGGTGCTCTTTTTTCACCAGCAAGCTTGTGTAACTATTGCTATCATTACTAAGGATATTATCTTCATCTCTTTCATTGTTTATATTCCACTGAGCAATGTTGTTTCCAAGTGTAGTATTTTCTACATTGAAAGAAAATTTGGAAAAGAATAACATTACTCTTTGTAGAAAATACAAACTTTCTATTATATTTTAGTATTAAGTAATTTTTACTTTTCCTAATTGTTCAGTTTAATGTATTAGAATACCTGATTGTCCCCTTTGGTTACTTACTGCATGAGTTTTAATTTTAATAAACCTTCAAGCATTAAAAAAAAACATTTCATTTATCATAGCAAATCCCCATCAGATAATTCAAAAGGTAAAATATTTAATTTTTATTATTTTAAAGTCACAATTTTAATGATATGTCGATCGTACCATAATTTCATAAAGTACAACACTCCTATAAGTAAGATTGTTCCAATCGATCCTATTGCGATGAAAAATGTGTTTTTCCAAGATGACGACGTCATTCCCATTTTTGGACTAAAACCAACTTTGGTAAAACGTGTCAGTGGATAAAGCTATTATAAACCAGTCTTACCAAACACAAAGCAAAATTGATATCATTATAACATATCTTCGAACACTTTTAATTTTCATCATTGCAATTTATTCCTGGATTACCCTGAGAAGTAGCTTTTTTTTTTTTTTATTGTAAAATGGTTTCAAAAAGGAGAGTCAGTAATGAGACAATAGTTAAAACTTTCCCGATTTATATTAGTTGTTTATTTACCAATTTGTTTTATGTGTTTTCTTAATTATAATTATGTGTAAGTATTTCCAAATGCATACCTGCAGCAGTAGAAATTCTTTCATCACGGCAGCCATATCTTAAGTCACAGAGATGATTCGGACATTGACATGGTTCTTGACATAGCCTTCCATAGTAACCACTAACACATCGATCACTACAGTTTACACCATGTGATCCAGCAGGGCACTCTGCAAGCAAAATATCATTGAGACAAAATTAAGTGCGTATTCTCATAGTTTTTCATCCATATTGTGTTATTGTGTCATGTGCAAGTAGAAAAGTTTAATATTCGCCAATAAATTTTAAATTCCTTCAAAAATATCAAATTTCGGACAAATTATGATACAATCTTTAACTTGAAAAAAAAATTCATATTTTTTATCTAAAAATAAAAGAAAAAAAAATATTGCGGAAGAATTGGTACCCCTGCATGTATTTCCTTCTCTGTAGAAATTATAACAGCACCTGCCAGCACTGGAATAAAACAAATTTACAAAAAATTATAATTACGTAGGTTTATGTAAACAATCATATATTTCTATGAAAAAAATATATCGATTCTGCTGTGAAAGGAATGCAATGCGTTGATAAAAATATGTAAACAAATCAATTAAAGTATATCTATGTAATATTCATATGTATTAATGCTTATTTATAAGTATAATATCAAAGTATTGATGTGTATAACATTTATATGATAATACATATGAACTTGACTTTCGAGATTGAATACATTTCGGTATCTTCATATTTCACAATATGTTCTGCCTACCAAATTACTCATCCACAGCCAATTAACAATACAATTTACTGATCTTTGCATAAAAGGGATAAACAGAAACAAAAACCTTCTATTAGTAATTATGACAAGCGACTAACAATGATATTAAATACTGATATTTTTGTTGTGGGATATAAACTGATTTAAAAATATTTTATCATGGAAAATTGATAACGGAAAGGCTGTTCAAATTAAACTGTATCCGTAAGACTTCTAAGATATATATATATATATATATATATATATATATATATATATATATATATATATATATATATATATGACTGCCGTCATGAGAAAAGGGCCCTTAAGGTCAAAATTTCACAAATTGACTTTTTGGTAAATTTTGATAGCCTGACTCTTTCTGAATGCAAATATGCACACGTTTTAAAAATATCTCATTTTTTCAGTATTTTATGAGCATTTTAGTAAGGCCGCTTCAAAACAACGTTGACTTACTCACTGAAAACGTAATGACGTCGCGTGCGTCAAATTAGTTTCCAAGCATTCTTTAAAAACTACATTTTTAAAATAACCTTAATCGTTTTAACACATATAAACTTGATTTTTTTTTCTTCCAAGCAACTAGTACGTAATTATTCATAAGGGGAGTCGCATACTTTTTTCATACTATATTAGAGGAGATCTAGTAATTTCGTAAAGGGAGGGGTGGGGTCTAGACAGGATCTAGGAACGGTTTTTTATTGAGTCGAAAAATTAATACTTGTTGAATTCCACACAAGGTATTCTTTTTATACTTAATACTCTATATCAATTTATTAAACATATAAAGCACTTGTAATATTAAAATGTAAAAAGATCTATATATGTGTCCCAGAAGGGCACCTCACGCAATTAAAGCGGGGCATCTCCTCGCAAAAGAGCATATCGATCCCGAACTTAAAAAAAATAGTTTGGTTTATAAGCACGCATTCACTCACCCACATACACGCACTATACTTTATCCCCTATAACTTTGTTAGGAAGGGATAATTACACCTCATGTATTTTCTGTATCACCAAAAAATTCTAACGGGAAATAAATTCAGATACGCCATGATGTGTAAGCTTTTTTTAAAGTTTCATAAATAAAAAAAATCTGTTCACAACCTTCAAGGGGATTATTCTTTTACTTTTTTTTGAACACTTTATTAAAAATGTATAAATAATTAACTTTCCATTGTTTATACAATTCAATTTCTTCGCCTGTCTTAGATATGATGGAGAAATAACAAAGAGGCACATAATGATGTCAAAGGATTGCTTTATGAACGTTTATTCCGTACATGAAAATTTAAATTTTTGCTAACTTCTTACTTTTTAAGCAAATCACATTTAATCAAAAGGCTGCCCCCACTTTTTCTGAGTATAGTATTAGCAAATTTTCCTTTTATAGGTGCTGGTTCCCCCGCCCCAATTTCTGTTGTTGTAAGGTGGAGCACTGAAAAATTCCAGGATTTTTGTACAGATAAGCTTTTCCCCATTTTCTGCTTCTCAGATTATTTTGGAAAGTTGCCCCCCCCCCCCCCCCGAAAACACCACCACCACTCTTTAGTCAGTATAGGTTTTTTTTTAAGGAGGCTGGGGGGTCAACAAATTAACCATCAGATATAGCTTAATTTTTTTAGATATGATATCTTAAGCTGTCAAATATCATTTGGCAAACAAAAATTTCATACATTTTAGTTTTAAAATATGATCATTTTTGTATATCTTTATATGGAGCTCTTCTTCTAAAGGAGATCAATATAGTCTGAAAATGGCCACAACCACCCAGCCCTCTTAATTGCGTGTCAGATTTATGGAGTAATCCCCCGCCCCCGCCATTTTAATTTGTAGCTACGGACCTGCTTGAATATATGCATTTTAACATAATTAAGGTCATTTATTTATCTTCCTCTGTGGCATCAGTTAATCTGACATCTAAGTTTTTCATATTTCGATGCGATGGAATGTACATAAAATATATTCTTAAACAATAATTAAATATTACGTCCGACACACGTTTATACTTTTTTTGTATATGAGGCGATTCGGTTAAGCAATATCCCATTGAATGTTTGTAACTCTACCACTCTAACTCACCTTCATAGGCGACTTAGTATCTGCTTTTGTCTTGAAAGCTAAAGATAAAACAGACAAACCATTTTTTTCCTAGTTATTGTTTCAATAATCTCGAAATTAAAGAAAACGACTCTTATTTTTGCCTGTTACCACACGACTGACATAGAAACATTTTTTTCTTTAAAATCAGAAAGATGTGTGTGCTTGTTTAATCATTTTCCTTCAGTATCCCGATAGCAACGGAACTTTCAAAAATGTCGAGATATCCGGGACATCGAGATATCGAAGCAGAGACTCAACGTCCAAGATTTTAACACGAGACGTGACTAATTTATTACATACAGATGTACATGAATTCAACAGTCAACCAAAAAAAAAGTTTTTTCTAACATATTTTATGGTTTTCAAAGTTTTGCCTGAACCTTTTTTTCCGCTCGAAACATCACCAGTGTTAATTTTTCTTCCATCTTTATCAAAATTTAGATTTCTTGATTGTCCTTGTTGTCTTACAACTGATGTGGTTGATGTTTTTGAACATTTTCTTAACATTTGAATATGACACCCATAACCACTTGTTACTAGTACTTATTCTCAAAAGATGTCGCCATATCAACATTTATAAGAAGTTTGTAATTTCTTTACAGCCCATAACCTATTGTTTAATCTGTTTTCTTCTGTTTCATAAACATTTTAATCTTAATATCACCGTCGATGTTACTGTTATTTTCTTCAACATTGATCATAATGCTTTTGGAAAAAGTCCACATTATATAGCTGTATTTATTTCCTAAACATATTGCAATTTAATTTCAAGTCAGCTTTTATCGCAACAATTTCAGAAAATTGATACATAAATTTTATCAGAGACTACTTTTTTATGTATTTATTTGATCATTTCAAAATTATTTTTTTTTAACCATAATTTATTTTATGCAAAATTTCGGTGGTATCCCCCTCTTCCGTTTTCCCCTTTGCATATGTTCTTGCTGTTAATTTAGCAAAGAATTATCTATATAGGGGCCGCCCCCCCCCCCTTATTCGGTGTTGTAGTATCCCATGATACCAGTATCTAACCCACTCCCTGACCCCCAATAAAAAAGAAAGGTTCTCTTTTTAGAATGAATTTTTACCGATTGATTTTTTTATTCGCAGATTTGTTTTCCTTTTCAATGATATTTGCCCCCCCCCCCCACTCCCCATCAAATTTGGATATCGACGCCTCACCCTGAGTAGCTGCAGAACTGTAGCTCTCTGTTTGGGAAAGCATTAAATACAATAGATAATACCCGAAGCGAGCGACAAAAAAGCGGCGGCGTAAATCGAAGGTTTTTACAACGCTTGGATCTGTAGCTCTCTTCTTTGTCTGTTCGAATTTTCTCAAGCAGAGAGCTACAGTTCTGCAGCTACACCCTGAGCTGGTCTTACTGCGCATATGGATATGATTTACTTTGTATTAAAATGGGTAAATACATTTTACATGAAGGTATTTTTCTTTTAGAAAAAGAGAAGTGTATATGTGCATTGATCTCTCTCTCTCTCTCTCTCTCTCTCTCTCTCTCTCTCTCTCTCCCCCACCCCCATCTCTCTGAAAAAAAAAAATTATATACGTGTATGTAGAATACCATTTCATAATAAGACTTAGTCTACTGAATATCAGTCAAATTTAAACATTTTCAAATTGCTCAGACAACAAATATACAGTATCTTTAGTCATGCATCATATAAACACGTCGTTATAAATAGTCGTAATTAACAATGAGTTCAATGTCTCGTTTAGCTTAATTATGTGATATCAAGTTAAATACTAAAACAGAATAATTAATAAATGTATGTACTAGTATGTAATTATATTATTTATTTAAAAATTTCCGCATCAAATTTCATATCATTTAATATTTTTCTTGTAACATCCGGGAATCCAATTTTATTTCTTGTTCACAAAACGCACTCGACAAAAAATACTTCCGTGTTTACAATACCGCGTCTTTGACGTCGTTTTCTGCGCATTGTGACGTCAAAAGATAAGGGCCCTTTTCTCATGACGGCAGCCATATATATATATATATATATATATATATATATATATATATATATATATATATATATATATATATATATAAAGCACTAAAAACCAACAACACTGTATATCCTAAGTGTCGGATCTACTAAGTAGATACAAGGTCACGGATGGAAATTTATATAAAGCACTAAAAATGACCAACGACACGAACAATAATAATTGTCAAATTTTCGGGACAACCTGTCCCTTCCTCAGGACAAAGAAAAAAGTTAAGAAGTCATAAAAACAAAGGAAATAGAAAGGAAAAACAACTAGCACTACTACTAAACTACCAAACACTAAATATTTACAATGTTACATGTTTAATTTGGAGTTTATAAACAGTTGTGAACAAAGAAATCCGGAGCGCTATGAATTGCGTCCGGTCTATCGGGTGTAGTCTGGTGAAGTGTGATTTACATAATTGAACGAATTAATTATCGCTAATTAATTACGGCCAACAGTAAATCGTACATTGTCTTATTCTCTCAAAATAGCGTAACTCTACATGATAAAAAGAAATTAAAGAAAGATAATATGGAAGGACAATTTTGAAATATGAATTTGGATATATTATAAATTTGGAAATCGGAAAAAAGAAATAAACAAAAATGTGAGCTGTAAATATTTGGGTAGGTTGTTCCAGGATTACTAATACGAATTAACGGTAAAGTTTACACTATATAGAGAGAATGAACTTGTTTGTTACAATCCGGGATTGGGTCTAGTTCACGTTCATCCTGGTGAAGTCATTAAGTTTGTTAATACCATTAGGGCGGAATGACTTCAGCCTGTGCATCCAGAACTTTTCCTTGCCTTTTCTCTGCGCGTCTGTCCATCTTGGATTATGGTCAATAACCACTACTGTCATGTCCTCCCATTTGTGACCTTCAAGGTTGAAATGTTCCCCAACGGGTTCATTGAGTTTTTTGATCCTAATGGTAGAACGGTGATTATTGACCCTCCTGCGAAGATCTCCTGTTTCACCAACATACTGTTTGGAGCAAACTTTGCAACTGATGAGATAAATGCAGTTGTCTGTTTGACAGGACAAATTCCCTAGTATTTTGTAGCTGCGGCCTGTAGCGGGGCTGTTAAAACTGTCTGTGTCAGAGCTGTACTTACAGAGAAGACATCTTCCGTCAGAGCCCCCGTTAGGTAAAGGATTGTCCAATCTTGTTCTTACTACCATGTCCTTCAGGTTCCTCGGGCGTCTGTATGCAGCCAATGGGGGCTCCTTAAAGACCTCTGCTATTCGTTTATTTGAGTGGAGAATTGGCAGATTCTTTTGAAGGATACCGCTGAGGTTCTTAAGGACGGGATGGTATGTGGTTACCAGAGGGACCCTGCCGCTATTGTCTTTTTCCTTGTAGCGTAATAGGTTTTGCCTGTCATGTCCCGCCATCTCATCAATAGCAGTTTGTACGGTGCGGGCATTGTAGCCTCTCTTGCATAAGTGGGACTTAAGGAGACCGCTTTGTTCTTGATATAAGGCAGGGGATGAACAGATGCGCCGAATCGAATTCTGGTGGCTAGACCCTTAGGCACACCCTTAAATGTGTGTGGGGGATGACAGCTAGTTGGCATAAGATACAGATGGGAATCTGTGGGTTTCGTGTGGAGACTGAACTCGATTTCACCGTCAGTCAGGGTAGACGTAGTATCTAGGAATATGTTTTTCGAATTAGATACGTCTACTGTAAATTTGATAGACTGATGAAAGGTGTTGGCAAACGAAATGAATGCCTCGAGGCTCTCGCGACATTCCACCCACTTCATCTCTATATCGTCAATGAAACGCAACCAGCTAAGGGGCCTAAATGGTGCTTGAAGTAGCAAGTTGCGTTCCAGTCTGCCCATGAAAATATTGGCATAAGATGGTGCCATTTTCGTACCCATAGCAGTGCCATTAACCTGCAGGAAATGTTCTCCATTAAACATGAAGTTGTTATACTTGAGAACATGTTCAAGGAGCTTGGCAAGGGACTCGGTAGAAGGAATTTGTATGGATCTACTATCCCAGACTTCTCTACAGGCTTCGATACCCTCATCGTGCGGAATATTGGTGTACAAAGATGTGACGTCCATAGTCACGAGAAGGGTATGATCTGGAAGGCCAGTAGAGGGCGTCTTGTTAATGTAGTCCGTGGTGTCCTTGAGATAGGATGGCAAATTCTCTACGTGTGGACGGAGATGTAAATCGATGTATTCAGAAATTTTCTCCGTGGGGTGTCCAATAGCGCTAACTATAGGGCGACCTGGCATACCTTCTTTGTGTATCTTAGGAAGCAGATAAAATTGTCCTGGTCTACAGTCAATAGGATTAAGTGTCTCATAGACGTTGATACCAATCTCGTTTTTCTCAAACATTTCGTCAAGAGTTTTGGTGATGGCGGTGGAGAATTCTTTAGTAGGGTCAGAGTCCAGTTTCTTATAGAAACGTTCGTCTGAGAGTTGTCTCCGCCATGTACGTCTCTTTATCAAGCACTACTACTGTAGAGCCTTTGTCTGCTTTCTTGATTACAATGTCATCCCGATTCTTTAATGATTGTAAGGCGGATCTCTCTTCCTTACTCAAATTGTCGGGAGCCTTGTCTGGCATTGAAAGGAGTTTCTCTATGTCTGACTCAACGGCGTCAATATACGATTCAAGGGCTCCGCATTTGCCCAATGCAGGTTCCCAGTCACTTTTTGGCCGATAGAGTTTGTGTTCCTCTAGGTCGTGCAATTGTGGCTGAGAAGAGTCATATGAGTCAACTTCGGAGTTTTTTCTAGAAAAATGCTCCTTCAACCGAAGTCTCCGAAAGAAAGCTCGGGTGTCCTCTCTGATCTTGATGAAGCCCATAATATTATTGACACCTATAATATGGCCCTAACAAATGAACTCAACAAGACTCAAAGAAAGAAATTTCTCCGAGACAGTGTTCCACAGACCAGGAACAACCGATCAGAGGTCCGAGTTAACAAAACACGTAAGCCCCGCTCGAGACGCTTCAAGCGCTTAACGACAATCGCGAGGGACGGACCCTCACAAACTCCTGACGTCTGTCCAGTGCTCAATAGATCTAGTGTTCCTCTCTCCGAATCGGAGACCTCACTTCTTTCCAAGGGGCTGAATTTCTGTCCCACGCCACATGAGGTCGACGAAAAACAAGTCAGAGAGGACACCCGAGCTTTCTTTCGGAGAAGTATAACAACTTCATGTTTAATGGAGAACATTTCCTGCAGGTTAATGGCACTGCTATGGGTACGAAAATGGCACCATCTTATGCCAATATTTTCATGGGCAGACTGGAACGCAACTTGCTACTTCAAGCACCATTTAGGCCCCTTAGCTGGTTGCGTTTCATTGACGATATAGAGATGAAGTGGGTGGAATGTCGCGAGAGCCTCGAGGCATTCATTTCGTTTGCCAACATCTTTCATCAGTCTATCAAATTTACAGTAGACGTATCTAATTCGAAAAACATATTCCTAGATACTACATCTACCCTGACTGACGGTGAAATCGAGTTCAGTCTCCACACGAAACCCACAGATTCCCATCTGTATCTTATGCCAACTAGCTGTCATCCCCCACACACATTTAAGGGTGTGCCTAAGGGTCTAGCCACCAGAATTCGATTCGGCGCATCTGTTCATCCCCTGCCTTATATCAAGAACAAAGCGGTCTCCTTAAGTCCCACTTATGCAAGAGAGGCTACAATGCCCGCACCGTACAAACTGCTATTGATGAGATGGCGGGACATGACAGGCAAAACCTATTACGCTACAAGGAAAAAGACAATAGCGGCAGGGTCCCTCTGGTAACCACATACCATCCCGTCCTTAAGAACCTCAGCGGTATCCTTCAAAAGAATCTGCCAATTCTCCACTCAAATAAACGAATGGCAGAGGTCTTTAAGGAGCCCCCATTGGCTGCATACAGACGCCCGAGGAACCTGAAGGACATGGTAGTAAGAACAAGATTGGACAATCCTTTACCTAACGGGGGCTCTGACGGAAGATGTCTTCTCTGTAAGTACAGCTCTGACACAGACAGTTTTAACAGCCCCGCTACAGGCCGCAGCTACAAAATACTAGGGAATTTGTCCTGTCAAACAGACAACTGCATTTATCTCATCAGTTGCAAAGTTTGCTCCAAACAGTATGTTGGTGAAACAGGAGATCTTCGCAGGAGGGTCAATAATCACCGTTCTACCATTAGGATCAAAAAACTCAATGAACCCGTTGGGGAACATTTCAACCTTGAAGGTCACAAATGGGAGGACATGACAGTAGTGGTTATTGACCATAATCCAAGATGGACAGACGCGCAGAGAAAAGGCAAGGAAAAGTTCTGGATGCACAGGCTGAAGTCATTCCGCCCTAATGGTATTAACAAACTTAATGACTTCACCAGGATGAACGTGAACTAGACCCAATCCCGGATTGTAACAAACAAGTTCATTCTCTCTATATAGTGTAAACTTTACCGTTAATTCGTATTAGTAATCCTGGAACAACCTACCCAAATATTTACAGCTCACATTTTTGTTTATTTCTTTTTTCCGATTTCCAAATTTATAATATATCCAAATTCATATTTCAAAATTGTCCTTCCATATTATCTTTCTTTAATTTCTTTTTATCATGTAGAGTTACGCTATTTTGAGAGAATAAGACAATGTACGATTTACTGTTGGCCGTAATTAATTAGCGATAATTAATTCGTTCAATTATGTAAATCACACTTCACCAGACTACACCCGATAGACCGGACGCAATTCACAGCGCTCCGGATTTCTTTGTTCACAACTGTTTATAAACTCCAACGCAGCTAGGTTAAGGCTGTCCGAAGGCTTAATATGCAGTAAATATATACTATTTTATATTGAGCAATGTTTTGATTTCAATTTGTAATCTATGTATACATAAACAGTTAAGTTGTAAAGAAAGTTGAATAAGGTATTACAAAAAAGCATTTTTGTGATGTCACATGACTGTGTTGATCACGTGACGGACACTTATAAATTTTCTTAAATGTTGCACAAAAATCGCATCGGCACAAGTGAAAAACAAAATTATTGTGAACGGCTTGTTACATAAATCAATTAAACGTATTCTTGGGTATACATAAAGTGCTGGGGGCAAGTCTGAATTTTATTTCATCAGAAAATATTTCACGAGAAATTCAACTTACCCACATACAAGGGGTCATTTTCCACTCTTCATCGCAATTGATACAAAATAGGATAAATTACATTCAATCCCCCAGCAAAATTCAGTTAGAGGACATATTTCTCTAGTAGATTCACACAGAATATCTTCAATTAATCCTTATTATTCACTTGTGCCAGTCTAATATATATAAAATTTATAGATTCTAACTCTGTCTACAGACACGTAAGGGGGACATTTCACATTCTTTTTTTCATTTGTTTGAATACGTACATTAGACAAGAAAAGTAATAACGATATTATACGGGAAATATTCAGCATCATTACAGCCTTAAAACAACAATCCAGACACATGAATGAAACATCAACGTAAAAAAATTCTACATGTGATGTGAAAGGAATGTAAAAGTTATGACACTTTCCCCGTCATGTCAGCTCAAGTATGCAGCGACTTGACGTCATATGCCATTATGACGTCATATCTAGGTAGTTAAGAGAAGTTACTACGGCTGATACACTGTGACATTCTTCGGACAGCCTTATCCTAGCCGCGAAATTAAACATGTAACATTGTAAATATTTAGTGTTTGGTAGTTTAGTAGTAGTGCTAGTTGTTTTTCCTTTCTATTTCCTTTGTTTTTATGACTTCTTAACTTTTTTCTTTGTCCTGAGGAAGGGACAGGTTGTCCCGAAAATTTGACAATTATTATTGTTCGTGTCGTTGGTCATTTTAGTGCTTTCTATATATATATATATATATATATATATATATATATATATATATATATATATATATATATATATATATATATATATATATATATATATATATATATATATATATATATTATATATATAACTATCAGAAAATGCTGCAAAGACTAGTAACATTAATTGTCCTCAACCAACCTTTTTTCACAAGCACTGCTAAGTTGGACTATCAGCATTAGTATCTCCAAATCACTTTGTAGAATAAGCATCATCAATTGCTTTCTTTGTCTGTTTCGTCTCTTTTGAATGCAATATTTGACCAAATTATTCATGAATTCATGATAATTACTTCAAAGATATCTGTTTATGCACATTAAATCATTATGTTGCAGGGAAATATTTGACTTGTAGTACCAATGAACGTACTTTTCAGACTTTGAAGAGGTTAATTGACAAGATAGCAGAGAACTTAAAAAGCATTTGCTTTATTACCTTAACAAGGAAATTGATTGCCAATAAAAAAGATAAAAATAAATCAAATATGATCTCTCTCTCTCTCTCTCTCTCTCTCTCTCTCTCTCTCTCTCTCTCTCTCTCTCTTTCTATCTATCTCTCTCTCTCTGTGTGTGTGTGTGTGTGTGTGTGTGTGTGTCTATCTTAAAGTGTTATTTATACATTTTATAACAAATGCATGAGGCGGCGTAAAGAATAAGTTTTCGGGGGAACTGAGAGAGAAAGGGAGGGGGGGGGAACAAGATATTGATATAACGAATAACTGATGTTGTATGAGGAACAAAAAAACTTTGAAATCGTTTTTTCTCTATGTATGAAAAGAAAATACTGCTAAAACTTTGCTAGATACTTTGTTGTTTAATCCAATTAAATGGTTTGGGAAATGTAAGATTTAGAAACCTAATTTGAACAACTGTTTTTTTTTTTTTTTTTTTTTTTTTTTTTTTTTTGTTTTTTTTCACTTAAGCTATCTGATTATAACACGCATATTTTATTCAAATCTGTACAAGGAAGCTTAACAAAAAAAATATATTAAAAAAGATTAAAAGTCCGCATCTATATCAATTTTATGACTGTATTGATTAAATTAAAGAATGTAAGCTTTACGATAGATTTATTGCTGTCTTAGTTTTCTCCAGATATCCTATTATTGTGGTGTATAACTTTTTTTTGACTCACTAATAAAAATCTAATTTTTGGTTAAAAAAAATGCAAAGCTGCCATATCATATAATGAAATATAATACTTTTGCTCTTACATAATTAGTAAAGTGTTGATTTGTTTATTTACCAAGCCTTATCTCAAATAAACCACTAAACTCGAACGTATCAAACAATACTTCCAAACTTGTGTGATAAACCATACATCAAAATCATCATTCTGTATTTATTTTCTGGTTTAACGGGTGATTTTTAACAAAATTTATTTTCATATGATCGACTTTATTATAAAATTTGCCATGCAGTACATTTCGAGAAGGTGTAAAAAGATGTATAAGGAAAGCATGAAGGAAAAAGAAACCTATCAGTTCAACTGATATGATTTAGATGATTAATTTTCATAAAATGCTCACACATGTAATATGTATGTATTTTTATATATCACGTTGATCAAGTTTTGATATGCACATCAACCTGTTTTAATTGTATTCACACATCTCAAACTTATGTAATTAAATGCTGGTTTAAATATCAATAGGCAGTATATTTTTTTCGTGTATATTGTATATAGGTTACTCAAAGACAATAATGTAAGCAAAAAAAAAAAAAAAAAAAAAAAAAAAAAAAAAAAATTAAGAATAGCTTTTTTTTTTCTTTTCCAATGAGATATAAAAAAAATAAAAAATAATAATAATCATAAAAAAATCTAATTTTACAATATTGAGAGTAGAACAAAACAAGGAGTCCTTAAATCATAATAGGTGGGAAAAGGTACCATGGAGGAGTAGGCATACCCACCGTATGCCGTTTGTCACCATCGGTAAATGAAGAAATTCATAGTCAATTCAGCATGAAAAAAGAAACATACAATATTTAAACGGTTATATATGCTAATTTAAGCTACGTTTTCTTTATTTCCATTTTGCTTGACATTCATCTTAGCTTATTAAAATACAATATTCGCTAAATATTGCAACACTTTTCCTGACAGAATGTCTAAGATTGAAACAACGAATATTGTCATCAAATCGTTGATAAAATGTATTTTATTACCAGAAAATGAAAAACATCTAATGAATCATTTGTATTGAACAGTTATTTTAAAAATCAACGAATATTGTTCTTTTTCATTCATTAAACTTTTTTAAAAATTTATGCAATGGAAATTAAAATTTAGAATCAAATTCAAAATATGATTCTTTAAAAAATTCTGAGAACTTATCAATATACTTCATAATGTCCCATTGCAAAAATGATAAATATAAGTCTACATTGATTGCTTTTTTATTAGGAAAAAATGATTTAGAAAATAACTTCCTTAAAATAGTCATTAAAATCAACCACAACTTTAAATATCCATTGCTATATATATATATTTTTAAAACTTTGTAGTGGATAACATTCCAGTAAATATTCTACCAAGCCTCTTTCTTTACTCCTCACTAAAATATCAACATCAGTGAAGGAGAAACTTCAGGAGCACTGTGCAACAATATACTCGAGAAGTGGAGTAAATAAGATGTGGATACTTAAAAATTCCAAGGAACTTTTGGAAAATGTGAAATCACAAAATTTTACCCAAATCAATAATATAAAAATGTACGACTTTTCAACTCTATGTACAACATTTCCCCACGATAAATTAAAGTCCAGGCTTTTTGACATCATTGACAGCTGCCTTTTCAGTATAAATATTGCTCTTAAATTTGCTTATCTTGTCATTGGTCATTTGCACAATTATTTTGTTAAAAATCATTACCCACAAGTACTCTGAAGTTGATATTGAAAAGATTTATGTTCCTTAGTTCTCCTGCCAAACGACTGAACTTGTTATATATCCTTATCAACTGCATACGGGTCTATATCTCTCAGATGATTCGATACGCAAGAGCATGTTCTACGTATGAACAATTTCTAAAACGAGGTAAGTTATTGACAAACAAGTTGAAGAGACAAGAATATCAGCAGTCTCGTTTAAAGTCATCATTTCGTAAGTTCTATGGTTGATACAATAACCTTGTCAGCAAATACAATCTTTCATTAAGTCAAATGTTGAGTGACTTTTTTCATGCTAATTGTTAGGCCATTATTTACACACTGAATTGTCGACGGATTTTTCCATTATTTCCAAGACAAGGAGCACACGTCGGGTGTGACCGGTCGGCAAGGGATGCTCACTCCTCCATGGCACCTGATCCCACCTCTGATGTCTTAGAGGTCCGTGTTTGCTCTGCTCCTATTTTTTAATGTTTAATGGACTTTTGAGCTCGAATACTGTTCGTTATCTCCACATTTTTTATTTGTAAAAATCAGGCAAAAACAAATAACATCCTATAGAAGTGAAAATGTCATTTATTGAAGTAAATGACGAAAAGAAGTTAAACACAGTTAAAAAAATGTGGGTCGGAAATGGGGACTCAAATATAGAGTATTATACATCTTAGGCACAATATTGCACAATCTGACCCCCAGCACCAAAATGACATTGTAACATGATGTACATAGGAATGAGGGGGAACAACCATACAAGAGTAAGAATTCAAACCCTATAAATTTTCACAAGGTAGGATATACATGTATTTCAAGTTGACTCCCTTATAAACATTATAAGATTCAAAGAAACATACACATAAATGCCCTAACTGCTGGCAGCTGTCAAAAATGTTGGGTAAAACAAAATAACAAACAACCACAATCCAATCGGAGATTGGATCCACCCACCAATATCTATGTGGTTTTTGGAGACCAGATCTTCCAACAATCTATTGGAATTTTCATGGGTACCAATTGCGCTCCCTTATTAGCAGACCTATTTTTGTATTCATATGAAGCAGAATTCTGCTGCGTTAACATAGCTGAGATTTAACAAAGAACTTTTAAACTACTCAAATACTTCGATTTGTAATTCTTACAATGCCCTTATTTCATACCAATTCACTACTGTAATGATTTTCCCCTTAGATTCCAAAAAAACCCCCTGACGTTCCCCTGTCTGTCCCTGACATTTTCCTGTCTCCCCCTGACTTTCTCCTATGATCCCCTGTCGTTGTCCCTGACTACCCTGTCTACTCCCTGACGTCCCCTGACTTTGTCCCTGTTACCACTGTCTAACCCCTGATGTCCCCTGACATTCCCTGACGTCCCTGTCAACTCCCTGATGTCCCCTGACTAAGTCCCTGACCACCCTGCCAACCCCATGTCGTCCCCTGACATTCATTTTGACCGGGAAAAAGGGTTAAAATATGTTTTGTTGCTATTTACTTGTGAGAAAATCGATACCTTACTCCTACCAATTTTCAAATTTTGTTAAAATGTACATTTAATCATTAGTTTTTCTGTTTGAAATATCTTTAACGAATTCTTTCAAAATATTATTTTATTGATTGTTACTTGCTTTTCAGATAAATTTTAATAAGGATAAATGCCGTTACCTAAAAAAAATAAATTACTAATTTATTGCGTCTTGTGTAGCACGAATGGCATGTAAATATATATTTATTTATTTATTTATCTGTTTATTTATTTATTTGTTTGTTTATTTATTTTATTAATTCTTGTATCTGTTTATTTATTAATTTGTCTGCTTATTTATCTGTTCTTTTTTCTCCATTTATATATTTATTTTTTTATTCAATCTATTTATTTAATTTATTCATTTGTTTTATTTAATTATCAATAAACAAATGGATTTATTTAAAATTTTTATTTATTTATTTTATCTTATTTAATTCAATTATTTTAATTTATTGATTAATTAAATTTAATTCATTTTGTGTAGTTCTTCATATACAGTGTCCGGGTAAAACAAATTTACTTCAAACTATTTTTTAAGCATATTCAAATTACTTTTAATTCTTTGAATTTCATGATGGGTATCAAAATCATCGTCTTATAACGCACAATCTGAATCTGGAATTTGTTTTATTGTTCCCTTTTACTTTGGTAAAATAAAAACTTCCTCAAAAACTTGTCACGGTTGTGAAATGCAGAGTGGATACAGTTGTGCTGCCACAGAATAAACAGTGTATAGTGGTCAGTCAAAAGAACAATAGGTGTCTGATCTGTGTACCCAGAGTAACTGGTCAACTATGAACAGCTCGGAACTACTCTCACAGCCATGACAGTTTTTGAGGAACATTTTTATTATTTTTTTTACCAAAGTCAAAGAAGCAATAAAACAAATTGCGAATTCAGATTGTGTGTAATAAGACAATTATTTTGATACCCATCATGAAATTAAAAGAATTAAAAGAAATGTAAATATGCCTAAAAATTGTTTGAAGCATCGTTTGTTTTCCATAAGACTGTTGATGGGGAACTACAAAAATAAATAGGAATTGAAAAAATTAATTAATTAAAATAAAATGAATTAACAAAATAAAGAAAGAAAGAAATAACATTAATTAATTAATTAATGATTGAATAAAACAAATATCTAAAAGAAAAGAAATGAATAGATTAAATAAATAAATAAACAGATAGATAAAAAAATAAATAAATAGAAAAATATACAAAGAAATAAGTAAAACAATAAATAAAAATATTGATTTTGTAACTAATTATTTGCTTGAAGTATCTTTAGTAAATTTATTAATTTATTTGAATTAAATTTATTGATGTATCTTTTTTTATTTATGTCTTTGACCATTTATTAATCTATTTATTTTTTCATTAATTTATTTATTATATCTATCAATTTTTTTTTTACGTATTTGTTTTATTTAATTTTTAATAAATAAATTAATTTATTTAAATTATTTATTTATTTTATTTTATTTTATTTTTGTCCTTTATTTTAATTTTTTGATTAATTTTTATTTAATTCAATTTGTGTAGTTATTCATAAACAATCTCTGGGTAAAACAAATTTGCTTCAAACTATTTTTTAAGCATATTCAAATTACTTTTAATTCTTTTAATTTCATGATGGGTATCAAAATCATCGTCTCCTTATGCACAATCTAAATCTGGAATTTGTTTTATTGTTTTCTTTTACTTTGGTAAAATGAAAATTTCCTCAAAAACAAAAAGAAAGAAGACCTGCAGAGTGGATACGGTCGTGCTGCCACAGAATAAACAGTGTATAGTGGTCAGTCAAAAGAACAATAGGTGTCTGGTCTGTGTACCCAGAGTCACTGGTCAACTATTGTTAGATATTATAATTGAGAGAGTTGGCTCT
The DNA here is from genome assembly GCF_033153115.1 of Saccostrea echinata. NCBI lineage: Eukaryota > Metazoa > Mollusca > Bivalvia > Ostreida > Ostreidae > Saccostrea > Saccostrea echinata. The sequence continues at coordinate 3,458,094 of NW_026889773.1, read as the reverse complement.
CTTGGTTGACATACTCTGTTACCCCTTCTTCAGGCAGGTAATATTTTCTGTTTATTATACTGCACATATCTTCTCTTCACTGCTTTGTCAGTTATGAGAATAAAGATCAAGTTCAAGTTCAAGTTCACTATCAACAGCTCGGAACTACTCTCACAGCCATGACAGTTTTTGAGGAACATTTTTTATTTTTTTTTCCAAAGTCAAAGAAGCAATAAAACAAATTCCGAATTCAGATTGTGTGTAATAAGACAATTATTTTGATACCCATCATGAAATTAAAAGAATTAAAAGAAATGTAAATATGCTTAAAAGATACTTTGAAGCATATTTTGTTTTACCTTACGACTGTTTATGCGAAACTCACAAATAATTTGAATAAAATAGAATTAATTAATTAAAATAAAATGAATTAAATCTAAATAAATATATAATATTTATCAGTCAATTAATAATTCAATAAGGAAAATATATCTAAAAAGAAATATATGAACAGATTTAATTAATAAATTAGTCAATAAATAAATAAAATAAATAAATAAATAAATAAATACATGTGGATATATAGATAAACATATAAATAAATATAAATATATTTACTTGCCATTCATTACAAGACACAATAAATTTGTAATTCATTCTTTTCAAAGTAACTGGCGTTTATTCTCCTTAAAATTTATCTAAAAGCTACATGTAGTAAACTGAAACAATCAAATACAATCATATTAAGAAATAAATTACTCAAGATATTCAAACAAATAACAATTGACTAAATATATATTTTCACAAAACTTAAGAATTGCCAAGAGTAACGTATTTCTCACAAGTAAATAGCAACAAAACATATTTTAACCCTTTTTCCTGGTCAAAATGAATGTCAGGGGACGACAGGGGGTTGGTAGGATTGTCAGGGACTTAGTCAGGGGACATCAGGGAGTTGACAGGGACGTCAGGGAATGTCAGGGGACATCAGGGGTTAGACAGTGGTAACGGGGGCAAAGTCAGGGGATGTCAGGGGATGTCAGGGAGTAGACAGGGTAGTCAGGGACAACGAAAGGGGATCATAGGAGAAAGTCAGGGGGAGACAGGAAAATGTCAGGGACAGACAGGGGAACGTCAGGGGATTTTTTAGAATCTAAGGGGAAAATCATTACAGTAGTGATTGGAGATCATTTTTTATACCATCTTTGTACAAGGATTATTTCATCAATCTGATTATTACATAAGGCTCACAGCAGATGTGACCTAACAACAGGGGATGCTTATTCCTTCCAGGCATCTGATCCTGCTTATGGAATTTCAAGAGGTTCTTGTTTGGTCTGCTAAAAGTTGGTATTGTTTGTAGGCATTTTAAAACAATCATTGTTTTATATCTTCACCTTTTCATTCCTTTTATATGGAAATCTAAATTGAAATCAGTTGATAATGAAAAGTAATCAAGGAGTTTTAAGCACCCTATCGATCGTTCAGATCCAACATTAATCATTAATCGGAGTCAGGGGGAGAAAGGAAAATGTCAGGGACTGACAGGGGAACCTCAGGGCTTTTTTTTTTTTTTTTTTTTTTTTTGAATCTAAGGGGAAATTCATTACAGTAGTGTTTATTTCGAGTTCTGGGATATGTTGATTCAACTTATAAATGATTCACTGCATTTTATTTTACGTCCCGTTCAAGATTTTTTCACTTAACAAGAGAAATCACCTTTTACATGTACCGGTGAAGGGTCTCTAACTTAGACGTTCACCTGGCATTCAGGACCTTACAGCAGTGAGGGATCGTGATTGTGTTAAAAACCTGCTGTGAAACAGGGCCTCGGTTTTTAAAGGTTTCATCCGGAAAAAAACCCAATTTTCACTTTAAAGTACATAGGGCTTGGCGAAGGAACAGTTGTAGCCTTTTTTTTTTTTTATCGATTTAGATCAGTTGCGGCTGGGGTTCAAACCAAGGACCTTCTGATAACGGAGCGAGCGCTCTACCGACTGAGCTTCCTTTACGGTAACATATGAATAAAACGGCTATTTAATTGATAAAATCAATTTTATCTTTTTATCTCAATTTGTCTAAATGTCGAATTGATACCATAACAAGAGCGTCTTTTTTCATGTAGAATTTTTTTTCTCAATAAATCCTATTTCATAAAAATGACAAAAAGGTCAGATAATAAAGGGCGCAATTAGTTCTAATGAAGATTTCAAATGTTGGTAGATTTTTCATAGATACATAGATGTTGGCAATGATGAACTCTTGCACCTTTTGATATTAATTCAAGTGTACTTGTGTTTAGAATTAAAATGGATTCTTTATAAAGTAATTTTGTATATGACCAATCAAAGATATTAAAAAAGTCCTTTCCATAAAGCTTATATTTGCCCATGCTTTTTGTATGAGAAGAGTTTTGTAATATAATGGATCTTTAAGCTGTATTTCTTATTTCATACATTTCTTATTTCTGCTACATATTTCCTTTCCTTTTTTAAATGGATAGCATTGCATTAAATGATTGAAGTCTCTTATCATAAATCATCATAACCTTGAATATATGGGAATCTTTTGGAGGCTTATATAATTAGATCTAATGAAAATATAATTTGAAAATGACAACGAAAAGTCAATTATTATGAAAATGTCCTAAATACAGAGAGTTCCGATTTTTCAATTGGCCATATATTTCTATTATGTATTCTGTCAAGGATTATGCCAAACGATTTGCGAAATATGAAGGGGAAGGCCTGAACACGTTGTCATAATGTATTAGGTGTTTGAAAAATATATTAAAGAATCGTAATAGAAAGTTTAAATGCAAAATGCGAACCATACATGTATAACCTTTCCTTTTTTTATAAATCGGAAGAGATAGAAGAATTAGACTATATGAGCAATATGATATGGTTCCAGCTGACAAGGCCTGTAATACATGTAATATTGTCTTTGTTTGTAAGGTTCATTGTTATAACTATTCTAGAAGAACTGGGATTTAATTCTAAGCCTAGAAATCCAGCTTATACTCATAGTTAACTTTTTATGGATGAAATTTTTCAAACATTCGATCTCTTCTGATGTGTAAAATGCATTTAGTTTTTGTAGCATTTTTACCATTTTTTCTACACAAGCAATATCTATTGATAATGCATCTACAGTAGATTGGGGATCTTTCCCAGAAGCGTGTAGAGTGGCATTGTCAGCAGATAAATCTATGTTAGATTTTTTTATACATAAAGGAAGGTCGTTAATGTATAGAGAAGAAGAAGACCTTGAATCGACCCCCGTGGAACTCCCGGTGTGATTATCTGATACGATGATTGTCTGTTGGACAGGTAACACTTTGAAGTCTGTCTCTAAAACATGATCGAAACAATTATTCCATTAAAATTGTAACACTGTATTTTTTTTTTAGAAGAATATCAAGATTTGCTACGTCAAGTGCTTTACTAAAATCGAGAAAAACGGTACCAACAAATTCTCCATTGTCCATTTCATTCAGCTGTATTTTTTCTCTGAAGCCTGTCAGTGATTCTACTATGAGATCAAAGTGTGAAAAATGAGATCTTATATATTTTGCCACATGTTTTTTTTTTTTTTTTTTTTTTTTTCCTATAATTTTTTTATAATCATAGTAAAATTAGAAATAGATCTATAATTATTCGGATCTAATATGTCACCCTTTTTAAAAACTGGAGTAAATTATGCAAGCTAAAACTCTCAAGAAACTTCAGATGTGATACTAGTTTTTATCAAATGTGTCATAGATTTATGTATTATTTGTGCAGTATGTTTTAATAGACGTGGCCGATGGTATCTACACCTGATGATTTACTAACATCTAATTTACTAAGTAAAGAAAACAATTCATCATGACTTCCCGTAAAATCAAATCTTTTCGTGGAGTCTAATTTTCGTGGTTTTAGGAAAAAATATGGATTCGTGGGGATTTGATTTCGTGGATGAGACTAGTAGAGTAGTAATGTATGTGAAAAATTACATTTCGTGGTGGACATAAATTCATATCTCCAAAACAATAAATTTTATTTACATTCAGTGTAATTTTCTTTATGAAATGTATTTGAAATCTATGGCATTCAAAACCCTATTACACTTGAAACATTGTCTCTGTGAGGTAGAATACACGGTGATAACTATTTGAATCTTCGAAACTCTAGAAACACCAAAATGATATTGTTTTAGCTCAATTTTAATTTAAAAAAAACTCTCCTAAATTATTGTGAAAATTTAACAATTGTATCTGTAAAATAAATTTTCATTTTTTCTCGCGCAATATTCCAAACTTGTCTGTGCCGAATTTAGACTGTAGAAAACTCAAAAGACACTGAAAGTCACACTCCTCTTTACTTACATCTTTAAGGAGTTAGCAGAAACATTTGAGAAATGGGAATTAAACATTTCTACAATTTTTGGCGATCCTCCATAATATTTAAATTTTGTGACAATGCGGCTTAAATATAATTTTGTTGTTTAGAAATTAATTTCTTTAATGCGTCCCACATTTGGCGTGGATTTTTGTTTCGTTGCATTTAAAAATTAATTGTTAAATTGGGCACAAATTGTGATTCTTATTAGCTGAGTTGTTTGGTATGCCTATGAAGCAGAATTTTTCAAAAACGAAACAAGCACAAGAAAACACTTGCTTTGGCCTTCAATTGACATTTATATTTATCGATGACGTTTCATCAATTAACAATATTTACTTTAATTCATATGTCGACTTGAAATAAAAGACACCACAAATTATACTGCGTCTGTTTCACATTTGGATGTTTTACTGACTATAAAAGGACCAGCTAACAACTAAATTGTAGTACAAAAGAGATAACTTAACTTTTTCATCGTCAAATTTCCTCATTTACATGCATGACGTTTCCCATCGCATTTGATCCTCAAAGGCATGCTCTGGGAACTATCAATCTTTAACTGCGGCAGGCTAGTGAAAGATAAATTCATGTTACAGGGATTTCAACAACTATGTTAAAAAGTCAGCATTTTGTGATTTCTAAGGTTCTTATAATGACCTTATTAGGAAATACAACCTATCTTTGGGTCGAATTTTGGTTGACGTGTTTCATACCAATTGTTTAACATTTGTTTTATACTTATGTTACCTGTACCCTTCTCATTGTAATACACTCATGCAGATGTGAGGATTTAGGTTCAGAAAAAAATATCAACAATTCAAACAAATTTGAACTAAACTGCAGTATACCTACAAAAAGTTTGAATGGGCTGCCTGTGACAAAGCGAAAATTTCAGTTTTATTTACCTTCTCAAGCATAAAATCATATTAAAATTATCTGAAGACGATTCCCTGTTATCACTAATTATTCTTGTAAAGTACATTTATAATTCAACATGACTGATGGTACGCAGCAAGTTAAGGCTGCAGTTAGGAGGCGGGGCCTAATTTATACGGGAAATGCTTAATATGACATCACTCAAAAATATAAGTTCTTCAAATTACCACAAAATGAAATTATTTGCTATTTTAAACTGTTGGATAGCTTTAAAACACATCAATACTAACTATTGCATGCATTTTTGTAGTTGGTTAAATTCCACACAGCAATATATAAGCAATTCACTGATCGCAATGCACTTGTCAATGTGACGTCATATCGTAAAATTTGACGCAGTTTGTATGCAGAGGCGGATCAAGTTATATTTTATACAATGAAACATGTATTTTGTAATTAAATAAAATATTATTTTCCGATATATATAAGAGGTCATTAACTTGGATGCGATGTCTCTTTTATGATTTTATTAATATACTTCCCTTACATTCACTTGACAAGCAATACTGCCGTATATCTGTATGCAGATTCATTGAAGGGTAATAAATGGGTCGTAATAAATCGATATATTGCAAGGGCATACCCTCAATGAATTATGACAAGCTTTTACAGCACCTTAACTGAACTGCGTATGGACTACGATAAGCTTTCTCACGAAAAAGGTGACAATAACGAACAGTGATCTATCTCAGAAAATCTAGATACAATACAAATCTGTGAACAGGGTAAAAACAAGGACCCCCGGAAATTTCAGAGGAAGGATCAGGTGCCTAGGAGGAGTAAGCATTCCCTGTTGACTGTTCGCACCCGTCGTGATCCCTGTGTATCGATCCAGTAGACGGTACATTCCTCAAATTAAGCATAAGAACAAAGGCCCAACAATTGGTATGTAACAAGTCAACCGAAATACGAGCCAGTGATAGATTATATTTGCTAAAAAGGTCATTATGACGACCATAGAATCTATCAAATGCTGACTTTAAACAAAGTTGTTGAAGTCCTTGTAACATCAACTTATATGTGGGTAGCCTGCCACGTTTTAAAAATTGATCGTTCAAAGAGCATGCTCTTGTGTAGCGAATAAATTGGGAGACATAAACACTTATCAGGTGATAGCGGAATATAACTTCATAAATATGAACTAATCTCGTTTGTCATTCAGTTGACTTTTAGTTGGTCCATATCTTCTATAGTCAGTAATTCATCAAAATATGGAAACAGATCTTGCAGACTGTGTGGTGTCTTTTATTTTCAAAATCACTGTGATATATCGAGTCGACATATGAATAGAAATGACTATTGTTAATTGATAAAACGTGGTTGATATATCTGAATGTCGAGTTGGGGCCATGAAAAGTGTTTTCTTTTTTCTTTTTTTTTTTTTTCGTGTTGAGGTTTATGAATAAACTCATAGAAATATAAAAACAGTCTGCCAATAAAGGAGCACAATTAGTAACCATGGAATTCAAACAGTTTCTTGGAAGATTTGGTCTCCGAAAACTACATAAATTTGTCATTGAGGAACTCCAACATCCTTTTAAAATCATGATCAACTTCAGAATACTTATGTATAGAATCAGAGTGATTTTTAACGAAATAATTTTGTTAATGACGAATTACAAGATGTGAAAATTTCCGAGTTACGTTTTTACAGAAGCAGTTGTTTATGGCATCAAAAGGCCTGTTTTTTAAATTTATTTTGAGGAATGGTTGCACAAAGTGTACAAAAATCATACCTTTTAGTGTTTCTGACTTTTGAAAAAATAAAATGATTATTTCAAATTTGTAAAAAGTTCCTTGGTATTTTTTAGGATCTACATCTGATTTTCACCACTTCTAGAATACACTGTAGCACAGTACCTCTGAAGTTTCTCCTTTACAGCAGTATATGATTTTGAAAGGAGTAAACATACGCCTCTGTATTCAAAATTGAAAGTAGCTAATAAAAATAGTATGACTTTAATTAAATGTATAGATTTTATTTTTTTTATATAAGTTTGGTTCTTGATATAGCCTGAAATGTCCTTTCCTTGGTTTCAATAAGTTCACAGAATAAAAAGTGGAATAACTTTTTTCTCATTTAATATCTGAAATGTGCAAAAATTATACTTAAGTTTTGTTTAAAAAAAGTTCTTTTATTAAAAAAAAATTTCGTAGAAAAAATTCTAAACACCTCAACACTGCGCCATCTGTAAAAACTATGACACAGTTATAATTCTCCCAGAAGGTGGCTAAAAACTTTTTTTTTAATTTTATTTCCCAGATCTATGCTATAATGTTCGTTTGAATTCCCTACACCAATCTTTATTGCAGCTGCCAGGGATGGGGCCCTGACTAAGCTCCATCGAAATACAATTATAGCATAAATTAGTCCTACATCATCTCGCAGGATGATGACATGATAATAATAATAGTTGTAGATGAAAAATAAATAATGATAATTATAGTGTTGTATACACACACACATATTCATACATATATACATATACATTAATTTTACAACCGGAAGAAAAGAAAAGTACAAGTTTATTTACTATTGTATGAATATTAATACATTCCCATTGCTGTCGAAAGGGGAAACCACATACATTCACTCAGTCTTTGGGTTCCCCTTCAGCAGCTACTACAGGGACAGAAACCGTCTAGCAACGGGAATTATTTAATTTTTCTTATAAAGATAAATTAATTTAATACATAGAGATTACATGAACAATTTTTTTTAGTTTTATAAACTTATATCTATATACTATAACAAATTACAGTAATTCTATAAACTTTCCAATAATACCTACATTTAGAGCATAATTACAAAACTTAATTACTTCACACCAAAATACTGTAGATTTTTTTATATGATGTACAACATTATCTTCAGTTTCGTCAAGATTTTCTATTCTACAAAAAATTTTGTATTTATATATTTTTAATGCAATAAAGGAAATAAAATTGTTCAGAAAGTATGTTTTCTGGTTACGTTCAAAATAATAACCGATAACAATGTCTTTCCATTGAATGTTTACTTTAATCACAGTTGAAGCTATATCCCATATATATTTAACATTTCCACATTCAAAAATAAGATGCTGCATGTCTTCTACAACAGAACAGAGAGTACACTTGTCTGTGGTATCCCTTTTCCACTTTACCATATATTTTTTACAACAAAGTAAATTGTGCAATAATTTGTAATTGAATTCCGCAATGTTTTTATCTATATCCAGTTTAATCTTTTGCTGATAAATAGATTTCCACATTTTTTTTACTAACATTGAACATTTCTCAAAGTATTCGTTGATGTTTTGGCGGAATAACTTTTTTTACTTAGAAGGATATCATAGAAAAATTTACATTTCTTGCTTTCAGTCCTACAATAATTTCCCTGAAAATTAAAATACCTTTTGTTCTTTATGTTAATAAATTTATATTGTTGATCTTCACTTTTTTCTCTAATATATTTAGAAATTGTCTTGATCATTTTATATTCACACAATCAATTTGACTTTCTTTGAATTTCTTCTCCTATATTTTCGATGGTTTTAAATCCACCGTCTGAAAAGAGATCTTTTACATATTTTATATTTTTAACCCAATTTTTAAAGAATACCGTTTTTCCCTAATACAAAAAGAGTCTATTATTCCAGATCGGTTCTTGTAAAATTTCGTTAATACTCATTTTCTTTATATCGGGAAGTTTTTTTTACATTACAGTACTGTTGGTTTTTAATATATATTCAAAATTTACATTATACACCCCTAATTAATTGTCAAAGTGGGAAAGCATAGAGTTGTGATTCGCATGAGTCTTGGTATCCAAGCAGCTTTTAATGCTTGGAACTTGGTAAGTATATCTACTACTCCAATACCCCCTTCTTCTGTTTTGCCAATTAATGTATTTTGCTTAATTCTGTCTCTGGAATCCCAAAGGAAGTTGAAAATGAATTTACTTATTTTTTTTTAGTTCGTTTTCTCGCGGAATAGGTAAAATAGACGCAAAATAGATAAATTTACTCATATCTAAACTGTTTATGATTTCAGTCTTACCAAAATTGTAACTAAAGTTTTCTTTTTTTTTCATGATTCAAAGAGTTTTTGGATAATTTTGCATTTATCAATCCAATTTTTTTCTATAGCATTCCTCTTTATTTATACCTATGTATATGCCAAAACATTTAAGTGATGAAGTATTAACTTTTATACCTTCTATTTTGTTTCTACTATGCCTCAAAGCCCCTGTCAATATGCATTCAGTTTTATCTACATTCAACTTCGATCCAGCATAATTTGAAAACTCGTGTATTGTTTTAAGACATTCTGTCATTGATTCCACATTTTTCAGAAACAATGTAAGATCATCAGCAGGATGGACATGTTTATATTCTTTACTGCTATCAGAAAGTTTAATCCCAGAAATTTGGTCGTTATTCTTGATTTCAAGAGCTAGAATATCAGCGACAAATAGAAATAGTATCGCCGAGATCGGACACCCCTGATGAATTCCCTAGACATAATGCACCCATTGTTTTTTAATCGAAAAACTGGATTTTTATAAAGAATTTTCATCCATTTTAAAAAAAATTGTTTTTAGGTTGTATTTCTCTAAAGTTTTGAATAAAAAATCCCATTCTATCGAGTCAAAAGCCTTTTCAAAGTCTAAAAATAGCATTATTCCATCATTATTAGTTTCTTCACAGTATTCTAAAATATCCAAAAATAATTCTGGCATTTTCACCAATATATCTCCCTTTAATATATGCTGATTGATTTTCATTGATTATATTTCCAATAACTTTTTGCAGTCTTTTTGCAAATATAAAGGCAATTATTTTGTAATCAGTATTAGTCAAGCTATTTTTTTCATCGCCTTTCTTGTATAAAAGGGAGATAACTGCAACTCTCTGTGAAAAACTCATTCGTTCATTTTCGAAAATACTTTTCAATGCTTCGTAAAATAAATGTTTTATATCTTTCCAAAAACATTGGTAAAATTCATTTGTAAGGCCATCTAGACCAGGAGATTTGTTAGCTTTTAGATTAAACACTGCATCAGTGCATTCTTCCAGAGAGGGAAATTGTTCACAGAAATTAGCATCACTTTCGCTCACTGTATTTTCTAACTCAGTTGAAGATAAATAGTTATCAATGCCATCATCTGGTATATTATTTGAAGAGTATAGATTTTCATAAAAGTCGCACATAGCGCATAAAATGTCATCGGTAGTCTCTATATTATTGTCATTTACCTTTAGTCCTTTTATTACATTTTGTTTTTGTCTACTTTTTTCTAGATTAAGAAAAAAAAAATTTGAACATTTTTCACCTTCTAATATCCATTTTGATCGCGATCTTACAAAGGCACCTTTACACTTATTATCATAAAGCTCGTCTAATTGTGCTTCTAGGTTGCGTTTTCTGTTCATATCGATATTTTGAAATTCAGATTCTTCTATTTTATCTATTTCCTTCTCTAATAAGTTCTTAATATTTTGACTTGATTTTTTTGAGAATCTAATAGAAAACTCTCTTGCTTCAATTTTGAATGATTCCCACGTATTTAACGGGTTTACCTGTTCTTCCTGTAGTTTACTTATTATAGTTTTAATTCCTTTTTTGTATTTTATATCAGTTAAATGAGAATTATTCAATTTCCAGTATCCGTTCCCTCGTTTCTTCTCATCTAATTTAAACGATATTTTTAAAACCCTATGATCAGACATTCTTTTTCCGAGATTTGTTCCAGGAATTTTACGTATAGTAATGTTTTTTAATTCGAAAGCGAAGTTTTTGTTTATAAATATATAATCTATTCTACTACTGGGAATACAATTACAATTAAAATCTCCACATAAGATAATATTATCATCATCTGTTGTGCATTTTTTATGCAAAAAACAATGCAATGTTTGAAAAAATAAACCCCTTTCTTTAACAGAATATGATGCATAAATATTTATAAACGAAAATAATATTTCATTTATTTTTACTTCTAAAAACTTGGTGTTCCTTTTGTCTTTCTATACCGCTTACTCTGGCAGTAGCCAAACATTTTTAATTAAAGCGCAACTGAGCCCCTCACTTTCCTTAATTTTATTCTTCTAAGTGACTTGGCAGTCGAGCCGTTGGGGATATATCATTGCAAAAATTGAGCCACTCCTGTATCATTTCAAAATATTATATATTAAAGATTTTTTGCCTTAAAGGCATAGAAATTCAGGATCGGTAGATTGGGATTCTTTTTCAAATGATTTGTAAATAAAACATTCTATTCAATATCATTTAAGAAAAGAGGGAGCCGAGCCTATGCCCAGTTTTGTGGCTATGCAAATGTGTATATCAGAAATTTCTCAATCGTATACAAATAAATTTGTACAGTACTGTCAAAATGACGATTTCTACATTCTAAATAAAAACAACCTTCCTTTTTCTGATACAGAACGTTTATAACAAATCTTCCATTATGTATTTTCAATATAGAATGGGTGCCCGATTCACTGACTGCTAGTGAGAAGGCAGTTTATTGGTATTTGACTCACATTATAACATTAAAAACATTATACCATGAATATAAGTATTATTTTGAAACAAGGAACAGTAGGTCAATTTAAGAAAAAATCTTAATAAATACCAAAGCGTATCACAATGAAAAAAAGTAAAGATATGAGCATTGATCGATTTTCAAAAAAAAAAAAAAAAAAAAAAAAAAAAAAAAAAATACAAACAATACAAATCTTTGAACAAGACATTTTTTCAGAGTGGATTAATATTATCAGATGGATGTTGAAATCTTGCATTAAGCGACTGAGGGCAATATCAAAGCCATCTATCCTTCGGTCTTCAATAACTCAGAATTGAAAAGAAAATTAGATGGATTACACAATCAATAGGTACTCGTCCAAGCTGGCAAAGCAGTTAACAAACAAGGATTTTTTGTTAAGGCTCTTTATTTTGAATACACGTTAGAGGAACTTGAATTTAATTCTGCAAGTGGTTATCCAGCTTATACTTATATTTCCCACTCTATGGAGGAAATTCCTAAAAATCATATGTCAGTTTTAAATATGGATTTATATTCCCAACAATCAAAATGCATTTGAATTACCATACCAATTTGGGATTCCAAAACTACATAAAAATCCTTACAAAAAGATACATGACGGGTGCCAGTAAAGGTTCTACAAACTCATCTTTCTTTACTACTCACTAAAATATAACAGCAGTGAAGAAGAGTCTTCAAGATTACAGTGCAGCAACATTTACGAAAATAGTTTTAAATCAGATGAAGGGTACTTTATATAATCATTCCTCACGATACATGTAAATTAAAAACGAATTCTGGTATGATAAACAACTGTTTCTTCAATAAAAAGGGAGCTCGGAAATTTTCACATCTTGTGATTGTTCATTAGCAAAATTAATTCCTTAACAAGTACTCTGAAGTTGATATAAAAAGGGTGCTGAAGTTCCTCATTGACAATATTTATGTAGTCTTGGAGACAAAGTTTTTCTACAAACTGTTGGAATTTTGATGGACAATCATTGTGCTCCTGTATTTTCCTACCCATTTTTTATATTCCTATGAATCAGAATTTATTCAGAAACTTCTACATGAGAAGAAGAAAATTACTTGTTATGTATGGCCTTCAACTCGAAATTCAGATATATTCACAACATTTTATTTGTTACCAATAGTTATTTCCATTCGTATCTCGACATAATATATCCCAGTGACCACGGAGTTTACCACTTTAATATCATATTTTGATGTTTTACTGACTATAGACGATAAGAGCCAACTAAATTAAATTGTATGACAAACGAGATTACTTCAGCTTTTCTTATTTATATGTTGTATTATTCGCAATCACCTGCAAACTCTGCTTGTGTCTCTCACCATATTCGATACTCAAGAGCATGTTCATACAAATTGTAAGGCCTTTCTTTTTATACTAAATTTGACTACGGATTGTTCCATATGCATCTACTTGCTCAATACAAAGGGCTCACGGCAGATATGGCGGGTCGACAGGGGATGCTTGTTCCTCCTAGGCAACTGATCCCACCTGTAATATATCCGGGGGTTCATATTTATGCTCTGTTCACGTATTTGTATTGTTTGTAGATTTTTTCATATCGATCACTGTTTGTTATCTTCACCTTTTTCATGTAGATACTTAAAAACTCCAAGATACTCTTAGAAGATATATCACAAAATTTTACTAAAATCAATAATATCAAAGAGTATGACTTTTCAACATTTTATCCAACCATTGCCCACGATTAATTAAAGTCAAGGCTTTCTGACATCATAGACAGTTGTTTTTTTTATAATTAAAATAGAAAGCATGAATTAACTTACCTTGCCATTGGTGATTCGCAAAATTATTTTCCTAAAAACATTCTGATCGTACACTCACGTACTCCGTTGATGTGAAAATGATGCTTGAGTTTATCATTGACAAAGAATAGATTTTTGGAGATCAGTTCTTCCAGCAATCATTTTTATGGTTCATATTTGCCCCCCCCCCCCCCGATATTTGCAGACCTATTTCTGTATTATGTGAAGCTTGATTAATTTTATGTTTGATTAATTATATGTTGTTTAACGTCCCATTCACTCATATAGAAACGTCACCGTATGCCGTTGAAGGGCTTCAAATTTAGACCTTTACTCGGCGCTCAGGCCCATTGAGTGAGGATTCTTTATCGTATCAACGCCTACCCTGACGAGGGACCTTGGTTTTTAAGGTCTCATGCGAAATCCCATTACTTGCACTTCTAATGCTGGGAGCTTGGCGAAGGAACTCTTCCTACCTATGTTTCCGTATTAGATTTGACAGAATAAGAGTCAAAACCGGGACTCCCAATCACGAAGCGAGCGCCTTACCACTAGGATACTGTGACAGGTTTCATGTGGGGAAGAATTCATTGAAACATGAAACAAACTATAAAAATAACATCTACATGAAAGGAAGAAATCTTTTGCTGTTGTCTTTGATTCAATATTTAGATATATCGACTACTTTTTATCTATTAATAAAACATGCATTCATTTTTATTCCTACATTGATTCAATATATCAATTTGAAGTCGATATAAAAGACAACACGGAGTCTGACACACCTGTAACATATTTGAATATTTTACTACAAAAATGTTAATGTTAACCTAACAAAAATTGTATGTTAACGAAACTTGATGACTTCGATTTTTCAATTGTCTACGTCCATAATTTATGTAGCAATATGTCATTTTATCACGTTTACTTCTTCATCCCTTGTATGAAATGAATGGAGATAACGAACAGTATTCAAGCTCAAAAGTCCATTAAATAATACAAATTTGGAGCAGAGCAAACAGGGACCTCTAAAACATCAAAGGTGGGATCAGGTGCCATTGAGGAGTGAGCATCCCCTGCCAATCAGTTACTCCCGCCGTGTGCTCCTTGTCGTGATCGGGATATAACGGGAAAATCTGTCAACAATTCAGTGTGTAAATAATGGCCAAACAATAAGTATGAATATTTGACTAAATGATAAATTGTATTTGCTGACAAGGTCATTGTATCGATCATAGAACTTACGAAATGACGACTTTAAGCGAGACTGCTGATATTCTTCTTTCATCAACTTGTTTGTCAATAACTTACTTCGTTCTAGAAATTGTAGAGCATACTCTTGCGTATCGAATCAACTAAAATATAGAAACCCCGTATGCAGGTGATGAAGGTATACTGCTGCATAAGTAAGGGAAGTTGACGATTGAAAAGTTAAAGTCATCACGTTTATCATAAAGCTTGGTTGTTAGATTACCATTAACGTGTTTTCTAGTAAAATATCCAAATATGAAACAGATGTGTCGGACTCTGTGGTATCTTTTATTTCAAGTTCATCCGGATATATCGTATTGACATAAGAATGGAAATGACCATTGTTAATTGACAATACGTCGTCGATATATCTAAATGTCGAGTTGAAGGCCATAGCAAGTGTTTTCTTCTTTTCACGTATGAGATTTTAAACAAATTCTGCTTCATATGAATACAAAAATAGGTCTGCTAAAAACGGGGCGCAATTGGTACCCAAGGATATTCCAACAGATTGTTGGAAGGCCTGGTCTCCAAAAAACACATAGGTATTCTCAATCAGAAATTCAAGCATCTCTTTAAGGAGGGATTCTTGTCTGGTTTCTGACTAGATGAAATATTCAAAGTATGTTTGCTTATATGTCTTATATATTTAGATGTAAAGGATTTAAAAGATTATATTTTTCTTTCCTCAACATAATTGTACAACTTTAAATAAAAATGGTAAACTGAGTTTGAAATCTAGCATGGACTATATTTTTGGCAGAAAGACGGCGTATGAAAATATCTCCTTTTCTCCTTCACAAAATTACTAAAGTACAATGAATTTAGTTAGAAATTTTAAACAATCAAGGATTTAAAGAAAATTTCGAATGTAAGTAAAATTAATAATAATGAGCTGGAGATTTAAAATATATCAAATAAATATGATTTCTCAAGCAAACTACCATTTTGGTAACTTTTAAAAGCATCCAATCTAAGGACAGATTTGAGCAAAAAATCCGTAAAAAGTGTTTTTGCTCTCTTAGTAAACAGTCAATTTTTTTTTTTTTTTAATCAATTTGTATCTTTATTTGACTACTTTACCATATGTGAAAATAAGAAAAAATAAATTTTACGAAGCATATAAAATAACTAATGTATCCTAAAAATCTAAGAAAAATAGAAGAAATTCGGATTAGCCAATATTTATTTTAGTTAAATCATTTATGTCAATTTGGTAGTATCATCTGATAGACCCTATATGGTAATATATTTTAGATATTTAGCTTAAAGAAAAACGTTTATTCTTTAGAAATAGAAGTATGCATTGCATGATTGGCAACAGTAAGTTTTTATTCTTACGGTCAAGGAAAAAGATAATGACCTTGACCTGACCTTGCTTTTAAAACAAAACGGTCAAATTTAGTCTCATTGATATCATCACTTAGTGATGATGTCTTCTTGAATCTATGAAAATTTCATTAATTTTTAAATGTCACAGCCTTATAATGTGGTAAAATACAACACAACACGGCTGCTGGGTTCGATGTTTATATATAATATATAATCTACGATTATGGAATTTATAACATAGAAGGAAGGGTGACCTGAAATATAACAACAGGTATTAAATATCTCTCGCCTCACTCACACTTATACGCGGATCATAATTTAAATTTTATAAATTTGGATAATTTAGAAAATACTCGATTTGAATAAAAAGATCAAAGAGATATTGAATAATAATTAAATCCTTAGAAATAATTTATCAATTATTTCTTACCGTAATTCCTAGACTGAAGTTCACAATTATCATGAGATAAAGTTGTGTTGGGGAGAGAGAGCGTCTTCTCTCCCCAAAGTCTTAGGTTGGAGTGCTTGAGAATTAGTATTGGCGCGAATGCGCAGGGGACAGAATAAAACCAGTTTGACCACTCACACACCCGTACTCTCACTGACCACTCACCCGTATAAATGAATGAATGAATGAATAAGGCAATGAATGAACGTAGTAAATTCCGTAGTGAGAACGGAATTCACTAGTTACTATAATAATATAATGCCTTAGACAAATGTATGAATATGATATGAATGATAATTAGTAATATTAATTAATTAATTATAATTCACCCTGTGACATTCTCCTCCTCTTTGAGAAAAATGTGTCCTCACATTTCATCAAATTACATTGTAAAAAAATATATATCAACTGAAATAAAAATATTAAATATCAAAAATATCAACACACATTTAATTGATAATTAATGTTTTGCAACATCTTCTGCTCTATAACAGAAAGCATTTTGTATTAGCACAAGCTGAAATACAAAATCATTCAATCAATTCATTTCAATGTATTATTGTCATAAAACTGGAATCACGAATGGCTACACTGAAAAGCAATCTATGATTAATAAAGTATCCTAAAATCTAGGTAATATGATCAACTAGCGATCATGTAAGTCGTAAAACTATGAACTATCACATACGTCCTAAAACTATCAACTTTAGATATCTACTTCATAAAACTATATACAACTAACTATCTGGAATATACTGTCTGAAATCTAATCCCTGTAATAATCCTGTGACATAAATACTAGAAATATGAGAAGAATCCCTCCTTAAAAACAACTTCAGAGTTGTTGTGTGTACAACCAGAATTTTTTTAACAAAATAATTTTGCAAATGACCATTGACAAGGTAAGTAAATTTACGAGTTCCATTTTTATTGAAAAAGTAGTTGTCAATGATATCAAAAAGCCTGAACTTTAAATAATCGGGGGGGGGGGGGGGGGGGGGGCAATGGCTGTATATAAAGATGAAAAGTCGTAAATTTTTATGTTGTTGATTCTGGTAAAATTTTGTGATTCCAAATTTTCCAAAAGCTTCTTGGAATTTTTAAGTATCCACATATGATTTATACCACTTCTCGAATATATTTTGCACTTTACTCCTGAGGTTTCTCCTTCACTACTGTTAATATTTTAGTGAGGCGTAAAGAAAAATACTTGCTAGAAAAATTACTGGAATCTGCTTTGTACCTTTGTTTGTAAAGATTTTTATGAAGTTTCGGAATTTAATAAAGATATGGTACTTCAATTCATGTGGGTTGTTGCGAATATTATAAATATATTTAAAATTGACATATGATTTTGAAGAATTTCCTCTTTAGAAAGGAGTTTGTATATCACTCATTATTTTTTTTTTATCAAATGTCATGCTTGTGACGTCACAATAGCGTCTGTATGAAGTTATGAAGCGAAATAATATAGATTCATATATTAAAAACAGTGTAAAATATCAATAGTCATATATAAAAAGCATCTCCTATGATTTGTGGTTAGATATGATTTTTATCCAACTTGTTTTGTGTTTTCTCCCTCTAACCAAGGCTTCGGGATTAAAATACACAACTCGTTGTATAAAAAAAAATATCCAACCATACACATGGGAGATCCTACATATCATCCGTATGAAGTTTATATCTCCCTGTTTGTTCGATATTCAAGAGCATGCGCATTGTTCGAACACTTTCTTCATTTTTTCCTTAAACAAGGCAAGCTTTTGACAAATAAATTGATGAAACAGGATATCAATAGCCTCATTTTAAGGCAACATTTTGTAAATTTCATGGTTGATACAATAGCCTTGTCAGCAAATAAAATCATTTAATCGGACAAATTTTTAGGCTAATATTTTCACATTGAATTGTTTAAAAATTTCTTTTCTTGAAAAACAACACAAGACGGGCGTGACCAGTTGACAGGGGACGCTTTGACCTCCATGGCACCTGATCACCTTGATGATGGTTTTAAAAGTATTTGTTTGCTCTGCTCCAAATTGGTATCGTTTAAAGGGACTTTTGATCTTGATTGTTGTTCCTTATGTTCATAGTACAATATCTTATGAATATTTACAGAAATGATGTATACAAAGTGTTTTTCTTTATTTTATTTACAAATAACTGTGAAATGTTATGTTCTTATGAGTTTAAACTATAAAGTAATACGAACACCTAAGTCTTTGGAATATAAGACATGATAAGGCTAGTATGACAACGATTTTTTTTTTAGACTTTACAGACATGGATGGTTACGATATGGATAATCAATGATCTACATAATAGACGCACGATATTTAAAAAGTTAGAGGATTGTCACATCTTCGTAAAAACTGAGATTTTCCTCATCCATAATGTCTTCTTCACTGGTTAAATGACCTGCACTAAATTCGTCGTCATTCTGACTACTACATGATTTGGCATTTATCGCAGAAGAATATAGCTTCGGAATGCTTTTTCTTCGAAGAGAGGGAACTGTATACATTTCTGTCGACTTAACACTTTGTGTAGATTCATTTAAATATCGTGTAGCCAACATTTCTCTCTCTGGTGATTCTCTGTTTTCATTCATTAATAAATTGAACGGTTCGTCTGGAAAACTTATATCGGTGTAATGTTCTTGAATGGATCTGCGAACATTTATGTCTCCGCATTCCATTAATTCCAAAACCGCATCCTTATTTCCTAATTTTCTACCTAAATTTAAATGGAAATACAAGGAGATTGCAACACATAATCTGAAAAACAATATATTATCACAAAAAATATATCTAATATCATGTTAATAGCATTACATTTCGTGAAAACTTTCGAAATACTTGCCTCCCAAATCTAGCACCAAGTCATTATTTGTGTTCCTTCTTTGATCCTCATCTCCTCCTGTGATAGAAGTATTACCAATATAGTTGTAGGTCAAAGTTTTCTCACTTGTTGCGCCCTTATCATAATGACTATGGTATTCAACGGAAGTGTTAGGCATTAGTTTTATATCCATTCCTTGTTCCTTATGTGGCAATGACAATTTCGGTCTTTTTGATATATTGACTATAGTTTCATTCAAAGTTTTAACGGACCAAGCATCGTGGTATACATTTTCTACATTATCAGATTTATTCTCAATATCCTCTTCCTCATTTTTCTTGCCATATCCGTCTCTTAAATTTGGGTCTAGTCCTGTTAGAATATTTCAAGTAAACTCTCTCCTTAATCCTTTATATTGTTTATTCAATAATATAACAAATATTTAAATTAGAAATTCAAATATCACGTGTTATGTTTTTGACGTTCCAAGAAATTTCTTTACGTCATACGTATATACGTCATTTAAGTACACAATACCTTTTCTAGCTGTTATATTTCCTAACGTTCTTTCCTGTACTGCGCTGTTTTTCACCAATAAGCCTGTATAACTACTTGCATTGTTATTATCTTCTCTTTCCTGGTGTGCGTTCAACTGGGTAATATTATTACAGAGCTCAGCATTTTCTACACTGAAAGAAACTTATGGCAACATAGCGTTATAACTATTTGTATGTAAAGACTACAATATTTTATAATAATTTAATTTATATTCTCCCACTTTTAAAAATCTTCTAGTTTATACCTGATGGTCCTATTGGGTTACCTATGGCAGGAGTTTTCATTTGAATGATCCTTCAAATATAAAAACATTCCTTTATCACGTCCTTCTTATGAAAGTTTAAGATTTATTTCAAATGTTGACTTGCTGCTATAGTTAAAATCGTGTTTTAGTGTTTTAAATGAAAGTTTGATCGTACCATGATTTCATAAAGTACACCACGCCTAAAATCAACAGTGTTCCAACAGATCCTATACCAATAAAGAGTGTGTTCCTCCAAGATGAAATTGATATTTTAGTTGGATCGGAGCACAAAAATGTAATAGCTGGCGTGACAGTGGATGAAGAAATAACTGGCCAGTCTTAAGAAAAACAAACGAAGTTACTTTGTTTTAGAATTATCATAAACGTATTTAAATCTTATAAGACCAGTCTATCGTTAATTACCGATCAAATGTATAAGTCTATATAAATGTTTTATTATAAACTTATTATTGATTTGAAACGTTTTAGGATAGAATGAGATTTACCAAAAAAAATTTCTTTTTCATAAAAGACACATAGCAGTAATTCATAAAAGATTGCATTTAAGGTAATATGCATTTGTCATCTGATCATTTACATATTTATGCCTTCTGGGATACACTTTTTTGTAATAAACAATATATAAAATAAAACTACAATTATGATTCAATCTTCATTTATTTTAAACCGTTCACGGAAGCTCAGCCGATAGAGCGCTCGAGTCTTGATCGGGAGGTCGTGAGTTCGAATCTCGGCCGCGACTGACCTAAGTCGATAGAAAATGGGTAGCAACTGTTCCTTCGCCATGCACTTTGAAGTGAAAGTTGCGGGTCCTTCGGATGAGACCTAAAAAACCGAAGCCCCGTGTCACGGCAGGACACGATAAAGATCCCTCACTGCTCAATGGTCCTGAGTGCCGAGTAAATGTCAAAATTTGAAGCCCTTCACCGGTAAATGGTGACCTCTCTATATGAGTTAAAAATTCTCGAATGGGACGTAAAACAACATACAATCAATCAATAAATCAATCAATCATTTATTTTAATCCTCAATTTCATTGCAATATTTTTAATGCGTTATATTAACAGTAACTATGTGAACTGTCGTCATGAAATACTTACCTACAGCAGCAGAAAAAATTGTATGATTTTTAGGGCACCCATTTACTTCATCACAGAAAAGTTTTGGACAGTTACAAAGATTTTTACATAATTTTCCGTAGTAACCACTTAAACAACGTGCACTACAGTTTGAGCCGAGTGTTCCAGCGGGGCACTCTGTAAACAATGAATTAATTTTGTTCAAATTTCTTGCATATTTTCATCGCTTCTCATTCATTCACATGTATTATTCTTGTCTCAGGTTCAAAGGCTCATTCATGGTAGATAAGTTAAATATTTATAGTTTTTTTTCCTTCCATAAACATCTAAATTAGATAATTTTTTAATCATAAAATTGCAAAACCAATTTTAAATCTTGGCATATGATTAGTAGTTAGATATGAATCCATACCCATGCAAGTATCCCCTTCTCTGTAGTAATTGTAACAACATGTGCCAGGACTTGAATATAACAAAATTATCTTTGACTACATTAATTCTAAAAAATGTTACTAATTTGCAACACAATTAATGTCTTTTTGTACATGGAAATAGAAAAAATAGAAATCTACTTCTAAAATTTATCTTAGCAAAATATTAATTTACTTTTCAAATTCTGGCTTGCGATGTATCTTACATTTTTTCTAGGACATAAAAACATTTAAAAAAAAAAAAAAACTACCAGAAGAGGCTTCAAAGAGAGGTAAAGGTTGTTCTAAGCAAACCTTTTCTCACATGTACTGCTGGTAGGTACTAACAGAATTAGTATCTCCAAAAAGCTTTGTAGTACAATCATTATTATTTACTCTCTGTGTCTAGTCCTTCACTTTAATATGTTTTATATTTGACCAGATTAATTCTGAATTAACACTCAAAAATCATTTTGTTCCCGGAAAATATATCATTTTTATATAGTACCAATGAACAGTTCAGATCTTTAATAAGGAAGTTAACAACAAGATAAATTTATAAAAAAAAAAAAAAAAAAAAAAAAACAGGCTTTTTTAAATCCATACAAGGAAAGCAAACAAACAAAATGATCTAAATAAATCAAAATATATATAGGCAGAGGCCTTGACCCAGGAGTCATAATGAAAATCTTCAACGGTACCATTTTTGATGCACCAGATGCGCATTTCGACAAATTATGTCTAATGTGATGCTTATGTCGAAACGTTGGAAATCCGGGATATTTAAATAAAAGAAAACTTTGAAGTGCTTAAAAAAAAGGGGCGCCAAAGACTGAAGCAAAATACGTCGAAGGATCGGAGCAATACATGAAGGATATGATCCTTAATTTTGGAATAAATTTCTAAATCTTACCACAGCAATAAAATATATATCCATATTTTCAAGCTAGTACCGAAGTACTTAGCTACTAAGTTGTAGAGAACATATATATATTCTCTCTCTCTCTCCTAACCTAACAAATTCTAAAAATATTTTTGGATACTAAATTCTTGATCTCTTTGAACCCTGACAACCAACTAAATCGAAATTAGGAATACACGAAACCCACTGATTCTCACTAAATTCACAAGCCAAATAAAAAACTTCATTCCCATATAAATTCAAGGGCGAGTCTAAGTGTCCAGCTACATGTACCTGTTCCTCATCTACTTTGTACAAGAAAAAAGTTAGGAACTCTTTTAAACTCCCTTTAAGTAAAGGAGAAAGGCCTCAAACTGTCCATTCTGTGAGAGAAAGAACTAATCGAGGGCCGTAGGCTTAAAACATGATTTCCTTTGTTCTAAGAATTATATAAGAAATGTACAATACTGGTATCAGATATGATAGGTAGCACACATACAAGTTCATTGTTTACAGAATGGACAGTCACAGTGCAGGTAAGCTGGGACACAGAGCAATTTTTGAATAGTCTTTGTGTTTTTAAATGCAAATAACAAAAGGTTTTTGTCTAGAGAATGGACAGTTATAGGTGGATTTTGGGGAATATTAGTATTTTTATATACAAGGATGTGATGCTTCAAAATCAGTATATAGTTTGCGTTGAAAAGGCATGCATGTTTTCCTCCGATGGAGAAAGTATATGACAGAATCAACGCAGGTGAGTTAAGGCTAGGTATAGGTATTTCTATGCAAATAAACTAATTAAAATGCCTAAGAACTATATCTATTATACAGAGAAAGTTAAAACTTATTGTCTAATACATACTTGGTACCCACGACATGAGATAGCCAGTACACATTATGACGTCATATTATGACGTCACAGTGCTTTACTACACAAGATTATAATGAACATCAACAAAAATGCTTCGGCGCAAGGGCATGCACTATTTTATTTAACTGAAACAAGGTTTATTTAGAAGCAGAATATTCCAAAGATTACTGGTATTGCTGCACAAATATTAACAGCTCAGTTGTATAATTTCTATTTGTAAAGTTTTAAGTTGAATCAGGGTAAAAATGTACAGTCCGGTATAAGTTTCCTCAATTCCGATCAAATGATACATACCTAGGATTTGTGCAGTAGTTTTATTAATCTGTAGAAAATTCTTCTGAGCATAATATAATTTTTATGTAAAATTAAATAGGATAATCCCTTGCGCCGAAGCCGTTTTGTTGATGTGTTTTATTACCTCCATAGGTAAGAACAATGACGTCATAATATGACGTCATAATGTGTACTGGCTATAACATACGGTGGGTACTAAGTATGCATAAGAAAATAAATCAGGACTTTCTCTGTGTAATAAATATACCTCTTATGCGTTTTTATTAGCTCATTTGCATAGAAACGCCTATACCTGGCCTTAACTCACATGCGAAAATCTAATGAACTAAAAAGTGCACAAAATCAGTGAGAGTTGGACCTGGGAACAGAGGATAGTAAGAGTCATCAGATAACCAAATTCGAATCAAATCTGGAAATGTTTTATTTGAATTCAATTTTTAAGGATATATTGTCTGCAGCAGTGTAATGGTGAGATGCAAATTGTGTTCCGAATGTCGAATTAGCCACGAGCCAAACTTCAACCTGAAAATGTATTTCAAATCAAATCTAGAAATGTTTCAATTTTAAATATTTTCTATGGAAGCAGTGCATGTAGTGCTCATTGTGCAAACTGTTTTCTGGGTGGTGGATTTAGTATTAGCCGTACTTCATTCCTAAAATGGATTCTTTTCAAGGGAATGATGTTTCCGAAATTTAACTCAAATGTGAAATTGTGTAATTTAAATTCAAGTTTTGTGAAAATTGAGTTTTGAGTATTGAAAAAATTGGGCATTATTCATGGATTTAAAAGTGTGAAATTGAGCGGATGCTGTGCAGACTATATGTTCTGGATTAACTTAGATCTCTATACGTTCTTTTTGTTATTGACATGTAAATTAAATCGTATATAATGTATTTGTTTTTGTTTCCTCTTTGGCACATTCCAAAGTTTACCTGTAACTCTTCATTCTGTTTGTTTAAACTGTCCATTCTTTTTGAAAAAAAAAAAAAAACTGTCCATTCTTTTTGAAAAAAAAAAACTGTCCATTCTTTTTGAGAAAAAAACTGTCCATTCTTAAAAAAGAATGGACAGTTTTCCAAAAAGAATGGACACTTACAGGTGAATTAATGGATTGTTTGGGAGTTAGCTCAACATTAAGCTATAGAATGGACAATACAAACAAAAGGTTTACGTCACAATCATGTTTTAATGAAAGAGAGGCTGCAAAGCCAATATCGTGCAAAGCTTTATTGAATAGATTGCAGGACATGAAAGATATAGTCCTCAGACCAAAACCGGACAAAAAATTATCAATTATCTAATTAAGGATGGCTTCCTTACTTTTATGACAAAGACAGTTTAAAGAGCCTCGTTACAAGCCACAACTTAAGGATATAAGCGACTTTGTCCTTTCAATCAGTCAATATATATTAGTATATTTCCTATTTTCAACTGCGTTTCCTTACTCCTGCACAGTTGGTCTTTTTTTCATGAAGTTATGAAACACCTAGGTTGATTCTGATTGCCTGCTTATATGTATAACAATTCCAATTGGCTACTATTACAGTCTTCTCTCCAAGTATATGACTTTGATGGCATAAAATGCAGATCCAATGTTTGTTGAACATGTGCAGTATCTTTTCTTTGAACTTTTCCCTTGTTCCTTCTACAGCTGCATTTTCAATAAAGAATGGAACTCGTAAATTTACTTACCTTGTCATTGGTCATTTTCAAAAATACTTTGTACACACAAGTACTCTGAAGTTGACATTAAAAAGATGCTCGAGTTTCTGATTGACAATATCTATGTGGTTTTTGGAGACCAGGTCTTCCATCAATCAATTAGAATTTCCATGGGTACCAATTGCGCCCCGTTATTAACAGACCTATTTTTGTATTCAGATGAAGCAGAATTTGTTCAAAATCTTTTACGTGAAAAGAAGAAAACACATGCTGTGGCGCATAACTCTACATTTAGATATATCGACAACGTATTGTCAATTAACAATGGTTATTTCCATTCTTATTTCGATACGATATATCCCGCTGAGCTTGAGATAAAAGATATCACAGAGTCTGACACATCAGTTTCATATTTTGGATATTCTATTAGGAAAGGACGTTAATGGTAATCTAACAACAAATCATTAAGATAAACGTGATAACTTTTCAATCGTCAACCTCCCTTACCTATGCAGCAATATACCCTTATCACCTGCATACCTAGATTATATCTCTCAGTTGATTCGATACGTCAAAGCATGCTCTACGCATGAACAATTTCTAAAACGAGGTAAGTTATTGCCAAACAAGTTGATGAAACAAGAATATCAGCAGTCTCGTTTAAAGTCATCATTTCGTAAGTTCTATGGTTGATACAATTACCTAGTTAGCAAATACAATCTATCATTAAGTCAAATGCTGAGTGACTTTTTTCATACTAATTGTTAGGCCATTATTTACACACTGAATTTTCGACGGATTTTTCCGTTATTTCCTGATCATGACAAGGAGCACAAGGCGGGTGTGACCGGTCGGCAGGGGATGCTCACTCCTCCATGGCACCTGATCCCACCTCTGATGTCTTAGAGGTCCTTGTTTGCTTTGCTTCTATTTGGTAATGTTTAATGGACTTTTGAGCTTGAATACTGTTCGTTATTTCCACATATTTCATTTTGACAGATCGTCGAGGTACATGAACATGTGTTCATATTCTTCCAGAATAGATGACTTCTTCAGATGAGGGTTTGTTTCATCAAAACATTCAGATCCATGCTGTGTAAAAGGAGGAACAGGTCCCATAACCATTGCTGGTTTGCAATATGATTTTTCATATTCGAGTTCTCTAAGGTTTTCATTGCAAATTTTAGAAAAAAGTTAAGGAACATTTCGCAAACTCTATGGTCGATACAATGACCTTGTCAGCAAATGCAGTTTTTCATTAGGTCGGATATTGACTGACGTTTATCATAGTTATCGTAAGGACATTATTTTTACACTGAATTGTTTACGGATTGTTTTGCCCGATCATGACAAGAAGCACACGGCGGGTGTAAACGGTCAACATGTGATGCTTACTCCATGGTATCTGATCCCACCTCTGATGTTTTTAGAGGTCCGCGTTAGCTCTGCTCCCTATTAATATTGTTTCAATGGAGTTTCGAGCTTGCTTACTTTCATAATCTTCATATTTCATTGAAAAAATATGTAACTAAATTGCTCTGGTTTAGGAACCTTCTCTCTAATTTGATTTTACTATCCAACTCATTAATTTCTTTTTAATGACATGCACTTGATATTCATGGTCATTTCCATTTGTATTTTGTCTTCTTTTTTTCCTATTCTTTTTATTCAATTATTCCATTCATACTAATTGTTAGGCCATCATTTACACTGAATTGTCGACGATTTTTCTCTTCATTTTCCGATCATGACAAGGAGCACAAAGCGGGTGTGACTGGTCGGTAGGGGATGCTCACTCCTCCATGGCACCGGATCCCACCTCGGATGTTTTAGAGGTCCGTGTTTTCTTTGCTCCTACATTTGTATTGTTTAATGGACTTCTGAGCTTGAATGTTGTTCGTTATCTCCATACATTTCATTTAACAATTTTTCTTCTATTTCATATCTCACAAATGTTACGTAAAATATGCAATTTTTATCTCATTCTGTAAGTTCTATGAAATTTAATCGTAAATTTTATGGTGGATATCCAATCAAATAAGGGGTTGAAAATGATGTCAAGAAGGGGGAGGGATTTCTTTTTCCAACATTCTATAACGTTTCACCCCTTGGAAAACTGACATAGACCTAGGAAATATTTAAACTAGCTACAGTGAAATAAAATGAATCTAGAGTACTTATTTCAAAGTGCCAAAAAAGATTCAGAGAGAGGAGAGATGCACGTTTAATGTCGATATGTAGTGTCCAAGGTCAATCACGTGAAAATGTGACTTTGGTCACGTGTGGTAGAAATTGAACTTCGACAAGCAAATTATGCTGGTATAAGTGAGGATCTTTCCCTATGTAAATATCCATTTAAAATATCATATTCATTAAAACTAGCCGTTCATGAAATCGTAAAAAAGTCATATAAACAAGTCGGGTTTAGGTCTTTACTTAACTCTAGTGAATATCATGAAGTTAAATGTATGAGGTAGAGGGGGCGGACATTGGGAAACATAAACGTTGTCGGACGTCATGTAATCATATCATGTCTTTCTTTTTTATTTAAAGATAATTTGGCAAACTATCAACGTATCAAGCTAAAATTTTCAACACTTCTTAAACTTTTGTTGCTTTATAGTCCTCATTAATTTGGTAAGCACAGACTACATAGTATTAATTTTATCGCATCACTCCATGAGCGTTTTGATAACCCTCTTACTTCGCATTCGTCATGTAAAATTGAGGGTTTTCTGTACTTATATGTATAGATTGTTTAGAAGTGAATTTATGATAAATCTGATCAAATATATTAGCATTTTTAGCGATCAAGCAATCAGAATTTTTTTTTTTTGATTTTTGTTCTATAAATCATTTTTAAACGTTGTTTCTGACAATCCAGATTTCCTGCGTATGTGAGACATTATTTTTTTTTGGACATCTTAATTTTTTAAAGCATGTTCTTCAATGAAATATATGGAGATAACGAACAGTATTCAAGCTCAAAAGTCCATTAAACAATACAAAATAGGAGCACAGCAAACACGGACCTCCAAAACATCAGAGGTTGGATAAGGAGCAATGGAGGAGGGAGCATCCTCTGCCGACCTATCATACCCGCCGTGTGCTCCTTGACATGATCGGTAAATAACGGAAAAAAATCCGTCAATATTTCGGTGTGTAAATAATGGCTAACAATTAGTATGAAAAACGACAGTCATTATACGACTTAATTTAATGATAGATTGTATTTGCTGACAAGATTATTGTATCTACGATAGAACTTGCGAAATGACGACATTAAACGAGACTGCTGAAATTCTTGTTTCATCAACTTGTTTATCTGTTCTTACCAAGGCCCATAGGAACCTATTTCAGTTGGTGGTGGCGATGGGAGGGGAGGAATTCTTTGATTACCAGAAAGAAAAAAGGATGGCATAAACATTTTTGTAAGAGGAGGAACGCAAAACTGTAAATTGATTCCAGAAGGAGGGGGTATGACGGGACTGTGAAAACATTATGTAAAGATCGCAATTTCCCAACCCGTAACTTTCTGTATTTTTTTAAATGTCTCTTTCAATAACAGTTAATTTGTAAAAAAATATTCGTACACATTTATATGTGGTATCTCTCAGATGCGTTAGTGTAGAATCTTGAACTAGACTTTCTTTCCGATAAATTACGGGCTTATTATTATTTCATATCCTTTCCTTAGCATATATGTACATAAAAATTCCGCAATGGCCAAAAATATGTATTCTGACGGTTGACACTAGATGGTACAATATTCATTAACATACTTTGAACAGTAACCAGATTAATTTAGCATGAAAATAAGAAAACCAGATTGATTTAAAATGAAAATTAAACCCTGATCCCAGATGATTTTTCCCATCTACCAGTACTTTGCACCAGCTAAGACTTCTGCACAATATACTTTGGATAGACACTAGATCTATCAAACAAAAATTTCCTTGATCCCAGATGTTTTCACTCACCTACCTGTAGCTTGTACCAATATTCCTACACAAATATGGCTCATTTTCTAATTACTAGAGGGAAGGGCGATTAACAGTAAATGAAAATTAACATTAAGATATTACACTTATTTCATATGGTTGCCACTTTCTGAGAGCTAAAATATTTATATTGGCGAAAAAAATAGTACATGTTATATATTTGAAAAGGGAGGGGGCTTCAGAACACGGTGCACTTGAAAGAATGGCGTTCCAAACAAATTGCTTAGAATACATAATCAAATACCAAGATATGTATTACAGATTACATTCCTGTGAATTTCTCAAATTTGCAGAAAGAATCAAATCCTTTAAAATACAATGCACTATGAAAAATCGAGATATAAATGTTCATGCCAATCTGTTTTAAACAAAAGCTGCATCAAATTTATCAATACCAAAATAATTTGATTCAGGCTGTTTAATTACAATCTACTTCGGATATATTGAAATTGAAAGGACCAACATTTTATTTTTTTTTTTCATTATTAGGCCATTTTAAAAATTTTGCTTGTTTGCCCTATTCCCACAGACTGGCTAAAAATGGCCGATTCAAAACTTTTTTAACCTCAAGGAAATGATTTTTTTTCTTTTTTATTCCTGAATTTTCTCATCCCGTCAAGAAGTATATGTTGAAGTTTTCTGGATAAAAACTTTCCCCACCTAACAACCGTGTAACAATCACTATTATACTTGTACATATTATTTGTATTTCCCGCGTTCTGTCCCTATGCCCTATCTACCCATAAGCCCTTGCAAAATAGCTTGGCCGACCAGAACAATTGAGGCCTGGTCATTCCCGGCAGAGAAGCGTAGCTGCAGACACGTTTCTACAATTGAAGCAGCTGGTGTACATGCAAATAGCTGCCTTACAATCAGTATCTTGACTTTGGCACGGAGACAGGTCTGTGGTAAGTATTTACCTATAATATTATTAATATTCGATATGTATATAGTTTTTTTTAGGTAAATTTATTATTGAATACATATTCGTACTTATTTCTGAACTTGGCCAGCTCTCACCATTTTACCTGTCGTTCAGTCAGGTGTGACGGTTAGCGAGAGTGTTCGAATGTCTTTTGTATTATATCGATAGAGTTTAAAGGTGTTATTTTACGCAATTTTCTTGTATTCAGATTTGTTACATTATGTGAAATATTCTGTCCATTTAATTTTTGGTTTAAATGTCTGGGCGGAAGTGAATGACCGGAAGTCGAAAGTAAGGTGCGCAATGTTGGCAATAATTTGCTTTGACTTATGTTAACTGGTAACCATTATACTTTATACATATTGATTTACTTATTTATGAGAATGAATCGCCAAACATAGTAGTGTTGCCAAACATTATTTAGTGAAACATGTGACTTAAAATTATTCGTCATTGTAGCGTCAAGGACACTGGTATGACATGTGCTGGATACTTGCACTAAGCTGAGGGGATCGTCGAGACACAGCGAAAGGTTCCAGGATTAAGGCCCGGAAGGATGCTATATATGGGACAAGATTCACTGGGGGTAGACAGATACAGATAAGTCAATCCACGTAACATTGTATTAGCTCGTTATACGAACACTGACGAAATGACAAACCTAATGACTTCATTCCTGCATCGAGGATGAGGATGATGATGTTTACGAAGATGATGTTGATGATGATGATGACAAGGATAATCATTGATCTGTGAACATGTTCGGCAGTGATACTTTGAGTGAAATCTATACCCGGGGTTAATTGGTTTATTGCCTGATTATTGGTTACCAATTGCTATTCTTTTTTGTTTGATAGTGTGGAAGAGTGTGTGGATCAGAGTGTGGTTGTTTGTTTGAAATCTTATTTATTATTATTATTATTTTTTTTATATAAATTTGTTAAAACTTAGTTGAATTTGTGTGATTTTTGGAGATAGCCAGCTTGACCACGTGACAAACCGAACCATATTTCCCAGAGTTGGTATAGGGCAAACAAACGTTATTTCGAAGATGGCCTTACCAAAGTTCAAAATAAGTATTTTTTTTTTTTTAAATACAGATCCCGATCTAAAACACGTTGACAAATCCAAACCAATCACGCATTTAATTTAGGACACTTGAGCAGTGAAATGAAATAATTGTTCATTGAAATTAATTTTAAAAAAGTCAGCCTACTTTGGTATAATTTTCTATTACATTTTTCAAATTAATTTGAAAAAAAGTCAACCTACTTTGGTATAATTTTCTATTACATTTTTACATTTAGGAGAAACGAATGGAAAATTTTAAGGATTCTAAAACAGCGGTATTTGCTGATTGTATAAGTATACATTATTAATTGATAGTGTAAGCTCGGATTAAACTCAAAACCCTTCGCTATTTTGGATTTAATTTTCACAGTTTGATCTCAGGCGGACATTAATCTATTTTTAGTTACCAAAAGACGATGATTTTACAGAGACACATTTATTATGAAAACACTCAATGAAAACATATTAATTGGAAATATATCAACTGACACCTTAGCATCCATCTAATTGCAATGTCACCAACCATGTCGACTGGCCAGGAGGACTTCAGTATTATAACAACTCATTATTAGCTGAGCAAACGGAAAATTTATTTCAAAGTAAGCAATAATTCAATAATTAAAGCCAGTTTCAATTTAACTGATATTTTATTGCAAAGGTAATGAAAAAGATTCACTGGGGATTTTATATTTCTCTGTATTCTGAGCGCCCGAAATGTGTATATCTATATTTAGGGCTCTCTTCCATATACATTGTTCTGATAAAAACTGCATGTACTTGCATGCATGTACTTGTAAAATCTTATCATGAGGGTTTTTTGATTTTTAGACAAAATGGAATGCAGGCACAAATATATCATTCTGTTGAAATATAATGATATGTTAGGTAGAAAATAATACAAACTTAAAGGTACTAAATTTTAATTTCGATTTTTCAGACAATTGGAAACGTCACCTCCCCTTATGGTTATCTTGAACAACAAAAATTAACTCGATAAATAAACAATAACTTGAGACAGAGACATAAATTGTTTCTTAAACGTGCAGCCTAGAGGTTGGCAATCAAATACGAATAATATTTGAAATGAATGAATGCACAAGCGATTAGGATTGATTAAAACAAGGATGATAAACAAACTTCGGAATGATTTACAACTTAATTTCCCATTCATTATTAACTGTGTTTACACAATGGATTTAAACACAGATTTTTGTTTTGTTTATGATATTATGTCTTCGGCCACGAAGTTGACCAAGGTGGGTGTAACTGCGTGCAGTTAGATACCGTGGATTTTTCATGCTTAAAAGTTTTATTTTATGTGTATTGTTTTTTTTTAGAATTAAGCGAACACTTCAGATGAAAAAGACAATCTCTCTCTCTCTCTTTTTCTCTCTCTCATTTTGTTTGTTCATTTTAAAACGCAATAAAACGAAAGTTGTCACTGAAAAATTTGCAAGGAAACAACAGAACAGGTTGAAATGGCCTTCAACTCGACATTTAGATATATCGACGACGTATTGTCAATTAACAATGGTTATTTCCATTCTTATGTCCATACGATATTTCCCGCTGTGCTTGAGATAAAAGATACTGCAGAGTCTGACACATCTGTTTCATATTTGGATATTTTACTTGAAAAAGACATTAGTGGTAATCTATAAACCAAGCTTTATGATAAACTTGATGACTTTAAATTTTCAATCATCAACTTCCCTCTCTTATGCAGCAATATACCTTCATCTCCTGCATACGGGGTTTATATCTCTCAGCTGATTCGATACGCAAGAGCATGCTCTACGTATGAACAATTTCTAAAACGAGGTAAATTATTAACAAACAAGTTGATGAAACAAGGATATCAGCAGTCTCGTTTTAAGTCATCATTTCCTAAGTTCTATGGTCGATACAATGACCTTGTTAGCAAATACAATTTATCATTGAGTCGTATAATGACTGTCGTTTTTCATGCTGAGTGACTTTTTTCATATTAATTGTTAGGCCATTATTTACACACTGAATTGTCGACGGACTTTTCTGTTATTTCCCGATCATGACAAGGACCATACGGCGGGTGTGATGGGTCGGCAGGGGATGCTCACTCCTCCATGGCACCTGATCCCACCTCTGATGTTTTGGAGGTCCGTGTTTGCTCTTCACCTAACATGTAATGTTTAATGGACTTTTGAGCTTGAATACTGTTCGTTATCTCCATATTTCATTTTAGAAGAGCGCATGTGAGTTAAGGCTAGGTATAAGCGTTTCTATGCAAATGAGCTGATAAAAGCGCATATGAGGTATATTTATTATTCAGAGAAAGTTTTGATTTATTTTCTTATGCATACATAGTACCCACGATGTGTTATAGGCAGTACACATTTTGATGTCATATTATGACGTAATTGTTATTGCCTACTGCAGGCAATAAAACACATCAACAAAACAGTTTCGGCGCAAGGGATTACCCTATTTAATTTTACATAAAATTGTATAATGCTAAGAGGAATACTCTGTAGATTAAAACTGCTGCACAAATCCTAGGCATTTTTTATATGATCGGAATTTGAGGAAACTTATACCGGACTGTACATTTTTACCCTGACTCAACTTAAAACTTTACAAATAGAAAATAAACAGCTGTGCTGTTGATATTTATGCAGCAACACCAGCATTCTATGGAGTATTTTGCTTCTAAATATACCTTGGTTCGATGAAATAAAGTAAAACATACCCTTGCGCCGAAGCATTTTTGTTGATGCCCATTAGAATCTTCTGTGGTAAAGAACAACGACGTCATAATATGACGTCATAATGTGTACTGGCTATCTCATGTCGTGGGTATCAAGTGTTTATTAGACAATAAGTTTTAACTTTTTATGTATAATAGATATAGTCCTTAGGCATTTTAATTAGTTTATTTGCATAGAAATGCCTATACCTAGCCTTAACTCACCTGCAAACATTAATAATTATCGTACTCAGGTATATTATATATAGCAAGTTTATTTTAGTTATACGCATTAAGAATTCTCGTTCAATTCCCGACTTAAAATGGTCACTTGTTTTCGGGTGCAGCTTTTAACTCACAAATTACACAAGACTCAAACAAATTAACAAGTTCAAGAGATTAATAAGATATTCATGAAACACTTTTTCAGCGAACGCAATGTTGAATTCTTGACCGTTTTTAAGTTATGAAGCGAAAACTTTCAGGGGCCCTAGATCCCTTATCCCTACTACTATTCCATATATACTAGTTGAGCCGATCTGTCTTCCTGAATATATGTCAACCTGTCGACCTGTCAACCTGTCTACTCGTCTACTTGTCGACCTGTCAACCCGTTGACCTGTCAACCAAACATTCTGTCAACCCGTCGACTTGTCATCCTGTCGACCTGTCCACATATCTACATGTCCACAATTTTACCAAAAAGTTGTCACGCTTCATAGAAGTCTTCGTATTTCGTATCCGAAACATTGCGAATTGAAGTCTAGTAGATTAATTGTCCAAAGAACAATTAGAGGTCTTTTCATCTTCTTTGAATTCATTTTTTTTTCAATTTTGATATTTAACTCTCCAAAGCTAAATTTCTTGAACAGAAACAGAAATGGTTTCAATCTAAAGAAATCAATTTTACAATATTCATTTCAATGTCTCTACGTTGATTGGATATATCCTTTTAAACTCGAGATAAAAGACACAACGGAGTCTGACATATCTGTTTCATATTTAGAACTTTTACACGAAAAGGACGTTACTGCAGGTAACTTAACAAAAAAAAAAACTTTATGATAAATGTGATGACTTCAACTTTTCTATCGTTAACTTTCCTTATTTATGTAGCAATATACCATTATCACCTGCTTAAGGAGTTTATGTCTCACACTTAATTCTATATCCAAGAGCATGTTTTGCTTAAGAACAATTTCTTAAAACGAGGCAGGCTATTGAAAAAAAAATGTGTTGATGGTACAAGGATATCTAATGTCTCAAAGTCAACATTTTGCTTATTCTTCGGTCGATACAATTACTTTGTCAGCAAATAATCTATCATTATGTCCAATGTTGACTGACGTTTTTCATACAAATTGTTAGTGCATTATTTTTACACTGACGTTTTCCGTGTGTCTGTCATGACTGGTCGACAGAGGATGCTCACTCCTTCATGCCACCTGATCCCTCCTCTGAGGTTTGTAGAGGCCCGTTTTTCCTCTGCTCATAATTTGTATTATTTCAATGAACTTTGAGCTTGGTTACTTTGTTCGTTTTCTTCATATTTCATCGCCCAAAAAAACACTCCTACATTGGCTTAGTTTCTCAGAGGGGTTATAAATGAAATGTTTTAAATATGTTGGTTTTATAATATTTTTAATTCAATTTAAAAAACATGTTTTCTGCACATTAATCTCTATGTTATCAGTATGAATATCATGTTTAGACTATTTAGATATTGAAGGCATTTTTCTTAAGCAGAAAGTGATGCTTTGAGTACTGGTAAAGACAATAAAGATTCAAAATATACGATTTAGTAATCTAATTCATATGTCTTATAGAAATATTTACAGAATGAAAGTACAGTCGGTAGATTTCTTCGATTTTTCATCTACAACTGTATAAATATCAATGAAATGCTAGTTGTCCTAGGAATTTAACCTCAAAAAGATTCTTTTAAAAGATTTATTGGAAAAAAAAAAATATAAAGATAAATGTTGTTATTTTCAAATATGGATTATTAAACCGTAGATAATCAAAAAAATCGAATCATAGAACAACTTTACTTTAAACGTTAAAGGATTGTAACATCTTCATAAATACTCAAACTTTCCTCAGAAATCTGGTCCCCTTCATTGATAAAATGACTTGTAATTGTTTCTTTGTCTTTGTGATATTTTAACGAATTCGAATTTGTCGCAGAAAAATCTTCATTCCAAATGCTTTCTTTTCCAGGAAAATAAGGAACTGTGTACATTTCTGTCGATTCAACATTATCTTCGGCTTCATATAAATGTTCTGTTGATAAAAAATCCTTTTCTTGTTTTTCTCTGTTTTTGTTGGTTTCTGAATAAAACTTTTCGTTGGGAAAAAATAAATCTGTATAATGTTCTGGATGAGCAGACCTCGGAATGTTCAGGTCTTCATATTCAATCAATTCTGAAGTAGCATCTTTCTTTTCGGACTGTATACCTTCAGTTTTAAATATCAATACAAGTAGTTTGCATAAACAAAATATGAAGTGAAAGATATTCATGATTTAATTTATATAATATCAAAACCATGGTAATAGAATTGCATACAGGGATGTATTTGTTTTTTAAATACTTGCCTCCAAAAGCTAACGGGATGTCATTTCGTGTGTTATCTATATTTCTTTCATCCTCGTCTTTTAGCTTAGAGATATCACCAATACAGTTGTAGGCCGAATTGCTTTCATCTGTAGCCCCTCTCTCATTATTTCTATTGTATTTAACAGAACTGTAGGGCCTTAGTTTTATATCCACACAGTGGTTCCCTCTAGGCAATGTCAATTTCGAGTTATTTGAAATATTATTTAAGGTTTCATTCTCAAATACGTTTTTATCAGACCAAGCATCCTGGTATTCATGTTCTAAATTTTCGGTTTTATTCTCAATGCAATTTTCCTCATTTTCTTTGTGATATCCTACGTTAAAATATGGGCTGTAATCTGTAAGGACATATTGGAACACATTTTCAAGATTTTTTATCTTCAAAAATCTGACATTTGTATCGAAAACCAAAAGTGTCAAATAATTGGAAAATAGCTGATTTGATTTTTTTTAGTTACTTTACAACAAATACACAATACCATTCTCTAATTTTTCTTCATGCAGTGCCCCGTTTTCTACCAGTAAGCCTGTGTAGCTATTGGTATGGTTATTATCTTCGTCACTTTCATTGTCTCTGTTCCACAAGGTTATGTTATTCTCCGTAATATTTTCTACACTGAAAGAAACTTATGGAAAGAATAACAATCTCATTTATTTTATCAAATAACAAACTTCTTTTCTTTTTATTATACTGTCTAAATATTCCTTTTTGTCTTAATAAACGTAATACCTGTTGTTCTTGCTGGGTTACCTACTGTACCAGTTCTCATTTTAATGTACCTTTGAATGTAAAAAAAAAATATAAAGATCACATTAAAAACAAATAGACATTACTTTGAAAGTGTAATTAGTTGTATAAGTGTAATCAGACAATTAATGATCCTTTAAAAGTGAAAAAATAGACCTCATAATTAAAACATTTAAAACAATTAACTATAACTTTCAAAGTGTATTTAGTTTTTATATTTGTGGTCATGCTATTAACTATATGTTAATCGTACCATGATTTCACTAAGTACATCACCCCAACAACAAAGAGTGTTCCAATAGATCCCAGTGCAGTGAAGAGTGTGTTTTTCCATGATGAGGACGACATCGCTTTTGTTGTGGAACCAGTCGACAAAATTTTTCCCACTGATGTGAAAGTGGAGGTTGAGATAACAGACCAGTCTGTACAAAAACAAAAAAAAAAAAAACAAAAAAATTCTTGAATTTAACTTGCTTATCCGGCTTATTAAAATTTATATTTATGAATTTTAAGCAATAGTTTTTTTGTACTGAAAGAAAAAAAAGAACTATACCGAAAATTGTCTTTTTTAAACCTATTAGATATGCCGTATCTGAGAGTCCGAGAGATTCAAAATTCTAAATGAAATGTTTAAGAAGTGATGAAGGATAGGAGGATTTCATTTTTCAGAATAACAACAAATGAATGTTACTTTATGTAAATTCAATGAAATAGCCACGCACCTGTTTGTGGTAGACAGCCGACTGTCCTGTCACATATATCTTCCTCACAAGAACACTTCTCTTGACATAATAATCCAAAGTATCCAGAGGGACAAAGTCCAGTACAGTTCGTACCAAAAGTACCCGAAGGACACTCTGTATCGATGAGAGGTTCTCAGTGTTATCTTCATTTTTTACTCAGCTTTCATATATTCAATTTGTTGAATTGATTTTAATTTAGAGTATAAACTTACGTATACAATGACCGCTTTTGTTCTTGTAGAAGTTGAAGCAACATATTCCTGTTTCACTTTGTCGTTGAAAAAAAAATGAGATAAAGATTTTGAAACCACACAAATCACATTCTTATGCTACAAAGCAAATATTTTCAAAGAATTGATTTTAAAACACATTTAGATATTCATACTTATGTATTGTACAGGATTGGACTCCACTTTGAAGAAAAAGGGATTTAAATAAAAACGTCAATAATATCATTTTGTTTTGCTTAGTTCCAGGCCTATGTTGAAATCATTTTACAATAATTAATACTAAATAAACAGGATAATAAATGTTGATTTTATTTCCTGCTCTGTTTGGGAAAATGAGGAAAAAACGTTATTTTTTTCGTATTAGTTTTGAAAGTTTTCAATTTTTTCGTATACTTACCTTCATTATAATGTCCCTGTACTGATTGATAACGAATTAGTATGTTCTATTTTCCATCAATTTTAAACCAAAGCAGGCTACTGATAAATATGTTGATGTTACATGACTTTCGAAAGTTTACTTTAAACTGCATTTAGCAAAGCTTTTTATCAATTTTGTTTGTTTTTTTTTTCAGTTTATCGTTTGGTATTTTGACTAACAGATTTAATACCAATGATAAGTTCCTTGTGTTATATTTATTTTTTCTATGAATTACTAACTTGACCTGATCAAAATACGGTTAACCGAAGGCCATTCAAGAAAAGATGCTTACTCTGCCTATGCTTGTAAATTTTTCTCTTGTGTCCCCATAAGTTCCATATGTAGTCGAAGTTTTTTTTTTTTTCAATTAACAATATATTTATTTCCATTCCTACATTGATTCGATTATGCCTTTTACATGTACTTGGAAAAAAAAATACCACAGAGTCTGACACATCTGTGTCATATTTTGATATTTTACGAGAGAAAAACTTCAATGGTAAAATAAAATAGAAAAAAATTATGAAAAACGTGATAACTTCAACTTTTTCATGGTCAACTTCCTTAATGACCCTCTATACACCAGAGGAAAATATTTTTTGGACATTGAGAAAATTATAGTGTGTAAAGGTGTAAGTATTGAGCTCATCTATCACATTTTCAATATATGGTGCCTTGCATTTACCCTCAGGAAAAATGTTCAAAGACAATGAAGTACTGATGAACATAAATCAATGTTGTTTACTTAAATGGGCAAAATACTTGCAAATGAAGTGTTCTATCTATTCATCTTGGCCTGTTAAAGTGTTATGATTGATTTGATCACAAATTAAGTAATAAACTGTACATTTCAATTTATTTTATTCTTGATCAAAGGGCAGATTACTCTATCTGCATAAAAATGCAACAAAATCAGAACTCTCTAGTGTGCAGTGTATATCTATCTATCTATCTATCTATCTATCTATCTATCTATCTATCTATCTATCTATCTATCTATCTATCTATCTATCTATCTATCTGTCTGTATGTATGTATGTATGTGAAACGAGGCAAGCTATGGACAAATAAGTTGACGAAAGAAGAATATCAAGAGCTCGTTTAAATCAACAATTTGCAAATTCTATGATCGATTCAGTGTCAGCTAATACAATATTAAGTCAAATGTTGACGTACGTTTTTCATATAATTTGTCAGGCCATTATTTTCACTGAATTGTCTACGGATTTTACAGTCTGCCTGATCATGACAAGGAGAACACGGCGGGTGTGACAGGTCAACAGGAGATCCGCTTACTCCTCCGTGCACCTGATTCCACCTCTGATGTCTTTAGAGGTCCGTGTTTGCTCTGTTTCAAATCTGTATTGTTTCAATGGCTTCTTGAGCGTTATTGCGTTCTCCTCATATTCCATCCTTTACTCGATTCTTTATTCTTTAAAATATTTCAGAAATTGATAAATGATAACTATTTCTTATCTCCTATATTTTACATTATGACAATTCGTTTTTTTAATTAAAAGGAAGGAATATAATGAATAAATTTGCAAAGAAAACATAGAAATTCAAACACTTTCTTTATAAAGGATTATTTAAGAATCTCACTGAGCTCCCTTTTACACAATTTGATATTTATTTTGATAGTTTTTCATATTTATTATTTTTTCTCACTGTATCTTGATATTTATTCTAATATTGTATTTTAATACTTATTTTGATTTGGTGTTTTCATATTTATTTATTTTATTCTTATATAAATATTTTTGGGATTGCTTTTTCTTTTCTTTGTTATATATATATATATATATATATATATATATATATATATATATATATATATATATATATATATATATATATATATATATATATATATATATATATATATATATATATATATATATATATATATATATATATATATATATATATATATATATATATATATATATATATATATATATGTATATATATATATGTATATATATATATATATATATATATATATATATATATATATATATATATATATATATATATATATATATATATATATATATATATATATATATATATATATATATATATATATATATATATATATATATATATATATATATATATATATATATATATATATATATATATATATATATATATATATATATATATATATATAAATGATTGATCAGTTTATATCCAATCTAACTACCGTTGAAAGCAGCATATGTTTAGAATAGAACAATGAAGATAACGAACTGTCATCAACTGCTATGAAAGGAAAATATAACCTTTTAAAAATACGGAACAAAACAAATTACATATGAAGGATGGAGTGCTTTTGATGAGTAACCATTGTCTATAAATAGAACAATTCTTTATTAACATGTGCTAAATGTCCAGCACTGGAACAGTGCGTTTGAAATTCGACATAGATTGAACTTTCATTCTTAATTAAAATATATATATATATATATGATTGAGGCTATCTAAAGAAAAGAACCTGGGAATGATAGAATTACAATTTTTTTTAAAAATAGATATATACATAACGGTCTCTGTGACAGATACTGGTGTTAATATTGGTGTAGATTTGTACACAAATATAAGCTATAAGCTCTCTGATTTTATATTCTCAAGTGTTTTTCAAAACTACTTCACATCGAGTCGCAACTAATTGTAGAAACATTTCCGAAAATTGTTAATGTGTAACGGATATGTTTACATGTACACTTCCTTGATCATGTCGATGTTCACTGGTACCAAGTAAATAAGTTTGAATGGAAACTCAGTGCCCTGCATTTTCAATAACAAAGGGAGAGGGAAAAAATCAGGAAAATAGAACGTGTTAGTTCAGTGTATACGTATTTTAGTCTACACTGGGAACCCTTTTCACAAATGTAAATAATATTGTTATAAAATGCCGAATTCTCATCAACATGGAAATGATAAAAATCAGGAGACAGACATTGTGTCATTTTATTGTCATACTCATCTTTACAAAAAATGTTTGTAGTAATTTATGTGGAGACAGGTTTGTGATTAATGGCTTTTGAGAATGTTTAGTAATAGATTTATTGTATATGATTTTAGATAATCAATTGAAATAAATGTCTTTTTCTATGATTTTTTTTTTTCATTTGAAATGTTTACAGGTGCTGTTTTAATTTTTACCGAAGCCCGGACGGGAATTGTCTTGGTGAGCACAATTAACTTCTATTTTTGTTTACATCATAAACCATAAAAATAAAATCATCTGTTTCGTTGTAATATTTAGTTCATGATGTTGCATATCGTGTTTTACACACATGAAAAAAAAAATAGAAATCATTGATAACTTTGTCTAAGCCGAAAAGGAAGTGGACTCAAAATGATTAGAGATTTCAATTGAAAACATCTCACCTGGGATTTATATAGTAGTCTCAAATACGTCTTAACTGCTGGCTCACCTATTTCTAAATACGGTTACTTAATATAGCTTAAGCTTTTATGTAGAATAGGAAAAGGAAACATCCATCAGCCAAGTCTCATCCACATCTTACCTTAAGCAGGTTTTGTTCACTAATCTTTCACTACTCTAGGCTTCACTGAACAGAAAGTGCTTTTAAACTTTTCTGATGAGCATATTGAATTCTTATGTGGAATTTTGATCCAATTTTGATTAGTAAAGGTTTCTCTTAGGGTGGGGTTATAATAAAATAAATCGTAAAAATCGTAAGAGTATTATAAAACGTAAAAGCTTAAGTTTTCGAACTACTGTATTCAGGGTTATTTTCAGCCCGTTTTATTTGGCCTTTTCACACTTTTAAACAACTTTCCCGTTTAAAATTCTCCCAGACATAATTGTATTAAAGAGATAATGCTGTGTTGCTTATTTTGCCTCCTTTCAAATTCGTCCAATTGCAACATGGATCCCCCCTCCAAAGGACAAAATTTACAATATTTTTTATGAAACAAATTCATCAATGAGTATTTCAATATCATGTACATGTAGATTGAAGTTTTTGGGGCAGGTGTACGCATCAATAAGTTGTTAAGAGAATGTAATGTAAACCGTTGTTTTTAATTTTTCTATAAAACTACACTGGTCAGGGTAGCCTCGTTGTAGGGTGTTTGATTCGAGATAAATAGTTCCCATATCGATTTTTGTTGCCGCAATATTAACCATTGCTAGTGACTTTTCCTTTATCAAGCGCTGGGTATTAAAATTGAAAGTCACGTGTCTATACATGAGACCTTAAAACCGAGGTTTCGTGTCCAGTAGGTGTTGACCCTCAGTAAAGATCCATCACTGTTTGAAGGCCCTGAGAGCCGAGAATAAGTCTAAATATGAAGCTCTTTACTGATACATGGTGACATCTTTATATGAGTGAATGGGACTTTAAAAACATACAGAAAAATCAATCTAAAAAACTTCATACAATGTAGTATTAATTTTACACGTCACAACCTTGCATAAAATCGTTTTAGATTCTAATTTGTTCATATATAATCCTTATAAATTCCGGGCTTCGTAGTTATTGGGGCCCTTTTCATGGTGACATGCTTATTTCAGTGTCCACTAGGTACTCATGAAATGAACTGTGCAGAAAAAATGTGATTTTCATGGGAGGCTATATCTGTTATAATGTAACCGTCCAGCAGAAAGATATGATCTTAGAAATGGCTGTTCCGAAGACGTAATTATAATCAAAAGTATTTATTTACGTGTTTATCTAGAAAAAATGATTGGCAACGCTAAACATTTCATTCATAATCTATATATCAATCAAATGTTTTAATAAACAACTTCAAAGGATTGTAACTTATTCAGTATATAACATATTTGACTTTCGAACAAGACCTTAAAAACAGAGATAC
This sequence comes from Saccostrea echinata, assembly GCF_033153115.1. NCBI lineage: Eukaryota > Metazoa > Mollusca > Bivalvia > Ostreida > Ostreidae > Saccostrea > Saccostrea echinata. The sequence continues at coordinate 3,414,207 of NW_026889773.1, read as the reverse complement.
CGTGTCACGGTAGGCGTTGGTTGGCACGATAAAGAACCATAGCTGCTCAATGACTCTGAGTGCCGAGTATATTTCTTAATTGAAAACCCTTCACAAGTATATGATGACGTCTCTATATGAGAGAAAAGTTCTTATATGCGGCTTTAAACAACATACAATTAATTTATAAAACTACAGTGTAGTACTAATTTTACATGCAATAACCTTCCATGAAATCTATGGCATGTCAAACGTTGCAATATTCGATCTTTTCCATTTGCATTGTATAACTTTCCATTTGTATTATATAATTTTTGTTTGTATTGTATAATTTTCCATTTGTATTGTATAATTTTTATTTATATTCTGTAATTTTCCATTTGGATTCTATAGTTTTCCATTTAGTTTGTATATTTTCCATTTGTATTGTAAAAAAATCATTTGTATTGTATAATTTTTCATTTGTATTCTATATTTTCCAATTGCATTGTATAATTTCTTATTTGTATTGTATAATTTCTTATTTGTATGCGATAATTTTTCATTTGTATTGTATCCGAGGATTGTTTATTTATTTCGTTACGAAGGATGTCATTGGTCATAAGTCTGTATAAAGGTTTCAGGTGCCCAACACAAACTTAGTCTGGTACCCTTCCCACAACTCCCACCACACACTCACTACGAACACAAACTCGGCTCCTCTACTTGCGTGCATGCTAAGGGACGACCATTTGATTCGGGGGGGGGGGGGGGGTCGAATCCGATTATTTTTCATTCTCTCACAGGAGAGAATATTTATTTCCAATATGACCAGAGACAAGGAGAAAAACGAAAAGAAGAAATCTGCCCAAACCCGAAAACTCAGTTTCTTTGGGGTGGGGGTAGGTTCACCACTCAAGGCCAATCTATTCATTTTCTCAGTCATTATTTCTTAGGACAGATTATTTATTTGCCACCATACATATGCCGCCGAAATAAGGCTGAAATATTGCCGACTCAGCGTTAAACGATAATCAATCAAGCAAGGAAGCAAGCAAATACATATGAGCCCAGTTTGCTTTGAGCACCCAGAACATCTTCAACCCGATACAGGCTGAAACGTGACCAATGAAATCCTTCGTAACGAAACAAATAAACAATCCACGGATACAATACAAATGAAAAATTATCGCATGCAAATAAGAAATTTTACAATACAAATAAGAAATTATACAATGCAAATGGAAAATTATAGAATACAAATAAAAATTATACAATACAAATGAAAATTATACAATACAAATAGAAAATTATAGAATACAAATAAAAATTATACAATACAAATGAAAATTATACAATACAAATAGAAAATTATAGAATACAAATAAAAATTATACAATACAAATGGAAAATTATACAATACAAATGGAAAAGATCGAATATTGCAACGTTTGACATGCCATAGAAATCTGGTCAGTTTCAAATTTGTTCAGATATATTCCCTTTTATTCCGGGCTTCCTGGATTTTTGGGCCCTTTTTATGGTGACATGGTTTTTTCAGCATGTCCACTGGGTACTTATGGAAAAAAAAAACTGCACAGAAGAATGTGTGAAAGGTTTATATGGGAGACTCTGTCAGTCACAGTGTAACTGTCCAGCAGAAAGTTGTGATCTTAGATATGGCTGTCCGAAGACGAATACTGGTAATTATAATCAAAAGCATTTATTTACCTGATAACCTAGAAGAAATGGTTTGCAACGTTGAACATTTCATTCATAAACTATATATCCATCAAATATTTTAATGAATAACTTCATAAGGTTAATACTAGATCAATTTATGTAAATTTGCGTCTAATACCTTAATAATTTTGTTTGTTTGTAAACATACTTTGTATACATTTATATGCGAAAAATATACAATTATTGCTGTTTTTGATGTCAATACGGAGAATTAGCCACTTGAATAGTGCAATATTCCCCAAGCTTGAAGGGCAAAGTGAATACTGTATTTGCAAACAATTTTCTTGCTTTAAGTTCAGACACAATTGTGTTTTTGAGAAAATGCTGTCTCCGTTAAATTCGCCCACTTTCAACATGAATAAAGGAACTAAATTAAATCTGGTTCGAAAATCTCCCTGTATGTTTTTTTCTAAAAATATCATTTCATTATTAAGTATTCCAATGTCATGCAGGTTGAAGCTGTTGTGGGCAGGTTAACGCCTCAAAAGAGGATTAAAATTTATCAATGGAATTTAAAAATTAATTCGTAAAAACATCTTTACTGTATAGTAGTAATTTAACATGTAATAGTCTTGCATGAAATATATTGAAATATATAGCAGAGCAAACACGGCCCTCTAAAATAACAGAAGGGGAATTAGGTGCCATGGAGGAATGAGCATCCCATGCCGACCGGTCACACCTGTCGTGTGCTCTTTGTCATGATCGGGAAATAACGGAAAAATCCGCCGACATTTCAGTGCGTGAATAACGACCCAACAATTAGTATGAAAAACGTCAGTCAGCATTTGACTTAATGATAGATTGTATTTTCTGACAAGGTCATTGTATCGACCATAAAACTTACGAAATGTTGACTTTAAACGAGTCTGCTGATATTCTTGTTTTATCGACTTGTTTGTCAATAACCTACCTCGTTTTAGAATTTTAAATCTATCTAGATTCAAATTTGTTCGAGCATATTTCTTGAATTAAATTAGGGCCCTGATCATGGCGACATGCTTGTTTCAGAATGTCCACTGGGCTATCATGGAATAAACTGCGCCGAAAAATGCGTTAAAGGTTTTTATGGAAGACTCTGTCAGTCAGAGTGTAACTGTCCAGCAGAAAGATGTGATCCAATAAATGGCTGTCCGAAGACGAATACTGGTGATTATAATCTAAAGTATTTATTTACGTGTTATCCTACCAAAGTATTGGTAACGTTAAACATTCTATTCAATATATTATATTATATTATATTATTATATTATATTATATTATATTATATTATATTATATTATATTATTATATTATATTATTATATTATATTATATCATTATTTAAGGAATGAATTTAATAGCTACCCAAGTTATACTGGTATAATCTGGGTTGGGGCAGTTTACGCTTTATAAACCGCGAAGCGGTTTATAAAGCGTAAACTGCCCCAACCCAGATTATACCAGTATAACTTGGGCAGCTATTAAATTCATTCCTTATAATTTAATTTTCTATCCTTAAGAGTAAAAAATAAGACAATTTCTCCTCCAAAAATGCCTTCAAAGTGTACGTATATTTAAATGCAACGTCAAGCGGATTGATACGTTTTTGACGTAAGTCATTGTGACGTAGGCAACCCAGGTTATACAATTTATTCTAATTTTTTTATCCAATCAAATGACGCGTTACAACCAAAATTAAATTATATACTTAACAACTTCATCAATTTTGACTATATCAATATTTGTAAAGCTGCGTAAAATACATTATATAAACTTGTTTTTAACACACTTTGAATATATATATATGCATCATTAGTAGCAAATAATAGCACTTTTAAATGAGATGCCCATGTGAAAAATACTATATATAGAAGTATTAATGATCTTGAGGTCAAAACGATGATTTATTCATCTGAGGAGTACAGTATTCATCAAGTCCGAAAGGCAAAGAAAATATTGTACTTTGAAGGGCTACTTAATCATCGTATTAACCCTAAAAAAACCCAGCAATAATTATTTTATTATATGGTGCAATGATTAAATGATCAAAACCCGATAAGGTAAATTAACCTTGCAACTGTTCTGGATTGTTTATATTTATGAAAGCGTAGCCGAATGCAGTGAGAGAAGCAAAATAAAATTAACTTAGTATCCAGTTGCATCAATTTTTATTATTTTTTTTACCTATTTTTGGCCGGATTTAAAAAAAAATTATATGTTCACCTGAAAGATTTACATAACCATTTGTATCCTTTTAGAAGTTTTCGATCTATTATGGTGCAATATAGAAAAAAATAAATGTAATGTTCAACTAGTTGGTCTTCAGTAGATGCAGTAACTTTTCAAGACTAATATCAATCTGGAAGTGCTATTATTAGGCCAATGTAGAAAAAATAAATGCCTGCATTTCGCTCTAAATTTCACCTGAATTTTATTGGACGCTTACAAGATGTTTTATTTAACCAATGTATAACATATTAAAGCTGAATCTCTTACAATATCTAGTTTTGTTTGTAGCAGAAGGTACGGAAGGCGAGAGTAAATGGGTCAATGGAACTTACGCTCTAATAGGATCTGTCACCACCATGAGCCTAATAGGCCTGCTGTTTTATCTTAAATCCTGGTAAAAGTGGATAAAAACACAGAATTATAAAACGGCTTTCTTCTCCTTCAAGTCAAGAGAGAAATAATCCAATATTCAAATGCCCATTTCAATTTCAACTGCTATTGACTGTGATGATATGAAAGAATTCAATAATCGATCAATCAGTCATATTAAGTATCTTTCCTGTAGGTTCTCGAAAACAAACGTACCATCTACGGTTACAAATCAGATCTATACAGCTCAGACAGGTATGATCATAAATAGATAAAAGAAAAAAAAAAGTAAAAAAAAAAAACAAAACAAGTATTGCAAAATAATCATCGTGTATTGATTGATTGCATATTGTTTTACGTCCCATTCGAGAATTTTTCACTCATATAGAGACGTCACCATATACCGGTGTAATAGATATACATTATTTATAAGAAAAAAAAATTAGTATATTAAATGTTTTAATTGTGTTCAATAAATCTTATTGTTAGGCATTTGTTTTTATATTGAATTTAACTACGGAATGTTTCGTCTGCCTGATAAATACAAGGGCTGACGTTAGGTTTAAAGGGTAAACAGGGGATGCTCACTCACTCCTCCTTGGCACCTGATCCCACCTCTGGAATTTCCAGCTGTCCGTGTTTAATACCTTCTTCACAGAATTGTATTTTTTATAGATTTTTTTTAGATCGATCACGGTTCGTTGTCGTCAGCTTTTTTATTAATTTAATTATCTAATGAATTTGTATCTCCATTTAATGGTCCTTAGGGAAAAAAGTTAAAGTATCTATAGATTTAAAAAAAACAGTGCCGTATAAATTATAAAAAAGCCCTTTCTGTTACAGAAAACCAGGAGGAACATGGATATGAAAGTCGCAGAAACTCATCATCCAGTGAGACAGAAACTGTTCCACAGAGAACACAAAATTATCCAGACCTCAACAATTACACCGATTTGAGATTTTCCCGAATGCAACCTCTGTATGACAACTCAAAAGACCATGAAAATGTCCCTGAACCGGAAGCACCATCTGTTGATTCTATTCCATCTCAAAGAACTATAAACGACCATAACGAAGAAGCTAAAATCGACGATATTGACGCAGATCGCGAAGGAGAATATGAAGGATGTTTTAAACATGAAGAGTACAATGTCTTGTCTCTACGTAAACCTTCTATTGAGAAAACAATGACCCTGAGATCAATTGACTCATTAACCAAACTCGATGACAATGCAGACGGAATGGAAGATAGATACGACTCAATGGAAATGAATGAGAAAAACAAAGAGGAATGCACACTTGAAATAAGGAAAATTAAAAGTGATCTCGCTGAAAAAGATGTTTGTCGAAAAAGTTCAATAGATGAAACAATAAAAGAATATATTGAAAGTGCTCAACTGAATCGAAAACTTGAGATGATAGTAGATAATGAGACAAGCGCCTTAATGTCGATATCAAAAAGTAAAAGTTTCACAGCCCTGGAGTTTGATCGACCCAAGCGTTTCTCGTCACGACCTTATAGTTTGGCAAATAGTATCTGGCGTAAACAGCACACTTCTGGGAAGTCAAAACTGAGTAGAATATCAGATTATGAAGACGTTTCTCCACTGCATGCAGATGATGAAAATGACGTAGATGAACTCAAATGCTTAAACATAAATATTCAAAGTAACACAGCAAGTTTTACCGATCAAATGATAGCTACATTATCTAACGAAAATAAAAATAAAATATCACAAAGGTCTTCTGTTAGAAAAGAAGATGAGTGCCAACAAGCATATGAAGAAATAGATTCATTCAAAGATGAATCACATAAATATACAAAAGGAAAAAATGAAAATTTCGAACCAGATACGTCATATGAATACAGTCAGGTGCAGAAACGACCACAGCTTCGTGTTAATGACTCCAGCACGCTGTCCGTAGAACTGCTGAGTGAGGAAGGAAAAATAACCACAAAAATGTAACCGAATGTCATTCAAAATATGATTACATTTTTAAAAAAAAATACTTAATCTGTAATGGAGTCAACTATATAGATCGATACTCTATTTTAGTATACTTAAAAATTCCAAGGAACTTTTAGAAAATTTTGAAATAATTTTTTTTACCAAAATCAATAACATCAAATATACGACTTTTCAACACTTTATACATCCATGCCCCTACGATAAATTAAAGTCCAGGCTTTTTGAAATCATTGACAGCTGATTTTTCAATAAAAATGGAACTAGTAAATATACTTACCTTGTCATTGGTCATTTGCAACAGTATTTTGTAACACCAAAACTAAGGACTTTTCAGCACTTTATACAACAATACCCAACATTAAATTAAAGTCAAGGCTTTTCGACATCAAAAACAGCTGTGTTTTTTTTTTAAATGGAACTCGTTATACACTTACCTTGTCATTAGTTATTTGCAAAATGATTCTGCTAAAAAACATTCTGATTTTAAAACACGTATGCTGAAGTTCATATTAAAAAGATGCTTGAGTTTTTGATTGACAAAATCTATATAGTTTTTGGAGATCATGTTATCGGACAATCTTTTAGAATACCCATGGTTACCAATTGGACCCCCTTATTAGCAGACCTATTTTGCATTCATATGAAGCAGAATTTATTGAAAAACTTCTATATGAGAAGAAGAAAACACCTGCTTTGGCCTTCAACTCGACATTTAGACATATCGACTGACGTATTATCAATTAGCAATAGTTATTTACATTCATATGTAGTCTCAATATATCCCAGTGAGCTTGAAATAAAAGATGTTTTACTAGAAAAGGACTTTAATAGTAACCTAACAACTCAGTTTTATGATAAACGTGACGACTTCAATTGCTTAATCGTCAACTTCTCTTTCTTATGTAGTTATATACTCCCAGCCGATTCGATACGCAAGAACATGCTCTACGTATGAAAAATTTCTAAAGCGAGGCAAGCTGTTGTCAAAAAAAATTGATAAAAAGGATATCAAGAGTCTCTTTTGGGGTCATCATTTAGCAATTTATATGATCGATACAATGACCTTGGCAGCGAATACATCCTATCATTAAGTCAAATGCTGACTGACATTTTTCGTACAGAATCGCAAGTCCATTATGAACACACTGAATTGTCGACGAATTTTTCTGTTTCTTTCCTATTTTTTTTTTCGATGAAGACAAGGAGCATACGGTAGGTGTGACCGGTCAACGGGGGGTGCTCACTCCTCCATGGCACCTAATCACACCTCTGATGTTTTGGAGGTTCTTGTTTGCTCTGCTCCCGATCTGTATTGTTAGAATAGACTTTCGAAACAATTATCTTTCAAATATGATCAATAAGATCTTAATAACGATCGTAGAACTTGCGACAGGCCACTCTTAAAACAGGTTTTTGAAGTCTTTGTGACATTAACTTATGTGTTCTCAATTGTAATCAATAAAACAAGGAGTAGGAACAAATATTTACATTTGCAAATGTTTTCCTTAGAATTACTTATAAATCAGTCACAAATGTAAATATAAGTAATAAGGCATCATTTAAAAATTTATGGAGATGTAAATACAGGTTGGTACATGATCAAATCTACCGTAAAAAAAACTCGGTCTTTATGGAATTGAATCACATGACAAAAAGAATTATACCTCATTTCGTAAATAAAACTTTGGGTTTAGTTAAACGATAAAAAATGCATTTAAAAAAGAAAAAAAATAATTAAATCCACTTTTAATAGCGCATATGTACTGGCGGCCTACCACAATCAAAAGCAAAAACATCATGGTACCAGTTTGTATCTTGTGCTGTTTTATGTTTTTTGAAAAAATCTACATTTAATAGTAATATATATATTTACGCCACTCATGTAATGAAATTTGGAGATAACGAACCTTAATTAAGCTCCAAAAATTCACTGAAAACAAATAAGTGGGTTTTTTCCGTTATCTGAAAAAATTCGTCTTTACCAGGATTTAAAATAAAACAGCAGGCCAATTAGGCTCATGGTGGTTACAGAGCATATGTCACGTTAGTCCACTAATTAGGGCTCTCTTTAAACTTATCTTCAAAGAAAATAAAAGAATTATATCGCTGGCAGCTTTCATATATTATAACAAATACATCTCGGAAAAAAAATAAACAAATGTTGTTGATATTGAGTGAACAATTTATTGTACTAAATAGACAATTCACTTAAAGTATAGATAAATGTAATCGCGGGCTGACTGTTGTATAAAAACGACAATATTTTCTCCATTTGCAATATTTCATAACCTCTTACAAAAACGTGTGTACACCCCCATTATGACGTCACGCTATGCTACGTGTACTTCATAATAATTTTTCTAAATTTTGAATGTTTCATGCAATTAGGTATAATGTACAGATAATTTCAAAGAATTTTAGTTGAGATAAGGGAAAAAAGTTGCAGGAAACAATTTTAGAAAAAAATATTTTTTTCTTTGATTGTCAATTTTTGAACTAAGCTTATATATATATATGAAAATACAGTGGTGTAGATAACGGCGTCTGTGACTAAATCGGTAAAACGTCGGACTGGCAATCTCGGGGTCGTGAGTTCGATCCCAGGCGTGGGTGATGTCGGATTTTCCTTAGATAATGAAGCCATGCACTATTTTGGCATAGGATGCTTACGCTATATAAATCCTTTGAACACTATGCAATAATAGTTGGTTATTAACTTTATAGAGACAAACTGACAGAAAGCATAAGTAGAGTTCAGCACCAAGACGTCATCATGTCCTATTAATATAAAAATATTCCTCAATAAAAAAGAATACAGAACAGCAATACGTTTGAGTTTGTTAATTTCTTTGAGTAAATACTATAGCTGATAAAAACATTTTATGCGTAAAATGCTTCTTCAATCCTAGTGTCTGGTCAGGAAATAAATTATTCCACACTTTCGTACGAAACCTTGCCCCATGTTTTGCATTATATGCATATAATCCGAGAAATTTCTTCAAACCATGTTTAATTCACGATTCTAGCAGCACTCTTAGAGTAATATAGAACGCAAGCTTTCGATCTGTACAAGTATTATCTTATCTTGGCCTTTCCAACTTTAAAGTTACCTTTACCAACTTAAAAAATATTACGTGGCACTAATAAGCTTCCATGGAATACTTGTTTACTTCGTGTACCAAATATTTGTCATCCTGCAGTTTTGTGCTGTATTTCTGCTGCAGACATTGATGCAAAACTGCTGAAATGAAGTTATAGGAACCACGACAGCCCTAACAAAAAATGCTGTAGTTAACTATAGTTTACTATAGTTAACTATAGTGATAACTTTGACACTATGAAAAACTTTGATTCACTACAGTGATAACTTTGTCACTTTGATTTACTATAGTGATAACTTTGACACTTTGATTTACTAAAGTGGTAACTTTGAAAACTTTGATTTAGTATAGTGATCAATATGAAAACTTTGATTTACTATAATGATAACTTTGAAAACCTTGATTTACTATTCTGATAACTATGACACTATAGTGATCACTTTGAAAACTTTGATTTACTATAGTGATCACTTTGACACTTTGATTTACTATAGTTCACTATAGTTAACTATAGTATTTTTTTTTGCTAGGGAGCCCATTCAAGACGACGAGTTTAAAGCAAGTGTGTGACAAGTATGCAGATTGCTCACAGCAAATATTTTCCCGTGCAAACAATGTTTGCAACACGTCTGCAGGAAACATTGCATTTACCAAATAAGGAAACCCTGCTGCTAATTTGAGTTAGACATTGTTGCAAACTTAGTTGCTTGAAACATTTCTGTAATTAATTTTGGCGCATTCCAATGTATAAGCGACAACTTTGCCTTGACCTTACCTATAGTTGAAGTGTCGATTGTCTATGATTATGACCCCAGTCAATATACACAAATTAGCCATATTTGAAAGGTAATATAAATTGTGTAAATGTCAATAGGAGACAATTGCAATAGAAGCCTATTCACATGACTAGAATTAAAATAAAAAAAGAAAACAAACTATTTCTGTGTAAATCACTCATTTATTATAATGATTTTGAATCTATCATACATTACAATGAAAGATGAAAATTTCAAAGAAAGATGAAAATAAGGGATAAAAATAAAGATTTAAACTCATGAATAGAATTGACCCACATCAATTAATTAAACATTTTCAAATAAGAGACGCTACGACTGACCTAAGTCGATAAAAAAAAAAAAAATAGGTAGCCACTGTTTCTTCGCCAAGAGCTCGGCACTTTGAAGTGAAAGTTGGGGGTCCTTCGGATGAGATCTTAAAAACCGAGGCCCCGTGTCACGGTAGGCATTGGCACGATAAAGAAGCCTCTCTGCTCAATGGCCCTTAGTACCGATTAAAGGTCTAAATTTGGAGTCCTCCCTGGTATATGGTGACTTCTCTATATGAGTGAAAAATTCTCGAACGGGACATAAAACAGCATAGAGTCAATCAATCAATCAATCAAATAGGAGAGTATAATCATATACTGAATTGAAAAAAATCAAATCATGACTATCAGTTGTTTTATGTGGTAAAACACGAATATTTATTTCCTTGGAAGAATCCTACTTTTAAGCCCATTTTTATGGCACATTTTCTTTAAACAGCCAGCAAACGATAATTCAATTCAACTATTTCAAAATGGTGGATTCTGTGTTGATCTCAACACAATTTTCATTCTATTGGCTTTGTCGATTTGTTTACTGTTTTTTGCGAACTTCCTAAAAACATTTGATTTGTTCTTTGTTGAAAAATTTCTGCGAACAAAAGATTGACATGTTTTTTTTTAATTTAATTTTTTTGCATTGTTTCTTTGAACATGTTGCGTTTGAGTTCCTATTTATTTGTTGCAATCTTTCTTAAAGCTCACAATTATTTACAATAATCTGCAAACAAGAACCTGCAAACTTAAAGTAGAATGCTTCAGAGAAAAAAAAACGCTTGGTAAGGGTGCACATCCGTTTGAGCCATTTTAAAAATTAAAGGTTTACAAGTAAAACTATTAAAATAAATGTTAACTTTCTCGAAAAATTTAAAATCTGTATTTTTAATATTTCATTTTGGTTTGTATTTGTGAAACCTTATTATAATTTTTAAATGGTTTTAAAAGATTAATTTCCACATACGTATTTCATTTGTGTTAAAATGGTTTTAATATTGACATAATAATAAACTATTAACCAGTGAAGAATCAATCCTTCATTACGACGCTATAGGAAGCATTGCTTGTTTTGCGACTTTTCGTAAACAAGGTTAGAAACTGTATATTGGAACTGAATTTATATTTGGAGGAAGAAGAATTAACATAACTTTTGTAGCTCTGGGTCAATTTTTCCCTCAAAAATAACTTTGTTAATTTGAAAAAAAATCATGTCTGGGAAAAATCAATTTTTGTTCTGCTTAAAATTAGATAAATAATTTATTTACCAGTGTTTTCCTTCTGACAGCCATATCTTACATCACATCTTTCTACAGGACAGTAACACTCCAACAGACAGAATCTTCCGTAAAAACCTTCAACACATTTTCCAGAGCAATTTTTTCCATAAGTACCCAATGGACACTCTGTGAAATAAAGTTTGATATAAAAGGGTGCCCAAAGGTCTAAAACTCTGATTTGAATTTACGCTTTTTGACGAGTATAACTGTGATAAACAATATCTTACATTGTCCCAGTATTATATTTGCTATAAAATAATATTTTTGACAAGTTTATAATAAAGACTGGCGTTTGTTATCTTGCTAATATAATGTTTCACACCCACCATGTGCTTTATTTCATGACCGGGTAAACGAAAAAAGTAAAAGACAGTTCATTCTGAATACTCGTGGGAAATCGTGCAACAAAAAAGTGCATCTTTCTGCATATTTTTATCGAGTTGTAAACTGTAATTCAAATTTCTGTTCCTTAATTAGACAATTAGTGCAAGATTGTTTTAAAATGCTTTTCTTATATCAATGCTAAAAAAATGGGGAAACGTGTTATATGAAGAAAACGAGCAGGAATTAAGATCAAGGGCCCATTGGAAGAATACACATTTTGAGCACAGCAAATATGGACCTCTAAAAATGCAGAGCTGCGATTAGATGTCGTGGAGAAGTAAAGTGTGCTCATTGTCATAATCGGGGAAACGGAAAAATCCGTAGATAATTCATTGTTAGAATGATGGGCTTACAATATGTATGAAAAACGACTGTCAACAATCGAACCAATGACAGGTTGTATTGTCTACAAAGAAATTGTATCGACAATGGAATTTGCGATTTTCCGTGGTGTTCTTTTCCCCAATCATGCAGGCAGCGGGTATTACCGCTCAATAGGGTACCCCCCCCCCCATGGCACCTGATATATTTGGAGGTCATTGTTTGATCTGATTGCAATTATATTCTTTCAATGGCCGCCGCAGGATCTTAGTATTCCATCATTACTTTTTCATCCTTATCATATCCCCCCTACTCTAGCAATGACTTTTAGATATACAATTTATATTTGTATTTAATTGCAATATAAAATCCATAAAGCAAACCTTGATGACCATGGATTATTCAACCAAAAATAAAATGCAGGTTATTGCGATCTGAATTGTTTCTTAGAGTGGAAATATAACCAATATAAATAGATGAAATTAGCGAACATTTATCGATCTCAAAAATCTTAATTAAAAACAATATAATTATGTGACAACGGCATGAAACACAGACCCTTAGAAATTACAAAGGTGGGATCCAGTGCCTAGGAGGAAAAAGCATCCCCAGTCGAACCAACTGGGGCATGATCTTTCATTCTTAAGTGTTTAAAAATATTTCTTTTTTTAAATAAATTGTATTCCCATCCTAATTATATCGATAACCATGTAAGAAATAATGAAAATTAATTGAAATTGAGATTACCAAGACAATCCCCATTCGAGCTTTGGTAAAAATTAAGACAGCACCTGTAAAAAAAAATTGAAAAAAAAAAGATTTTATCTACATTATATTTTTTCAAAAGATGTACATACAAATTGATAATTAATTGTCCTTCTTGCAAAAGCCATCAATAACATACCTGTCTCCACATAAAACACTGCAATTAGTCTTTGTAAAGATATGTATGACAATTAAATGGCGCAGTATCCGTATCCTGATCTTAATCATTGCTTATGATATGTTTATGAAAATTGTGCATTGATATAAGAAATATTTCCATTTATACTAAATGTAGACAACAAACCTTCAATTTTCCTGAAATAGTTCTTTTTCCCTTGTTTTCCAAACGCAGAACACTGAATTTATTTTCACTCTCTTTTTCATGGCACCGATCGACATTGAAAGGAAGCATTAAAACGGCCGCTAACAATGCTGGAATATCTATTTCTGTAGGGAAATGTAAGCTGTTGTGGTATAAAGGAAATTTTGAACAATTATGATAATAGAATGGATCTCTTCATTATTTTTATGGATGGGCTGGTCTTTAAACAAAAAGCTGATCTATTTCCTTTGCGGTCAACACAATTAGGATACATAAATGCCATTTTATTTCTAGTTAATGTATGTGCTACGAGGAGACAGTAGGAGCCTATAGATAATTCTAGGAAAATACACAAAATCCTATAAAAAGTCAATATCTTTTTTGAAAAGGTAAGAATCTAAAATATAAAGGTTGAGATAACAAACTGTGATCGATCAGGAAAAAAAACCTACAAAAATACCAACCCGAAAACAGGACGTAAAACACAGAATCTCAAAAATTCCAGAGGTGGGATCAGGTGCGCAGGAGTAAACATACCCTATAAACTGTAAAAGTGTGGCGACAGGTGGATTCGATCCACGACTTTTCAAAGTAACTACAATATCACGATTCATCGGTCTATCTGGGTTATTCTGACTGAATATTAATTCATATAAATATCAACCAGGCTTTTAAAAACAGTTTTTATTTTTTGCGAATTTCTATCTTAGGGCAGGGTGCCCCTAGAACTTAATCCTAAGATCACATCCTTTTAAAATATCATACATGTAATTTTATTTAAAGCCAAGTCTGCTCCGGAGAACTTCTAGGCCAAAAGTCATACACAACTCGGTGCTTTAAGGAACACAATGTTGCTTCAGCCAACTATAAAGGTTAATTTTTTTAATCGCAAAATAAGAATTTAAGTCTGTAAATTCAAATTTGAAAAAAAAAAAAATAAAGATACACGATAGTTATCCCAGATTCCCTTAGTAAGCGTACTTATGAGAGAACCCGGTGTCTTGAATTGAAACTTCATAATTAGATTAAGCCAGCAATAACTATAATCTATTGAATAAAGTATTGATAAAATACATTACGTAAAAGAACTATATTTAAATGAAATATTTCAATGTCAGGTGTAGTAAAGCAGCGTAGTTCTCCAAATTAAAAATCTCTATTTTAAGGTAGTACAAAACACCCATGAAATCTGTTTTAGCTAATTTCTTATAAGTACGCTAGAAAAGAAAAAGAATAATATCACTATAATGTAAATAATCAATGATCTTTGTAAGGTAGTATATAACCTGTGACACGTTTTTTGCCATATATTACAAAAATTAGTAAATTCTGTATATTAGTCATGCGAGAGCCTACATTTCAGAATGTGTTTATACCATCTACGTGCAATACGACAGTCTGTTATTAAATGCAAAGTAACTTTTGATCCATTCATGGTAGAGACCTGATATTTAGACTTATTTATAAGGAGTCTCTTTTCTTTATACACAATAAAAGTCAAGGTCATATTTAGAGAACAAAGGCCAAATATCTCTATATTTTATATGATATGACATCCTCTACTGATTCTTTTACTTTTTTGAATTGAATATTTCTTTAAATCGCCAAAATATTTTAAACTGTCGGTTCAATGTTCCTCATTTTGACACATTGTCATCTGAGTCATTCAAATTATTCTGTAGATATTTGTAAAAAATGAATTATACATTTTCTCTTAAAAAAATCTTTAAGTGTAAGCATGCTTACATTTAAATAACACATTTTACATTTCAATATCGGGGCTATGTATGTTCTATTTTTTCATCACACACGGTATCAGTATAATTTACTGAAATTTAGTAACGGAAAGGTTGTATTTATAAAAGTCATTTCACAAATTTGCAATAGATCGATCGGTGATTTATAAAAAATGCATATTCTTAAGAGCAATGTCTGATATCACAATTTTCTTACAGGGATGTGATTGTGCATATTTCAAACTATGTGCAGGTTTTTTTTTTTTTTTTTTTTTTTTTTTTTTTTTTTTTTTTTTTTTTTTTCAAATTACATACAAAAAAAAGATTTTGTATCCTAGAAAAAAATTTTAAAGTGCCAAAAAATCGAATTAAAAGAAAACTTTGGCCTATCTATTGTATACTACATTAACATTTTTAAGGTTTTCAATAACGACCATATTTTGTGCCTAATAAAAGAATGGTTCGATATTTTAAATCATAGCATCATTTTGAAGGTGTTAAATCATAGCATCATTTTGAAGGTGTTAGCAAATAAAAATTCTCCACCCAACGAATTTACAAAATTTTGATTATTGTCCAATTAATTGCACCTTGTATTTTACGTTGAAGTCTATGGACAGTACAAGTGTTATTAAGATAATGTAAAAAGTAATTTGAATTTCATACACATCGCTTGGTAAAAGTATGTATAAATTTTCTCTTTTTTAAAATATGAAATAAATAAATCATTTACCACAGATATTTTGACAAATTATTTTTTTCCGTGAAAATCAGATATCTCTTCAAAATTTAAGGTGCAAAATGGCCGGCTTCATTTATACTACCAGTCATGTGAATTTCGTTCATTTCACTTTCAACGTTAAATAGCAATACATATTTAACAATTTTAAAATGATTAAAAATTGTTTCTATATTTCTTCATTATACATTGAATACCTGAATGCACCGATGTAACGAAGAATTTTTGACCCGGTTGAAAATTGAGACCAAACGTAACTTTACTCGGGTTCATTTTTCAACAGCTTGGTATTATTTTTTCTTGGCATTTATGACACCAACGCGTTGAAAATAACCCTGCTGAATATTGCCTACTAGAGTGTTTTGCCCTGTATTCGATATAGAAGTAGTTGCTTAATAAATGATTTTTTATACAGCATTTATAATTGTCTTGTCATTATTATGTTTTGTTACCATCCTTTGCTTTATTTTGTGAAGACTTTCTTGTATTGAATGTAAAGTATATTCACTTGTCTGGGGCCTAGAGGGAATTTTGGTCGGAACTACTTTACCGAGGCTTTCTCGTATCTTTTTCGTCAGACACAACGGCGTTTTTTTTTTTTTTTTTACTGCAGTAAATACCGATTTAATTTAAGTCGAATGTTTTTTTTTTCTTCCTTTTTTTGTCGTTGCTGCTATTAGCGGGTGGTGTAGTTGAGGGACTAGTACGATGACTGGCAAGTACTCGGCTCACGGCGAAGTCAATGCAATAAACAATTTCTACTTTAAATTGCAAAATAAGTATCGTATCTGCCGACTCATCGTGCTTTGTCCACTGTCACCACGAGCTTATGCAAATTAAATGCACACATTGATATATAACAATATAATATATAATAATTCTTCTCAGTACTGCTTGTAAAAATGCGACCTATGCCATGTCTTGTCACATGTCTTTTCCTCTACAGGACTATCGAAGGAATGCTCTGTGACAGCCATCGGGCTGCTCCTGAGACTGCTTTCTGTCAGCTTGGGTCTGGTTAGTTCTTTGTATTTAAGCATATCAACCGTCCCGTTTAAGATCAACATTTCGCAAATTCTATGGTCGGTACAATGACAGTATTAGCAAATACAATCTATCGAATGTTGATTGACATTTTTCATACAAATTGTTGGGCCAATATTTTTTCAATGTATTGTCTTCGGATTTCTCCCGATCATGACAATGAGCACACGGCGGATGTGATCAGTCGATAGGGGATGCTTACTCCTTCTATGCCACTTAATCCTACCTATGATAATTTCAGAGGTCCGTGTTTGTTCTGTTACCCATTCGTGTTGTTTTAATGGACTTTTGAGATTGATTACTGTTCGTTTTCTTAATATTCATTCCTTTCATTTACATACATCAAATTATAATTGCTATATGCTCATTTCAGTTTTGCAAATACATACACAAGTAAAATATTTATTTACATACAATTCAAACTACAGAACGTGTGAGCATTTATTTTCAAAAAGTACTTAACAAAATTGGAATTCAGCTTAAAATTTCCTCGGACGCAGCGTGTACAGTGTAGTGAAAAAAATGATTAAAATATAGACGGAAGGGATATGTTTGTGGTCATAAGGAACAATGTGAGTATGATGAATTAATTATTAGTGCAGCAAGCTGAGAGGACTTCCTAAACCAATTCTTCAGACGCCATTTCTAGAGGAAATGGCGGGAAAAATCATACTATGAAGACCGGTACCAGGTACTTTTTGGTTGTTTTCCCGATCGAAGACAGTACGAGATAAAACAGCATGTATTCTTCATTGTACTGGCCAACGCATGATGATACATCTAATATTTACATATAAAACATATATATAAAAAGGTTTAAAACGCCTGTGCATTTGAAATCAGATAATTTCAATTGTGTAAAGCAGAAAAGAACATTTTGCAGATGTACAGACAACATCAAAGTTCATATAAGTAGCATGTTTGGACTTGTAAAAGGAGTTTATTTGATGTCATTATACTTATACATTTTTACAACAGCGGTTGACAAGTATAGATGTGGAGTAAGGTTAGATCTGATCTTCAATGTCAATGCCAAATAGATGTTACAACCCATAAAATTTATTGTTTCTAATATAAATTCAATTCAATATAATGTGGAATTTATGTTAAGGTGCTGTCTCAATTATTACGATCACTGAGATGGTTCATGTGTTGGTACGTACTATTTTTTCCTTTAATGTCTTATGAAAAAAAAATTAAAATGTGTGTTCAAATATTCATGAATCTGAATTTCCTAGTAGAATGTCCTCTAGGCACACATGGTCTCAATTGCACTGGTGAATGTCTTCCTGGATATTATGGAAAGTTCTGTGTAAATAAATGTCGCTGTGATATTGAAAAGTGTAGTAAAGAATATGGTTGTCTAAAAGATAGATACGTGCCAATCGGTAAGAACGCTTTTTTTTCTATTAAAAAATAAAAAAATATATTGACAATGAAATTCTTATACCTTATCTTTTTTTGCCAAGTTTATTTTGATATTAATATTTTTGATAAATTTTACACAAGGATTAAAGTAAATTCCAGTATTTTTCATTAATGAGCAAGTTTAGGAGCTATAATACTCCCGATACTGACAATCAATGTAAATTAGATGAAAGGGTATATTAAATCCCAAGAATAAACATGTGAATCAGGCTGTAGTTTAAGCTATAATTATAAAGCAAAATGTGTAAGCCGCCAACTTTGAAAAAGTGTGGGAAAAGTTTTAAATTATTATTATTATTTTTTTTTTTTTTTGGTAATAGAAGAAAAAAAGTGATGATTGGATAATATTGGTCTACGCTCTTATTGGCCTCATCACAGCTATTTTTATTGTGAGCCTGCTCATCTTCCTTAAGCATCGGTAACACAATTTAGCAATGTTCTTGATGTTAAGTTGGTCAAGAATGATGAAAAACCTATTTTGTGAGTTTTTTTTCATACATAGTGTGCAATTACTTTAAATAGGTTTCATAGACGAAATCCTCTCAAAAGAAAAAATCATAATAGCCAAACTAATATAACAGGTACGTTTTTCTACAAGTAATTTCAAATAGACGTAACATATTCACAAGTCTGTTAAATGCAAAAACAAGCCGTCTTTGAAGGAAAGGAAAGTCATTTAAAACATAATGTTTGTTTTATAACTATTTCATTTCATTTAATTGATGCTTTAAAGTAAAAACATTGAGCAGTAGTGATATAACACGAATCTATGCTATTGAGATGATTGATAAAAACACTTTTTTGTTTCAAGAAAATTATGAAGATCAGGGACATCATAGTGAAAATGCAGAAACATCCGAAGAAATCCGAGATACGGTATCTAGGTACATGAAAACATCAAGGAAAATAGTTTCACTGGCCAATTGTATTCCCAAATGCACCTTGTAGATGTTATAACTGGCCACAAGGAATGTGGTGTAACTCTCGAATCACGCACTGTGGTCACAGTTCCAGACCATGCAATTGTAATTGGTGTCTATGAGGATGTTGATGACAATGACGACAAGGAAGACAGAGGCAGGTTTCAAAATGTACCACATTAGCAGTGTTTTAAGAAATAAAAAAAAATGTGAATTTATATTTAATAGCTTACTTGACTTCATTGAATAGCTAAAATTATTTCTCCCCAAACTGTACAAAAGTTTTATGGTGAAATCACTGAGTATTCGCCTTGCTAAAAATCACTTACATTTATAAATGGAAAGTTTACAATGCATAGTCTTTGCACTATCCTTTACCTGAAGTTTTAACTTCGGATTCGTCTTACTTTTCAGTAGACATGCACGACAGATATAGCTCAGTGGAAAGGAGTATTTTAGAGACAAACAATAAGAATGTCTCTAAAAGTATTCTCAATAGTCTACCAAATGATGCAATTTGTCAAAGAGATTCAACCGAAGTAGCGATGAAAGGTTGCACAGAAAGTGTTAAAGATTTAACGTCAACAGAACAAGCAAACATTAAAAGACTTCAAAATATGACAAATTACAGAGAGCTTTCCAGTACTGCTACTGAAGTAACACTATTTAGCAAACTTTCCGAGTTTGAAGAAAATACAAATTTTCATTATAAAAGTGATGAACATAAGCAAGAATTAATGACACTGAAATCAAATGAGAGAACAATCGATCAGTTCAACCTAAAAGAATCAAATGTGGTAGTGCAGGATGGATCTTTCGATACGTACAGCCAAGTGATGAAAAGAAAGAGGGGTGTTTGTGAGGAATCGTGTGAAATCCCATTTTGAGAAATCGACAGTAATGTCTTTACATATGATGAACCTTTTAATATATCTTAGAAGAAGGTACAAGTGATACAAATACAAATCATATGCTGTACCAATTTTGATGCACCAGATGCGCACTTCGACAAATTATGGCTTTAAGTTGCGTTCATTTGTCATAAGGACTATTACTTCTAATATGAACCTATACCGTCTTGAGTGATATGATTAAACAAACTTAACTCATAGTAATTTATATACTTTTTATATGACTTTTTCCTTCATGTCACACAGTAAGGAGCTCCTAATCCTTTTCGGGCAATTTGAGTTGTCTTCCCTTAAAACTTCAATAGAATACTAGTAAATTAAAATCTTCACCACATTACTTCATCTGCCGTTAATACAAGCATTTTAATTGACCAAGACATATTAACTAAAACATAATTTTCGTATTTGCATACTCTTTACCATAAATGAAAGTATTGATTGACATTTCATTTTCTTTATATGCTTTTACTGGGTGTAAATAGCAGGTTCCCTGTGGTAAAAATGAAACAGATAAACACAGTATTTACTTTATTTTTGGTTAAGAAAAGTTATATTCTTTATTTTTTCAATTAATTTTTTTCAGAAGATTCCTCAAGCAAATTTCTTTTAGACGACTTTTCTACAATTTATACCAGCATCCCTCAAAATAAATTTAAACTAGGCCTTTTGATGTCATTGACAACCGCTTCTTCAATAAAAAAATGGAACTCGGAAATCTTCATTTCTTGTGTTTAGTTATCAACAAAATTATTCTCTTAAAATATCTATAATTCTGTACACAGGTACTCTGAAGTTGATATTAAAAAATGCTTGAGTTCCTCATTGTCAATTATGCAGAAGTTTGAGACCAGCTAGTTGGAAATCCGATGGCGCTATTTGTGCTCCTTTTTTAGCCGACTTGATTTTTTATTTTCCTATAAAGCAGGATATATCCACAAGGAAAAATTCTACATGAGAAACAGAAAACACTTCCTATGACATTCAGGTCGACTTTTATTATGTCGATGACGTTTTCTCAATTAACAATAGGTACCGGCATATATGTATTGTTTCGACATATTCCAGTGAACACACATGAATAAAATAACACATAGTATGTCATATTTATTTCATATTTGGATGTTTTACTGCCAATGAACGATAGGGGCAACCTAAGAACTACTTTCACAAACAAAATGACTTCAGTTCCTCCATCTTCAACTTTCCTTATTTATTTAGTAACATTCTGTTATCATTAGCATATGGTGTTTATATCTTCCAACTTAATCAATACTAAAGAGCATGCTCTGAGTACCTCATTGTTTTTTAAATCGAGGCAGGCTACTGTCAGGTAACTTGATGCTTAGGGATATCAGCAACCTTATTTTAAGTCAAGCATTTTTTTAAAAATGTCAAAGCGAGTGTGATCGGTCGATGCTTCCTCTTCCTAAGCACCTGATTCTATCTCTGGAATATCCGGGTATTCGTGTTTTATTCCCTGTTCACAAATTTGTATTGATTGTATTTTCTTTTTAGATTGATCACTATTCATTAACTTTTTCATGCCAATGAAATAGGCACATTAATCATTGATATTGTCTTTTTTAAAATTTAAATAAATCTCTATTGCAGAAAAATTGAACACCAACTACCAATTGTTTATAATGTATATATTTCTTTTGCAAAGTTTCATTGGAATTGATCCCTTTTGACCGCAAAAAATGAAAAAGGTACTACACACACTAGACAACAATTGGATTCTTCTTCGGGACATTCACAATCTATCTTACATACAGTCAGCAGATCACCACCTTTGGTATAAAACCAACCATACCTTTACTAAAATGCAAAATTGTAAGGTTCCAATCTAAGATATTTTTGACAATTCTTTTTCGAACCCAATGTGTTCCATTTCCAAATGTTTTACAAAAAGTTGTAAAACCTGTGACATTTTGGTAACAAATTCCTCTTTTCATAGCAATCTTACTGCACAAACATTTTATACTAAGACTGGTGAAAATATAACTTACTCCTCCATGACACCTGATCCCACCTCCGATGTTTTTGGAGGTCCGTTTTTGCTCTGTTCCCGATTTATATTGTTTAAGTGGACAATTAAAATTAAAGCAATCATTGTAAAAGGTCCGAAATACAAGGACCACGATCTTTCTTCAACTGGCGACAGTACTTTATTTCCATTATGAATTCTGTCGAAGATTATGCCAAACGTTGGGCTAAATATGTAAAGGAAGATCTGAACAATTTGTCAGAATGGATTAAGTGTTTTAGAAATATATTAAAAATTCGTATTAGAAAATTAAGAGGCAAAATGCAAATAATCTACTCTTCCGTTTTTACTAAACCGGAAGTGATGAAAGAGTTAGAGCGACTACACGAAAATATGTGATGGTTCCAGCAGACAAGGCTGGTAACAATATCGTCTTTGTAGAGTTCATTATTATAATTGTATTTAGGAAGAATTTGTTTTTAATTCTACGTCTGAAAATCCTGCATATACTTATAGTTCACTTTCCAAAGAACTAATTCTTCAAAATCATATTTCAGTGATTAATACCTATAATATACCAGTCAATCAAGGTGGTTTCGATCTACCCTACCTGTACTAGATTCTGCAAATTGATAGAACGTCCTAAAGCAATTCTTCAGATGCCATTTTCAGAGGAAATGGCGGGAAAAATCATAAAATGAATACCTGTACGTACGAGGTACCGTTTTGTTGTCCTCCCGCTTGAAGACAGTACGACATTAAACAGCATGTATTCTACATCGTACTGTCCAATGCATGATAATACATGTAAAACTTAAAAATAAAGGTTTAAAACGACTGTGCATTTGGAATATCAGATAATTTCAATTGTGTAAAGCAGAAATGGAACATTTTGCAGATATTCAGGCCATCTAAACGTTAAAAAAAGTAGCATGTTTGAACTTATAAAAGGGGTATATTTGAGGTCATTATACTTGCACATTTTTACAGAAGCGGTTGCCAAATATAGATGTGAAATAAGGTTAGATCTTCAATAACAATTCAAAATAGATATACAACCCATAGAATTAATTATGTCTAACATGCATTTAATTTAACATAATGTGGAATTTATGTTAAGGTGCTACCTCAACTATTATGATTACTGGAATGGTTCGTGTGAAGGTACATACTATTGTTTGCTTTAATATCTTAAGAAAACAAAAATATATTAAATGAATAGGTATTCAAATATTCACGAATCTCAAATTCTTATGTCCTCTAGGTACACTTGGTGTTAATTGCACTGGTGAATGTGTCCCTAATTTTGGAAAGCTCTGTATAAATATATGTCGCTGTGATTATGAAAAGTGTAGTAATGAATATGGTTGTCTGAATGATAGACACGTGCCACTCGGTAAGAACGTATATTTATTTAGAAATAACATATATTTCGGCAAAGACATTCGTATCCCTTACATTCTATTACCCAATTTATTTAATATGACCCCCTTAATATTTTTGATAAATTTTACAAGGGAGATTAAGGTAAATTCCAGTATTTTTCATCAATGAGCAAGTTTAGGAGCTGGTATACTTCAGATACTGGCAATCAATGTTAGTTAGATTAAAGGTTATATAAAATACCAAGACATAACATATGCATCAAGCTGAAGTTTAAGGTAAAATTATAGAACAAAATGTTTAAACTACCAACCTTAATAATAAGTGAGAAAAAAGTGTATGATAATGTTTTCTTTGTAGGAAAAGAATAAAGTGAATTTTTGATAAATTTAGTGTACGCTCTTATTGGCCTCATCACAGCTATTTTTGTTGTCACCCTGTTCTTCTTCATTAAGTATCGGTAACGCAATTGCTAAATGGATGTTAAGCATGTTAAAAATGATGAAAAAAATTATTTGATAATTTCATTTCAGTAAGACCTACGTCAGAACTTTTTTCAGAAATAGGGTGCCGTCAATAAAGGAAAGGAGAGTCATAAAAAAACATTAAATTTCGTTTTATGACAATCTTTCATCTGCCTGCTTATTTCAATTAATTGATGCTTTAAAGTATTCACACAAATTTACCAATAGTGATATAACACGAATCTTTACCATTGAAATGGTTGACACACTTTTTTTGTTTCAAGAAAATCATGAAGAATATAGATATGATAGCGTAAATGCCGAAACATCCGAAGAAACTCAAGACGAGATACCTAGTTTACATGCAAAATCCATGGAAAATAGCTACAATAACCAATTGTTTTCCCAAATGCGCAATGTAGATGGTAAATCGGGCCAAAATGATTTTGATGTAGATCCCAAATCCCGCACTTTTGACACAGTGCCAGAGCATTCATTTGTCATTGTTGTTTATGAAGATGTTGATGACAATGAAGACTATCTTTATAGCAGAGACAGGTGTCAAAATGTACCATATAAGCAGAATTGTATCAATTAGAAAAGTGTATTACTAGCTTACTTGACTTCATAAAATCGCTAAAATTACTTCATCCCAAAACTATATGCAAGTTTTACTGTGAAATCACAAATTATTTGTCTTGCTAAGAATTCACTTTTATTTATAATTCGAAATAATCAATGGTTTGTCTTTGCACAATGCTTTACCCTAAGGCTTAACTTTAAAATTACTTTATTTTTCAGAAGACATGGAAATAAAAATGTTAGAGACAAGCAAGAGAAATATCTGTGACAGAGTCATCCGTCTACAAAATGAAGCAACCTGTCAAAGCGATTCAATAATAGTTGTAGCAATGAAGGATAAATCAAAAAGCCTTAAAGATTTAACGTCACCAGAACATGATAACCTTACACCTCTTGGAACAAGACCAAAAAATATGACAAATTACAATGAACGTTCCAGTAGTGCTACTGGGATATCACCATTCAACAAAATTTCTGAGTTTAAAGAAAATGAAAGTTTACATTATGAAAGTGATGAAAATAAGCACGAGTATCTGAAAATTCAATTTAACTTCGAGAAAACAAAATTAATGTGGTAGTCGAAGATGGTTCCTCAGATGAGTACAGCCAAGTGATGAAAAGAAAGAGAGTTATTTATGAGGAATCATGTACAATCCCAGTTCAATCAATGAACAGTAATGTCTTATCATTGACTAAGCTTTCTGATACATAACACGAGGAAGGTACAAGTGATACAAAAAGAAAAAAAACTCAATCCTTATCTTAAGTGTGTACATTTGTCACACAAACTATTACTCCTGTTGTAAACTTTACGAGCTTGATTGTTATGATGAAATATGAAGATAACAAACAGTATTCAATCTCGGAAGTCTAATGAAACGATACAAATTCAAAATTTAGAGGTTGGATCAGGTGCCATGGAGGAGAGAGCATCCTCTACTGACCGGTCATAAACAGACTAAACAAACCCACATATAATTGTATTTTCTACCTTTTACAATAATACAAAGTTAAGTTGATACATATACACAATAAATTTGTTAATATCCTAAATATTTTTTGTGTTTGTTTCAACATTAAATAGTATACATGTTCATCTTTATATACTATGAAAGGTTATAATAATGAAAAAGAGGAGGCAGAAAAAACCTGTTCTATTCTAAGTCGTAAAAATTGGCAAGAAAGCAAGCAAAAAAACTTTGAAGAGCTGAAATAGGGGTGCCAAAGACTGAAGCCAAACACATCGAAGGATCAGAAGTATACATAAGGGAGATAATCCTTCATTTTGAAATAATTTTCTAAATTTTATCACAACATTAAATATATATCCGTATTTTCAAGCTAGTACCGAAATACTTACATGTAGCTGCTGGGCAGTAGAGACTCTCGGGGACAAACAGTCCAATAGCAGAGGCCTTCAACCAGGGGTCATAATGAAAATCTTATACGGTACCAATTTTCATGCACCTGACGCGCATTCAGAGTAATTTTCGCAAGGGACTTAAAAATAATAAATCAATCAATAACGATTGGTATGAAATACATTTTTCAATCAAAATACAATTCATATATATATATATAGGTTTTATTTACAAAGAATGTCTTTGCTTCCATAAAATCTGTAAAATTTGTCTTTAGCTCAGCTATGTTAAGGAAGAAAAAGGAAAATGCGATCTTAGTACATTCTGAAAACATATTATTTTAAAAAATCTTTGTAACAAAGTAATATATGTAGGAAAGATAATAGAGATATCCATAATGGATAGGTTTGTGCCTTACTCAGTACCAGTTATGTTGCATGTATCAATTGTGTGTCACGTGACTGGTATAAAAATAGAATTGTTTAACTGAATGTAGAAAATGACGCTATTGCAAGGGCATACGCATGTTTTTGGAGGAAAAAAAGATATATATTAAAAAAGATTTTTCTTTTCAAAATGATATAATATATGATATAACATGATATAAGCAATTGATATTCCATGTTTTAGCTTAAACAATCTAATCTATGTCCTTGCACTTTTGAGGTTAATCCGGAATACATTTATCGTGTTAGCTCTTTACATTCTCTCTTTTTGTGCAGCTCCATAGCACTAGATAAATTCATAATCTACATAATTGTTTTAAATAGATTATTTTATGTTCCTTAGTTTGTATAACCTTGCCAAGGAGACTGAGCTCTTTTTTTGCTCAAAGCAGGCGAAATGAGAACACATGTATTAGAATGAATAATGTCATTTATTTTGTAAATAACGAAAAGATATATACAACACAGGGGGTCATTCATAAACATGTAACTTTAGTAATAACACATGTGGTGCTGAACACAATCATGACCCCCTATAATACTACATATGATAATAAATATCTACACAAAACAACAGATAGGGGGCTAAAGGACTAGAGATATTATGCAACACATGTACAAAAAATACATGACAGACCCCCTACTGTAAACTGATCATTTGTACTGTGTCAATTCAAGGCTATTTACGTCATTTATGACACAAGATCTGCTTCTAATAACTCCTTAGAATTGTTATCAAATGTTGTGATTTTACATGCTTTTATGAATAATTGATGTAATACATAAATGAAAGTTGTTATTTACGCATCATCATGTGGTTAGTTAAGATTTTTGCCGCTTTCTAAATTTTAAATCACAATGAAACTATCCGTGCGGTGCCTAATAAATGTATTTCGGGCCTTCCTTAATGTAGCTGAGCGACATTGATGTTGAAAGGCTGAACCTAATTCCAAGACAAGAGTTTAAGTCTTTCCATGTATCTTAAAGATATATTAACAAGTCCGCAATCAAAGGAGAGCCATTATTGCCCATCGTATTCCAAGAACATATTGAGAGAGAGAGAGAGAGAGAGAGAGAGAAAGAGAAAGAGAGAGAGAAAGAGAGAAAGAGAGAGAGAGATTTGCATTGTTTACAACTTTTTATGGTAATCTTAAGATGAGTGATGATTTTCAAACTGCTTTTTTTTTCATAAATGTATTATTCCCAGCAGTTATATTTTGAAAAGTCAACGAATTCTGTCGAGAAGATAGAAATTAAGATAGAACACAACAATCTTTTCATTTCTATTTATCAAATTATAGATTTATAATGGTCATTTCATTTTAAACCCAAAACAATCAAATATTTAAATAAGGTATTTACAAACAAACCAAAGTACACGATACTCGGACCATGTATTTTCAATTCACATGGAAGTACTTTACAAAACTATAATTCAGATTCGTAATTTCTTGGACTTACTTTGTGCAGAATCGTGGAAATATAATTCGAAATTGAAATACTATGAATAAAATTTGTTCATAAAGAGCAATTTGAGGATTATAATTACACATTTATTGCAGCAAGCTTAAAGAACTTCCTTATACATTTCTTTACAATTCATTTAGAGAGGAAATACCAAGGAAACATCCTAAAATTTGTACCTGAACTGCGTATTTTTTCGTTGTTTCCTTGATGGTACACCATGAAACAACATAAATTGCTACTTTGAACCTGCCCAGTGCAAGATATTACGAGGTAATTGAAAAAAAAGTATTAAAGAGTATATGTATCGGAGATATCTGATAGCTGAAACAGTGTAGACGTACATAGGACATTAAATAATGTGTATTTCATTCTAAGATTTCATATACATGTAAGATGGTTGTATTCACAAGAAGAGTATGTTTGGGATCGTTATTATTGTACATTCCTATAACAGCCGTTAAGTTATATAAATGTGGAGAAAGGTAGTATAATATAATTGAAAATAGACATAACAACCAATGGAAAATTATAGTGTTTTTGCGTTAATTATGATGCTTTTTTGTGTAAAGGTGCTGCATCAACTATTACGATCACTGGAATGGTTCATGTGTTGGTATGTACCGTACTGTGTTTCTTGCAAATACTTAATACATGTATCTGAAACCGATGGTAGGTGTGTCCTCCCACTGAACCTTAAATGTTCCAAATTTCTTCGCAGAATGTCCTCATGGCACATATGGCTTAAATTGTACTGGTGAATGTATCCCAGGATACTTTGGAAAGTTCTGTCAATCAGAATGTAGCTGTGCTATTGAAATGTGTAGCAAGTCATATGATTGTCCTAAACACAGACATGTTCCGACTGGGAAGTATACAATTGTTTTTAAATTATGAATACTTGGACAAAGGAGTATTTGTTATTTCTGTCTATTTTTGAAAATTTGTTTCATAACCTCCTAGTTATTCAATTTATCTAAAATTGGTTTGATAGTTAATCGAGGCACAACCCTTTTAAATTTATCACCGAATTAAGAAGCAAAAATACTTCAGAAATTGATACTGTGCATCATTTTTTGTCATTGTGGAGATAGCATTAAAATGATGTTCCAATCAAAGTTAATACAAGAAATTTTTGAACATTTAACTTAAAAAAGAGAAAAGATTTTGAGGAGTCATTTCCTTGTAAACAGATGAAAACAGCGATGCTTGGGTAAATGTAGCACACGTTCTACTTGGGTCCATCATAACCATTTTTATCGTCACCATTCTGCTCTTCATTAAGTGTAGGTAACACAATCTACAAACATTACGATTTGAATATTTAGACTGAGAGCAAAAACTTGTTATGGAAATACATATTCAGTAATCAAATTTAATGAGATCAGTTTTATTAACTTTAAATACATAGACTGCAGTGTTATTTGAATAGGCTTTGCAGACGTTATGCTGTCAAAAGAGAAGTAATCATTATTAACCTAACTCTATGGGTAAGTCTTTATTTAGAAAGGCATCAGCAAAAGCATGGGTTTTCATAAAAATGACAAACATGTATTCATAGCAACACGTTCTCCCATTCATTTTTAGTGAAAAGGCAATTAGAATTATTCATGGAACTTTGATGTCACATACATTTGTGCAATTGAGATGAATCACAGCAACCACTTTCTGTTTGAAGAAAATCATGAAGAGCACGGATATGAAAGTGGAAATACTGAAACATCAGAAGAAACTCAAAACATAACACAAAGATTACAAGAGAATTCATAAGAGAACAATTACTCTGATCTCAGCTTCCTCGAAATGCACGATGTATGTGATAAATGGAGCCGTGTCGATCCAAAAGCACGGAATGTGAACACAGTTCCGGAAAATGCATTTGTAATTGGTGTCTATGAAGATGTTGATGACAATTAGGAATGTTTCAGTAGCAGAGCCATATGTCAAAATTTATTTTATGAAATAGGATGTTACTTGTACGACTGATATAACGCTATAAAAATAAAAAGGTTGCCAAAAAAAAAATCAATAAAAAATGTTTATTTATCAAAGTTTTAAATAAAAAAAAATCTGTCGACAAGCTTCACGGCGTTCCGAATGTCAGAAATCTTGGTGCATTTTTCGATCGAATCCTATCTTTTGAAAAGCAATGTAATGCTGTTTCACGGACATGCTACTCGCAAATTCGCAAAATAGGACGCATTAGACATTTTCTTACGGATGGGGCATGTAAAACACTTGTCCACTCTCTGGTGACGTCACGATTGGACTATGGTAATGCGCTCTTATTCAACATAAATAGCACATATATTAGCAAATTCCAGAGAGTTAAGAACACAGCTGCTAGACTCATTACCAGGACAGGCAAGCGTGAACATATTCATCCCATACTTGTTGAGCTACATTGGCTTCCTGTCAAATGTAGAGTGCAATACAAACTATGTGTTTATGTCTTCAAAGCACTTCATGGTTTGGCACCGACTTATCTTTCTGAACTAGTTCGCGAATACAGACCCGCTAGGTCACTTCTCTCGATTTCGTCAATCAAGTTGGTTGTGCCTCGAGTCCGATCAAAAACATACGGTGATCGTAGATTCGATAGAGTTACTCCAACACTTTGGAATCAACTTCGACAAGTTCACAAATTGGAAGTTTTTAAAAGGGAACTTAAGACTCATCCTTTTAAAAAAAGCCTTTATTTGAAGTGGAAAGTGTATATACGTATGGCTTGTTTTAATATCAACTTGACTGTATTTTTAGAATGTCTTACTATTTTACAGGTGATATAAGATTGTTTTAGTCTTCCATTTGTTATGTAGATTGTTATATCTATGTAAAGCGCTTTAGAGTTCACATAAGATAAGGCGCTATATAGAATTTTATTATTAAGGTCTTCCGTTTTCACGGAAGACCTTATAGTGATTCTACTGTTTCTTATTATTATTATTGTTATTCTTATTTTTCCTCCCATATTTTGTGCACGCGTTTTCTCAAAAACTATTCAGTGGTTTTCAGTGATTTTTTCAGGGATAATGGACATTATTATGAACTTTGTGCATTTGAGGAGAAAATTCAAAAAATCTTTTTCGGTTCCATGTAATGGCCAATTTTCTGATTTTGAATTGGATTTTGTCTTCCTATCTCCTCTAGAATGGCTAAAGATATGAACTGGAGACATGTCAAAGATGATAGAGCATGACTTGTAGATGTTCTGACCAATTTTATGTGTGTCGTCGATGCTTTCGGTCACCACCAGAAGCGAATTTCAAAAAAGGATTTTTTTCAACTTTTTTGTTTTTCATTATTTTTCTTTGATATTATTATGGTTAATAGAAACACTTCTAAAAATTCTTAATATATATTTTGTTTTAAAATTGATAAATTCAAACTCTAGATATTTGCATTTTAAAATTTGAAGCGGGGTCAAAATGGCGGCCGTCTCCGTAAACTCCGACGAGCTGGTCGGAGTTTACGGAGACAGCCGAACGTCTTGTTGAACGAAACTAGCAAAAGGATCAATAAAATGTACAGGAATTATTGGATCTGGAAGATTTTGGAAATGGATAATCTGTCTTTGAAAACGTAAATACTCTGGCCTCCAAATGCAATAAAATTAGTAGTATTTTACAATAATATATATGATAATGGAAACCATTCAATAGAACAAACATTTTAAAGAAAAGCGCGAAGATTTGCTCGTGACGTTTGGCGCGAAATAATGTATCGTAACACCCATCCCTTTTCATAGTACACAAATGGTCTGATACAGAAGAGCAGAAAAAGATAACATTGACATGAAATACGTGTATATGGAATTGCATGGAATAAAAAGTTGAATATATATGTATAAGGAATAAAAGAAGTAAACAGTATCATCAGTTCATCAGTAAAAGATTATTTCTTCTGCTGACAGTTATTGTTTAATTCAACTCAATTAAGGTGATTCGAACCTGACGAATTCAAATCTACCGCGCAACTCGAACTGCTGAAGATAGGCTGATGTCGTGATACTAATAATTGCGACTCATTTGTTATAGAACTAATTTATAGGGTCACAAACAACAATTTGATTGTCAAATAAAGTAATTTTCATTAGAATATTCATACTATTTATCAAAATTAGCTTTTTGAAAGTTCTTCCGACATTGGGAATTTACGACATATCCACGCCGTTTTCCGTCGCCATGTTGATAAAAAGACGGTCACTTACATTTTCAGAGAAAAAACACTGTATATTCGGTTGTATTTATATGCAAGAAGTCTATGAATATATTCTGTTTGGTATCTAACAACAACTATCCAGACGATTTCATTTCTGGGTACAAGATCACGATGTTCATCATGATTTTCACGTAAAATGCATTCCAAAATCAAAACAGAAAATCTTTTTTTCTGTTTTAGGCATTTTGCCCTCAGGTATTGACAAAATCTAACAAAAAACACAGTTTTGTAAGACATTTATTCATAAGATTGTGAAAAATCAGCATTTTTTCTAATGGATACACGATCTAGTGTCACAAATAAACTGAAATTTAAATATTTGGAGGACCTATTGACAATTTAGCAAGACTTTACAGGGTAAATTTCCCCCGAAAGAAAATCACTGATTCACATCTTAAAGATAGCAAAAACATACAGGGTAAATTTCCTCTCAAAAATGACATTGAAACAGTACCTAAAGTAATTCAAAACAAAAGCAACAATCTTTTAGATAGCAAGACTTTTTCGGGGTAAATTTCCCCCCACAGAATATCACTGATACAGTTTTCACTACTCTTATAAAAAGCTAACATTACACTTTGAAAATAGCAGAACTCTACAGGGTAAATTTCCTCTCAAAAATATGACATTGATTCAGTTTATGGACAGTGTTTGAAAGCAAAAGCAACCATCTTGATGATAGCAAGACTTTACGGGGTAAATTTCCCCCCAAAGAAAATCTCTAATACAGTATTTATGATTCGCAAACATCGTGAAGATGGCAACAATCTACATAGTAATTTTTCTCTCAAAAATAATATTGATACAATTCATACACAGTATTTCTAAGCAAAACACCAATCTTGTAGAAAGCAAGATTTTACGTGGTAAATTTCCCCTCCAGAAAACATCATTAGCTGACACAGTATTCATTACTCTTATAAAAGCGAACATTACACTTTGAAAATTGCAGAACTCTACAGGGTAAATTTCCTCTAAAAAAAAACATTGATTTAGTTTATATACATTGTTTGAAAGCAAATGCAACCATCTTGATGATAGCAAGACTTTACGGGGTAAATTTTCCCCCAAAGAAAATCTCTAATACAGTATTTATGATTCGCAAACATCGTGAAGATGGCAACAATCTATAGAGTAATTTTTCTCTCAAAAATGATATTGATACAGTTTATACACAGTATTTCAAAGCAAAAACAACCATATTTTAGATAGCAAAACTTTACGGGGTAAATTTCCCCCAAAAGAATATCACTCATACAGAAGTTAGGCTTCACAATATCTTGGTGGTAGCAAAAATCTACAGGGTAAATTTCCTCTTAAAATAATTATTGATACAGTTTATCTTATAAAAAGCGAACATTACACTTTGAAAAATCGCAGAACTCTACAGGGTAAATTTCCTCTCAGGGATGATATTGATACAGTTTATATACAGTATTAAAAGCAAAAACAGCCATCGTTTAGATAGCAAGACTTTACGGGGTAAATTTCCCCCCAAAGAAAATAACTGATATAGTTTTTATGATTCACAACATCTTAAAGATAGCAAAAATCTTCAGGGTAAACTGCCTCCCAAAAATAACATCGATACATCTTCCATATATTAATTCAAAGCAAAAGCACCAATGTTTTAGATAGTAAGACTTTACGGGGTAAATTTCCCCCCAAAGAAGGTATCACTGATACAGTATTCACTACTCTTGTAAAAAGCGAACATTACACTTTGAAAATCGCAGAACTCTACAGGGTAAATTTCCTCTCAAAAATGACATTGATTCAGTTTATATACAGTGTGGAAAGCAAAGGCAACCATCTTGATGATAGCAAGACTTTACGGGGTAAATTTCCCCCAAAAGAAAATCACTGAAACAGTATTTTTGATTCGCAAACATTTTTAAGATGGCAACAATCTATAAGGTAATTTTCCTCTTAAAAATGACATTGATAAGTTTATATACAGTATTTCAAAGCAAAAACATTCATCTTTAAGATAGCAAGACTTTACGGGGTAAATTCCCCCCAAAGAAAACCACTGATACAGAATTTATGCTTTGCAATATATTGGAGGTAGTAAAAATTTACGGGGTAAATTTCCTCTAAGAATATTACTGATACAGTTTAGATGTACATCATACTTAGAAAAAAACAAACATTAAACTTTGAAAATAGCAAGTATGTACGGGTTAAATCCTTCCCTCCCAAAGAGTATCAATAATACAGTTTATATTATTCAAAGCATGACCAAACACTGCAACTCGATGATAGCAAGACTTTACGGGATAACCCCCCCACCCCACCCACCCCCCCAAAAAAAAGAATGCCAATTATGCAGTTTATGTAATTCACAGAATAAATCAACTAACTAAAAACTAATTCTGTATATATTGTTTACAGAAAAGCATACATTACATCTTGATGACAAAAAATTTCATATTAAAGAATATTAAAAATATATTATTTTTATATCACAAACGATACTTTTATCTTAATATCATGCAAGCTGGAAAAGCTACATATTAAAGTTAACATAATATTAAACCTTCTAAACATAGAAAAACATACAAAAACATAAAAAAAACCTCTGACATCTTTCTTTCTCTGTTAAAGGTATAAGATTTCTTTGTGCCCCGTTACACTTTCTTTATTTAAACAGCGTCCTTCTTTAATATCTTTGACCGAAGTTCCAATACTATGCTTTTCTCTTGGCTGATACACTAGACAGATTGTAGAGTGCATTTTCCAACGGAAATCAGGCAATCCTATTCTGAACCAATCCATAGTCGACCTATGGATGAAAATTTTAAGTCTCATAAACTTCAATTTTCCAAAGCCTTAGGTATTTATATATGATTTCATGACAGATATGACTGGTTTAATATTGCGCACTAGAGTAGATCAGCAGGTGCCTGCTCCGAATTTTTGTAAAACAGTCTTTCTGTTTATATTGCATGGAAATTGCATTCATCTAAAGAACCCCCCCCCCCCCCCAATACACACTCATATACACACATACATTTATACATGTTTCTGAGAATAATGCTCATTCGTGATATGGATCTACATAAGATAATCAAAAAAGTTACTATAGTATTGTATTTGTATTGTACATGTATTACTGATGCCCTCTAGGTCCATCATGGACATTTTTTAAGGGGAAGTGAGAGAGGTAACTAATAGCATATGCAGATAGTTTTACTGCAACCTAAATGTTGGTTAAAGTTTAACATTTCAGCTTCAGTTATTAAACCTAAAAAATATATATATCGTGACATATATAAAATTGTATATTTACCTTGTTTGTTCAAGATTTGGACTTGAATTTGTAGTTCAGTTCCAGCACTAAGCAGTCTCTTTTGTATCGAATCGTCCATAAAAGTACACTTTTGAAACATGCTTAAAGTACTTGCGTCCACAAAACTGAGAGGTCATCTAGCTTGGTTTCCTTTCCCTAATTTGCTTAGTGTTCTGTGTGACCTTTGGCATGGATGAGCCAGGGAACAAGGCAATGAACGTCGGCCATATCAATATGGCCAATAATATTTAAATTCCCAACTCACTATTCATCATATAGTGTATATTACAGGGAAACGGACAAATTGCTTTCAAGGAAAATGAGTGAATTTATCAATGGGTGGTTGCGAGAAAAAAAATTGAGGTGATCAGTTTCTCATCACTTTACTGTTTACTCTTCCGCTGCGTGAATTCCAGATGTCAATCAACCCTTTTATTGGATAGCATTGCGGTCATGTCATAAATCTGACCCAAGCTAAAATAATTTCTACATTTTCTCAGCATCCATGTCTTGATCTATAAAAAGCACAGGTTGACCTTCTTAAAACTTGGTGACATTTTACATTTTGCTTTCTATATTCTGGTGTCTACCTTTCCTAGCTGTATTCTTTGCGGAGTATCGGATGTTAAGTGCAAAAATTAATGAAAGAAAGATAGACAAAAAATTTAAACATAAGATTTTTTCATGTACATGTACCATAATTACAGTAACGAAATCTATCTACTTTTGTTGTTTATATTTTTATCTTTTACGTCTTTTTTCCGAAATTATAACACGTTATATTTTGTATACACGTACATGTGTATATGTACAGATTAAGAGAAATGTACATGAATAAAAAGATAAAACTACTGGTATACATGGTAGAGGCCGTGAACCATTATTTTAAACAGGCTCATATCGGCGATCGTACATTTGATAAGTAGAAAGAAGAAAAAAGGAATTCCCCGAGTGTTTTTCGAGTATTAATCTCAGCTAACTTCTTATGATACCATTTTTGTGATTAATTTTAATAATTGAATATTTAAACACTGCACATATAGGCAGAATTATTTATGAAAATTTTCAAAAAACAGAATTGTTACTTAGCAGACATTTTCGACAATCGATTATGCCGGAAATGTCCGAGATGATTGCGATTGTCATAGTCAAGGTCATTCTATTTTAGTTCAAAAACGTATCCTTTACAATTACTTTCTCTATTCCACGTTACACAATTAAAACAATTCCGCGCAGCCAAGTACAGATGACTATCAGATTTTCAACCCATTAGTTCACGATTAGTAGCAATGTGTGCTCAGCATGTATGCTTTAGGTACTCAAAGGCAATGATATCGCATTGCCCATCCTGCAGAAGTCACCATGCAATTCAGTCAATTAATTAGAAGAAAACAATTCTTTTACACTCTATTGCTTAGCATGGTATTACAAGATATAAAGAAATACACAAAGAATGCATAGTTTTTTTAATGTCAAAAATGATGTACTCATAAATTTATTTTTTTTTAAAGTTCGGAATAAAGTTCTATTAATATTGCTTTTTTAATAGCTTTTTTTTTAATTAATTTTTCTTTTTATAACTTAAAGGAGTAGCCGTAAAGATAGATGAACTTTCTTAGGAAAGAATAACTGTTCATGATTTTTGTTACATCTTGAAAAAAAAAAAAAATTCAACAGTGCAATAAAATACTGCCACATTAATGAATTATGCATATGCGATTGCAGTAGAGTACATGTAAAACAAGTAACTTAGTATAATGGAATGAAATTCAATGACCTTGAAAAATCAACAAATTCAAAGAGGGCAGCTTGTACATTGCAAGAAATCCCGTCCGATTTAGCTGTGAGCTGAACTCAATACAAGTGCTATTAACGCTAATCACTGATATTCCCCTAAGAGTGATTCAAGACAATTGATGGCAGAATCTTGGAGAGGTGGATCTAAGGGGAAAAATACTTTTACAATTTTTTTCTTCGGATGTCATTGATAAATTTAGCATTTATTTCCTTTGATATGATTAATCATTTTGCTACCACGCATTCTTCTACATTTTAACATGTGGAATTTATTTCAATTTTATTTAGAATTAATTAAATTTTTCTTGGAATTCAGCGGTTTTTTTTAATTATAGCCTTTAAATATTTCTGAATCTAAGGAGAATCCATAGTGTGCAAGTCCCTCTAGGACACAGCGAGTTACATGTACCCCATACGATGCATATTTCACTTACCCCTTGAGAAGAAGGTAAACATGACCTATTTACACCCTTCCTACTAAGCATTCAAAGGCAACATTTCTCAGTATTTTAAATTTCAATATTAATTCTTTTCCCAACACACTCTCCTTTCAATGCCCTAAAATCAGCCCAATCCACCCCGTATACATCATTAGACATATTTAAGGGAGAAAACTGTGTTTTTAATTGGTACTACTTGCGTGGTCAATGAAATGGGGTAAAATTAGTAACCTATGACATACTTATACCTTCTACCATCAAATTAAGGGTTACAGATTCGAACACTTATTTTAACTTCCTTTTTGTTTTACTTTGTTTATTGTTAACTCGTTTATTTCCTATAATTATATGTTTCATTTTAAATTCATTATTATTATTGAGCGCGTAGGATATTGAAATCATGCCCTCCCCCTCCCCCCTCCCAAAAAAAAAAAAAAATAGGGCCTCAAATTGTTCTCTGAAAATGTTTTAAAGCTTTAATTTTTAAAATCTGTAAAAGTTTTGGATCCTTCCCTCAACACTGCTGACATCATTTGTCTCGCAACACTCTCATAGGTAATATAAAGATTAGCGTTAATTGCACTTTGATTAAATTCAGTCTAAAACTACACTGGAGAAAATCCACAGAATTTCTTCCAAAATCTCTTAGGTTTGATAGATAACAGATTTAGTTGCTGAGAAAATTTAGAAATAACAGCCTAAGGTCAGATTTATGACACGGCCGCAATGCTATCCAATACAAGCCCGGGTTGAATAAACAGGACTTCACGCAGCGGGAAAGTAAACGGTAAAATGATGAGGGACAGATCACCTCAATTCAATATGTTCAATAATTTTCTTTAAAGCAATATGTATATTTTAATTTTTGTGTTAAAACAGTTGATTAGGTATTTAAGGAGTGTTTCAAAAGTGTATTTTTATGACGAGTCGATACAAAAGTGACTGTTTTGTGCTGAATGGAACAATTACAAATTCAAGACCAAATCTTGAACAATACTAAAGTTCTTGAAGCTTTCTTTGTGTATTTCTTTATATCTTGTAATACCATGCTAAGCAATAGAGTGTAAAAGAATTATTTTCTTCTAATTAATTGACTGAATTGCATGGCGACTTCTGCAGGATTGGCAATGCGATACCATTGCCTTTGAGTACCTAAAGCATACATGCTGAGCACACATTGCTACTAATCGTGAACTAATGGGTTCAAATTCTGATAGCCATTTATACTTGGCTGCGCGGGGTTGTTTTGTGTAACGTGGAATAGGGAAAGTCATTGTAAATAATACGTTTTTGAACTAAGATAAAATGACCTTGACTGTGACAATCGCAATCCTCTCGGACATTTCCGGCATAATCGATTGTCGAAAATGTCTACTAAGTAACAATTCTGTTCTTTGAAAACTTTCATAAATAATTCTGCCTATATGTGCAGTGTTTAAATATTCAATTATTAAAATTAATCACAAAAAATGGTATCATAAGAAGTTAGCTGAGATTAATACTCGAAAAACACTCGGGGAATTCCTTTTTTCTTCTTTCTACTTATCTAATATACGATTGCCGGTATGAGCCTGCTTAAAATAATGGTACACGGCCTCTACCATGTATACCTGTAGTTTTTTTTTTTTTTATTCATGTACATTTCTCTTAATCTGTACATATACACATGTATATGTATACAAAATATAACGTGTTATAAATTCGGGAAAAGAGACTTGTAAAGAGAAAAATATAAACAACAGTAATAGATTTCGTCACTGTATTTATGGTACATGAAAAATCTTATGTTTAAATTTTTGTCTATCATTCTTTCATTAATTTTTGCACTTGACATCCGATACTCCGCAAAGAATACAGCTAGGAAAGGTAGACACCAGTATATGGAAAGCAATACGAAGGTGGATATTTTTTCTTTAATTTTTAAATTGATGTACAATATATTCGAGTTCTAAAGTCAATAATACGTTCTATCAATATTGCTTTTCATTAGCTATTTTTTATTTTCTCTTTTTCAACCTAAAGTTGTGTCAGAGTAGAAAGATCAACTGAAAAAGAATAACTGTTCATAATTTTTCACATCTTACATATTTAGTAAAGTAATAATAACTGCCACATGAATAGATGACGCGTATGCAACTGCAGTAGAGTATATGTAAAATGTCACAGTTTTAAGAAGGTCAACCTGTGCTTTTTATAGATCAAGACATGGATGCTGAGAAAATGTAGAAATTATTTTAGCTTAGGTCAGATTTATGACATGACCGCAATGCTAGCCAATAAAAGGGTTGATTGACATCTGGAATTCACGCAGCGGAAGAGTAAACAGTAAAGTGATGAGGAACTGATCACCTCAATTTTTTTTCTCGCAACCACCCATTGATAAATTCACTAATTTTCCTTGAAAGCAATTTGTCCGTTTCCCTGTAATATACACTATATGATGAATAGTGAGTTGGGAATTTAAATATTATTGGCCGTATTGATATGGCCGGCGTTCTTTTGCCTTGTTCCCTTGCTCATCCACGCCAAAGGTCACACAGAACACTAAGCAAATTAGGGAAAGGAAACCAAGCTAGGTGACCTCTCAGTTTTGTGGACGCAAGTACTTTAAGCATGTTTCAAAAGTGTACTTTTATGGACGATTCGATGCAAAAGAGACTGCTTTGTACTGGAACTGAACTACAAATTCAAGTCCAAATCTTGAACAAACAAGGTAAATATACAATTTTATATATGTCACGATATATGTATTTTTAGGCAGTATCTGCATTTAAATTTGTTCCTGATCTACAATTCCATTGCGCAGCATAAGGATTTCAGAACTTGGTTGCTTTCTTTATTCCGTGAAATAATTGAAGCTGAAATGTTAAACTTTAACCAACATTTAGGTTGCAATAAAAACTATCTGCATATGCTCTCTGAGTTACCTCTCTCACTTCCCCTTAAAAAATGTCCATGATGGACCTAGAGGGCATCAGTAATACATGTACAATACAAATATAATACTACAGTAAGCGCATTTAACTTTTTTTAATTATCTTATGTAGATCCATATCACGAATGAGCATTATTCTCAGAAACATGTATAAATGTATGTGTGTATATGAGTGTGTTTTGGGGGGAGGGATCTTTAGAAGAATGCAATTTCCATGCAATATAAACAGAAAGACTGTTTTACAAAAATTCGGGAGCAGGCACCTGCTGATCTACTCTAGTGCGCAATATTAAACCAGTCATATCTGTCATGAAATCATATATAAATGCCTAAGGCTTTGGAAAATTGAAGTTTATGAGACTTAAAATTTTCATCCATAGGTCGACTATGGATTGGTTCAGAATATGGTTGCCAGATTTCCTTTGGAAAATGCACTCTACAATCTGTCTAGTGTATCAGCCAAGAGAAAAGCATAGTATTGGAACTTCGGTCAAAGATATTAAAGGAGGACGCTGTTTAAATAAAGAAAGTGTAACGGGACACAAAGAAATCTTATACCTTTAACAGAGAAAGAAAGATGTCAGAGGTTTTTTTTTATGTTTTTGTATGTTTTTCTATGTTCAGAAGGTTTAATATTATGATAACTTTAATATTCAGCTTTTCCAGCTTGCATGATATTAAGATAAAAGTATCGTTTGTAATATAAAAATAATATATTATTGATATTCTTTGATATGAAATTTACCCCGAGTCTTTTTGTCATCAAGTTGTAATGTATGCTTTTTCTGTAAACAATATATACAGAATTAGTTTATTTTATGAGAGGAAATTTACCTTGAAAAGTTCTGCTTTTTTCAAAAAGTAATATTTGTTTTATTCTGTGAATTATATAAACTGCAGCAGTGATATTTATTGTGGGGGGGGGGGGGGTTATCCCGTAAAGTCTTGCTATCATCGAGTTGCAGTGTTTGTTCATGCTTTGAATAACATAAACTGTATTATTGATAGTCTTTGGGAGGGAGGTATTTACCCCGTACATACTTGCTTTTTTCAAAGTTTAATGTTTCTTTTTTTTAAGTATGATGTAGACTGTATTAGTAATATTTTTTAGAGGAAATTTTCCCCGTAAATTTTTACTACCTCCAAGATATTGCAAAGCATAAATTCTGTATCAGTGATATTCTTGCAGGGGGGGGGGGTTTACCCCGTAAAGTCTTGCCATCTTAAAGATGACTGTTTTTGCTTTGAAATACTGTATATAAACTGTATCAATGTAATTTTTAATAGGAAAATTACCTTATAGATTGTAACCATCTTATAGATGTTTGCGAATCAAAGATACTGTTTCAATGATTTTCTTTGGGGGGAAATTTACCCCGTAAAGTCTTGCTATCATCAAGATGGTTGCCTTTGCTTTCAACACTGTATATAAACTGAATCAATGTCATTTTTGAGAGGAAATTTACCCTGTAGATTTTTGTTACCGCCAAGATATTGTGAAGCATAAATTCTGTATGAGTGATATTCTTTTGAGGGAAATTTACCCCGTTAAGTTTTGCTATCT
Organism: Saccostrea echinata; assembly: GCF_033153115.1. Lineage (NCBI taxonomy): Eukaryota > Metazoa > Mollusca > Bivalvia > Ostreida > Ostreidae > Saccostrea > Saccostrea echinata. The sequence goes on along the minus strand of NW_026889773.1, from coordinate 3,371,974 downwards.
AAAATATGGTTGTTTTTGCTTTGAAATACCGTGTATAAACTGCATCAATGTCATTTTTGAGAGAAAAATTACCCCGTAGATTGTTGCCTTCTTCACGATGTTTGCGAATCATAAATACTATATTAGTGACTTTATTTGGGGGGAAATTTACCCCGTAAAGTCTTGCTATCATCAAGATGGTTGCATTTGCTTTCAAACACTCTATATAAACTAAATCAATGTTGTTGTTTTTTTTTTGAGAGGAAATTTACCCTGTAGAGTTCTGCAATTTTTAAAGTGTAATGTTCGCTTTTATAAGAGTAGTGAATACTGTATCAGCTAGAGATATTCTTTGGGGGGAAATTTCCCCCGTAAAATCTTGCTTTCTACAAGATTGGTGTTTTGCTTAGAAATACTGCACTAGTGTATAAAATGTATCAATATGAATTTTGAGAGAAAAATTACTATGTAGATTGTTGCCATCTTCACGATGTTTGCGAATCATAAATACTGTATTAGCGCTTTTCTTTGGGGGGAAATTTACCCCGTTAATCTTGCTATCATCAAGATGGTTGCTTTTGCTTTCAAACACTGTACATAAACTGAATCAATGTCATTTTTGAGAGGAAATTTACCCTGTAGAGTTCTGCGATTTTCAAAGTGTAATGTTCGCTTTTTATAAGAGTAGGGAATACTGTAACAATGATATTCTTTGGGGGAAATTTACCCCATAAAGTCTTGCTATCTAAAAGACGGTTGCTTTTGTTTTGAATTACTGTAGGTACACTGTTTCAATGTCATTTTTGAGAGGAAATTTTCCCTGTAGTTTTTTGCTATCTTTAAGATGTGAATCAATGATTTTCGTTCGGGGGAAATTTACCCCGTAAAGTCTTGTTAAATTGTCAATAGTTCCTCCAAATATTTACATTTTAGTTTATTTGTGACACTAGATCGTGTTTCTATTAGAAAAACGCTGATATTTCACAATCTTATGAATAAATATCTTATAAATCTGTGTTCTTTTGTTAGATTTTGTCAATACCTGAGATCAAAATGCCTAAAACAGAAAAAAAGATTTTCTGTTTTGATTTTGGAATGCGTTGTAAGTACATGTATGTATAGAAAAAGATAGTACAGCAGAATTTTTTTAGTGGTAATGTTATATGATGTGTCCCTTTTTAGTATACGAAATTTGAAGATATCATTATGAAAGGTTATCTTGAATAATGCAGAAATAATATGAACAATGTACACTGTACATCTGTGTTATCTTTTCGACAATAAACAAAACAAAACCCACCTTGATTGAGCCAATGACATCAGTGAGTTCCGATTGTGATACTAGTTGCCATATTTTGTACAGTGTACTTGTGTTTTTCAAACAATATTTAATTTAATTACACAGCTGAGAATTTCTACACTGTATCACAAAAAAAAAATGCATATTTGTCAATGACTTAAAAAATGGGTCCCATGTTTATAATATTTAGAGAAGATAATACAGATAGTAAAGTGAAGTTAGTGAACAGAATTAGTCTGAAAGGCCTATTGCTAATTGAGATCATGGTAATTTTCAGGGGAAATAATTGCATTTCATGAACATTTCAATGGTCAATATCACTAAAAAAATGAAGAATTGATGTCCTACCTGCAAACTTGATGTAACAAGTCATGCGGTTTAAAATGATGTTTGTAAAAATATGCTGAAGGACAGTTGACGAATATTATATTCTTATTTAAAAAAAAATATTGAGGACCCTTGTTCATGAGCTTGTACACTGCAAACATTTATTTGTTTTGTTTGAAAGCAAAAAATAGGAAATTAAATAAATGTACATGTACTCGCATTGTGCAAAATATTTTTTTTGAATCATAGAATTGTGTTACAGTTTGATAAATATTAATTAACACTTTTTATTTTTACATTAATTTCAGATAAAGGAAGAAAGATGTTTAAGAGAAAGATGATCCCCAAAACAGTATACAGCCTTTAGAGGTGATAGAGATAATGGAGGATTGATGTGCATTCCAGCTAGAAAACTGATTGCACATTAAAAAAATGTTTTGCCATTCAACATTTTCATTACTTGTGGCTGTAGATGTTTAGTAAAAGGAAATAAATACCAGGTAATGATATCTCTATTAATGATGTAACTGTTTTGATGATATGAAAGATGAAGTAGAATTTAAAAGTTGTTTTGCTATAGAATATGATACAGACTTTTAATTGTACTGCTGTTTTGTAAACGTTAAAATTCAAGAGAGTTAAATTGACATAAATATATAGTGTTAAACACTGTTAAAGGAATGCCTATAAAATTCACTTGTAAATTGAATACCTATGTGTGATTTATTATCTCAACAGGTTTTTTGAAAGCTGCTAAAGGAACAGTCAGAATGGATTTCTTATCAATCAGCAGTCAAAATGTATAACCTTAGTAAACTCTCTGCAGTATGTTCTTTTTGATCCAGATGCACTGATAAATAACCTTGATATTGAAACCATCAGGCTGGGTATGAATAAATAATAAATAAATATCAACATTTCTGATCAAAAAAAAAAAAAAATCATAAATTAAACTTTTGACCTCCTCATCTGTGTTATGGTGTATTGAATGCTGAAGCATCACACACATTTTATAAACAAAAATTCATGTGTTGTGTAAAAATTCCTTCCTTCCATAGGTTTAAAACTATTTTTATTACAATTTTTTAATACTATTTTTATTACAATTATATTATGAAAATAAAAATGATAACTGAGTACTGAGTAACTTTATAATAGGTGTTACATGATTACATGTATTGCTATAATCCTTGTCCACCTTTCAGTAGGGCTATACCTGAAGAATTTTTTTTTTCAGGCTAAGGATCACATCTTTTTTTGTTTCCACCACTTGCCACCCATGACTGAAATGTTTGCTCTAGCTGCTATAAAAGACCTACATGTTCCTCAGAATTTTACCAATTGAAAGCCACAGCAAGTCAAAAGATTCAAGTTGGAAAAAAAAGAAAAGGAAAGAAACATTCATGTTAGAGATCACATAAAAGAAGCTAGTTTAATTAGAATATAAAAAAACTGTGCAGAACCTCCCTTGAGATTAAAAACCATTCTGTATAAACAGAACAGCAGCATAAATTATATGCTCTCTTGAGATACTTTTGCTATACCAATGTCTGTTTTCTCCATATGGTGTGTCCTTTTATAATATTTTCAGCAAGAGCTTGCAAAAGTTAGCACTGATATTGTCATTTTTTCTCATGCTTTTTTCTATTTTTTTTTAAACCGTAAAAATTATTTTTTGTGTTCATACAGAGGAAATTTGGATGTAAATCTTTCAGTGAGATTCTTAATTTACAGAAATTTATGTTATATATATATATATATAGCATTATGTTCCATATTCCTACAGTCCCTGAAACGTTCTACTTTCCCATTTTTCCGTTCGTTCACCGTGCATTCAGCGTGCGCTCACCGTTCGCTCTCCGTTTACAGTTTTGCGTTCACCGTTCACATATCGTTCGCGTTCACCGTTCACAAAGCGTTCACCGTTCGCTCACCGTGCGTTCACCGTTCTCTCACCGTTCACTAATCGTTCAGCCTTTATTTCTTATTTTTTTCAATTTATTTTATTTCTAATCTGATTATAGAATATGTACAGTGTGAAGGAAACACCTGAGGCATTGAAAAAAAAATCGCTCACCTTGCGTTTATCTTGCGTTCACATTGCGTTTATCTTGCGTTCACTTTGTGCTGGTGTTTGCGCTCCGTTTGCGCTCTGCGTTCGCTCACCGTTCACCCAGTTCCATTTACCGTTCACTCACCGTTCGCTCATCGTTCATTCACCGTTCAAGTGGAAAAGTAGAAAGTTTCAGGGACTGTACATATTTTGAATTTTAGGAAAGATTGGTCACAGGGATTTTTTTTTCTTTTTTTTTTTTTTTTTTTTTTTTTTTTTGAATTTAGACAAATATTGTACATCATAGGTTTGTTATTTTAAAAAAAGTCAGAGGAAATTCAGATGATTAATGTGCACTTTTTTTCACCTTAACTGTGTATATATGCCAGGATTATTTTCTAAATTAGGTATACATATCACACCTTAAAAAATTATAAAAATATATATATCATGATATTAGGTGATCTGTTTTATTTACCAACTATCAATTTGAAAGTCTAAGTTTTGAAGAAAAAAACATAAGAAATTTGGAATGTAAATTTTCAAAATTCTTGAAATTTTACATTAATTGTCCTTCAAAAGTTTGATTTCAAGTTTGTTTTTAACGTAATTGACTAATTGAATTGAAAATTGATTACTTTTGATTGACTTTGTAGCCTCCATTGCAGATATATGTGCTTCAGGGTATTTTTTTAAAAAAAGGTCAGAGAAAATTCGGATTAGCATATCTTTTTATCTGACTCATGAACATACCAATTATTCCCCTTTATTACTTAGCTATACATCTCTTTTTTAAAATGGAGTTAAAAAAATAAATATCCAATTACTTTCAGTGCGATTTTATATCTGTGGTTGTTGTCAAGGTTAAGAAAAAATTGGCAATGTTTAAGAAGACAGGAAATTCAGACTGCCATAGAGTGCTGTTTGAATGTTATATCTATGTATAAAGAATGACAAAATGAAGTTAATCTGCTACCCTATTATATATTTCCAAGTAAATGAATTCTGATAATAATTTGTGAGTTTTTTGTTATTTTCTTTAATGGCAATGGGATTTTTTTCACAGCTTTTACATTTTTAAACAAGGGCATATTCAGAGGTTGTTGCCATGGAAACAAACGCATTAGCATATATCAAATTTGATGATTCCTAAACCACAAACTTGTCCTCTATCTGAGGGTACCTATCTTTTAATTTACCAATTACTTTCACGACAGGTTCGAATCACCTTAACGAATTCCGATGTCAATCTGCTTGCACAAAATTTGGCTAACTAGTTCGCATTCTATAATTCCGCCGTGTATATATATATATATATATATATATATATATATATATATATATATATATATATATATATATATATATATATATATATATATATATATATATATATATATATATATATATATATAAAGCTTTTATCCTCCTTGACGCTTGTTTCTTCAAGCATTGCTACAAAAATCGATGATGGATGGTAAAATTGCGCTGGTGTAGTGGTTTCCATATTGAATTTTAAAGCAAGCGATCTGGGTTATTCCCAATTATGTCTAAATTTTCTTTCTCATTTCTTAGTTTTAATTTACCTTTTTCATCTTTATAAACGACATTGAGCGTTTTTTTCTTCGTGAATTCTGCGCTATTCTCATTTTTTAAAAGAAATCTTTAATATCCTTGCATTTTGAAAGGCCCATGTAATATTTTAGGCGTCTTTACTACAAGCATATATAAATATAATTATACATACGCTCCGAAGGAGAGGGGAGTATACTGTTTTACCCTTGTGTGTCTGTCTGTCTGTCTGTGTGTGTGTCCGTCTGTCTGTCCGTAACAAATTTTGGTCAGTTTTCTCAGCAATTACTCATCGCTGATGCTTGAAATTTTAGCACACTCTTTGTTTAGGCATGCCATATGTGGGATTCATTTTTGTGAGAATCAGACGTCAACTTCCTGTTTATCCGTGGTTCTGTCCGTACCATACATAACAAATTTTGGTCGCAGTTTTCTCAGCAACTATTCATCGTAGATGCTTGAAATTTTAGCACACTCTTCGTTTAGGCATGCCATATGGTGGGATTCATTTTTGTGAGAATCCCACGTCAACTTTCTGTTTATCCGTGCGTCTGTCCATACCATACATTACAAATTTTGGTTGCAGATTTCTCAGCAACTACTTTTTGCAGATGCTTGAAAGTTTAGCACACTCATTGTTTAGGCATGTTATATGGTGGGATTCATTTTTGTATGAATCTGATGTCAACTTCTTGTTTATCCCTGTGTCTGTCCAAAAATAAACTTGTGTGTTCACATCAGAGCGGGGGTATTACTAGTGAGCATTCGCTCACAGACTTCTTGTTTTACATGCAAAGAATATCACATTATCAGTTGTCTGAGCAAGATCTCCAACACGGTAAGAGATTAAGACACCAAACTTATATGAGCAACAGACCTTAAGATGTAGGCAAAACCATTTGAGTTCAGAGCGTCAGCAGTCACTTCCGGTCGTCACAGGAAGTGATTAAAGAAATCGAAAATTTCAACTTTTCTTTTTTTTAATTAAAAATTGCATCACTTTATTGTATCTTTTTCGCAGATTCGAAAGATGTTGGTCCCACCGGAAACAAAAACGACAACTTCCGGTTATAGGAGAAAAACTAAATAATTTGAATATTTTACTTTCCCTTAAATATTCTTTATAGATTAAGTATTTGAAATGAATTTTAAATATGTTATTCAGAGTGCATATGTCTAGGGTAATCTTAAATAGCGTTCAAAAATTCACTTCCGGTCGCGTGTTTTTCTATCCTCAAAATGAGAAATTTTCTGAGCGAGATCTCAAAAGCAGGTAAAAGATTAAAAGACCAATCTTTTATGAGTAATAGACCTTGAGGAGTAGGCGAAACCATTTGGGTTAAACGCGTCAGTCGTCACTTCCGCTTGTCACAGGAAGTGATCAAAGATAATCACGTTGGATTTTCACACTGACGATCAGGGTTAAATCTAAAGTGTCTGAATTTCTTTTATCACTTTTTCAGCTTGAATTTTCGTTTTTATTTTCAGAATCGAACGGAAGACCTCTCATTGCTCGCAATGAGTTTCTAGTTATTATTATTATTATTCCACCATATTTCAAGTTAAAGACTACACCTTGTATTTCCTACAAATATACATCGACTATTGCTTCCAAACTTTTTAATTACAAGAAAACTTTACAGTCCCTGGATATCGAATATCTGAAACATAACCCTCCATCGTGTTCATGTTCTTCTTCGCCCTATAACTATAGTCCTGCTGGACACGTTATTACTGGTGACGTTAATATAGTTAATAATCAGGACCTTAGATCACTAATTTTAAAAGGTCCTAAATTTAGGGAACCCAGATCCTTCAACTGGCGTACGAATTGCATAAATATTATGGATTCTGTAGAGGACTACGCCAGGCGATGGGCTAGACATGAAAAAGAAGACCTTGACACTTTGTCAGAATGGATTAAATGTATCAGATGTATGTTAAAATCGCGCATTAAAAGATTGAGAGGCAATATGAAAACCATCTATCCTTCTGTATTCAATAATCCAGAAGTGAAAAAAGAATTAGATAGATTACATGATCAGTACGTACTGGTCCCTGCTGACAAAGCAGGTAACAACATTGTCTTTGTTTGTAAGGCTCATTATATTAAACGTATTTTAGAGGAACTTGGATTTAATTCTACAAGTGGTAATCCAACTTATACTCATAGTTCCCTTTCTAAGAAAGAAATTCTTCAAAATCATATGTCAGTTTTGAATATTTTTAATATTCCAAACAACCAAAATGAATTCGAATTACCATATTTATATTGGATTCCGAAACTCCATAAAAAGCCTTACAAACTAAGATACATAGCGGGTTCCAGTAAATGTTCAACCAAGCCTCTATCTTTACTCCTCACTAAGATATTAACAGTGGTGAAAGAAAAACTTCAAGAGTACTGTGCAACAATATATTCGAGAAGTGGTGTAAATCAGAAGTGGATACTTAAAAATTCCAAGGAACTTTTGGAAAATTTGAAATCACAAGATTTTACCAAAATCAACAGCTTAAAAACTTACGACTTTTCAACTTTATACACAACCATTCCGCACGATAAATTAAAGTCCAGGCTTTTTGATATCATTGACAGCTGCTTTTTCAATAAAACTGGAACTTGTAAATATACTTACCTTGTCATTGGTCATTTGCAAAATTATTTTGTTAAAAAACATTCTGATTGTACACACAAGTACTCTGAAGTTGACATTAAAAAGACGCTTCAGTTTCTGATTGACAATATCTATGTGGTTTTTGGAGACCAGGTCTTCCAACAATCTATTGGAATTCCTATGGGTACCAATTGCGCCCCGTTATAAGCAGACCTTTTTTTGCATTCATATGAAGCAGAATTTGTCCAAAATCTTGTACGTGAAAAGAAGAAAACACTTGCTGTGGCGTTCAACTCGACATTTAGATATATCGACGACGTATTGTCAATTAACAATGGCTATTTTCATTCTTATGTCGATACGATATATCCTGGTGAACTTGAGATAAAAGATACCACAGAGTCTGACACATCTGTTTCATATTTGGATATTTTACTTGAAAAAGACGTTAATGGTGATCTAACAACCAAGCTTTATGATAAACGTGATGACTTTAATTTTTCAATCGTCAACTTCCCTTACTTATGCAGCAATATACCTTCATCACCTGCATACGGGGTATATATCTCTTAGTTGATTAGATACGCAAGAGCATGCTCTACGTATGTACAATTTCTAAAACGAGGTAAATTGACAAATAAGTTGATGAAACAAGAATATCAGCTGTCTCGTTTAAAGTCATCATTTCGTAAGTTCTTTGGTCGATACAATGACCTTGTCAGCAAATACAATTTATCATTGAGTCAAATGCTGACTGACGTTTTTCATACTAATTGTTAGGCCATTATTTACACACAGAATTGTCGACGGATTTTTCCGTTATTTCCCGATCATGACAAGGAACACACGGCGGGTGTGACCGGTCGGCAGGGGATGCTCACTCCTCAATGGCACCTGATCCCACCTCTGATGTTTGGAGGTCCGTGTTTGCTCTGCTCCTATTTTGTATTGTATAATGGACTTTTGAGCTTGAATACTGTTCGTTATCCCCATATATTTCATTTGTAAAAATCAATGTAATTGTAATTGCAAGTAATTGACAAATTTTTCTATGTATTTGAAAGTAATTAATTACATTTCAAAGTAATTGACCCCAACCCTGTTGCAAAATATATATATTTTTTTCACTAAAACCCTTTAAAGCATATCATAATTTGATCGTGTGTGTGAAATAGTGAAATACAGTTTATTTATTGCATAATAAATAATAGTTGTGTGAAAGAATATAAGAAGTGCGGAAAAACTCGAGATTTAACTTCCCTTCGCATATAATGTTGTAAAAATACTTCCTGTTAAAAGTTAATAAAGCATCCTGACAGAGAGACTTAAACTGTTGAAATTCATGTCTACTATAATTTTAATCTCACAATCACTAAGCTATGACGTCGCAATCGCTCAACTTTGACGTTACAACCTACGACACCGTGTTACGAAAATGCAGGAACAAAGGGAGAATCAAGGGAAATGTAATAAACAGAAAAAAAAAATCAAGATTTTGTAGTTGAATACGGAATTCTATTTGACTTGTAAGATAGAATGTTTTATATTGCTACACGTGCTTCGCACTCGTAAAAAAGATCTTGTCCCGCTTGCGAAATAAATTCGATATCTAGCTTGAAAACATTGAATTTCGTCTAGATACTTGTAATTTTAGAATAATGGTGAAAACATTTTCGTAACCGGCAACCCATATACAATTTTCCGAGGGAAATTATGTTTATGTATTTTTATTCGTCATATTTCTTCCTCATCATTTGATAATAATGTTTTTAGAATGTTAAATAGTTGTGTTTTATGAAATAGGGTTCTCATTTTGTATCGAGGAAATTGAAATGATGGTACATGTATATACCATAGAATATTTTTGATAGACGTATATTTACATCCATTTCGCAATATTGTATGAATTTTGTTGAAGGTTATATAATATTTATTGTTTAATTAAATCTTCAATACTCAAAATGAAAGTTAAATCAGATATAACACTTGATGCCTTTCATTGAAAACAACATTTTTTCCTTAATTTGCGGAATAAAGCATACACTCTACTGCAATGATTTCACACGTTCAGAAGTATTAATGATCTTCCTTATTTTGGAAAATATGTTAATTAAATCATCTACACATATGATTGGATTTTGGAAAAACAGGACGATATTGTTGACATTCTTATATAAATTCAATTTATTCTAACCAGTGTCCACTCTTGTTGAGATAATTATATACCATATTGACTAGGTCTTAACTTCTCTAAACCATTGCTTTGTTTATGTTGCTATATTTCTTAGGGTATATAAGGTATACTTCTGTTTCTTCTTTATATAGTGAAACTTTAAGATACTGTTACAACTATTACATATTAGCCATTACATAGGTGAGTGTATGTCAAAAATTGAAACTAAAAATATGTTTTTTAAATTGGTTATTGGGGAATGATAAATGAATTTCTCATTAATTAACTTTAGAGTGTCCCTTTGTTACAACAGGTACCAACTGTAATGTAAAAAGAGTGTTTCTGTGAGGAAGATATATGTTACAGGTTAGCCAGATGTCCGTCACAAACAGGTGCGCGTCTACTTCCTTTTATTGTCATCTACTAGTACAATGTATTTTTGCCCTGACAAAATAGATGTTTGGCATTAAACCTAAAGATATTGTGCAAAGACAATAATTCTCACTTACGCCTCTTCATTTTATGGATTTCCTCTATATTTATATTTCAAAATTGTTTTACTGATTACCGCATTATATATATTTTTACTAAAACAATTATTTGGAACTTTGTAAATTACAATTAAGTCATTTGAACCAATTTTCGCGATTTTATGAATGCTATTTACCAAAAATATGCTATATTTTAATGCTCACATATACTTTTGTTCACTCAAATATAATACCTGATCGTCACGTTAGCTCAGTCAGCAGTGCGCTTGCTCCATGATAGGAAGGTCGTGTTTGCTCTGCTCCCGATTTGTATTGTTTGAATGGATTTTTGATCTTAAATACCGTTCGTTATCTCCATATATTTCACCTATTACTTACCGCCACAACTGCTGTGAGCCCTATGCATAGATAAGGTAGAGAGAACTATCCGTAGTCAATTCAGTAGAAAAACAAAGGCCTAACAATTGGTATGAATCAAGTCAGCCAAAATACGACCCAATGATAGGTTATTTTTTGCTAACAAGGTCATTACAACGACAATAAAATTTACGAAATGCTGACTTTAAAGGGGCTGTTAAAATCCCTTTAACATCAATCTGTCAGTGAGTAGCCTGCTTCGCTTTTAACACTGATCGTACTCAGAGCAAGCTCTTGAGTAACGGGTAAGTTGGGAGACATAAACATCATAAGCGGGTGATATAATAAAATATTTCTACTTAAACAAGGAAAGTTGATGAAGGAAAAGCCAAAGTCATCTCGTTTGTCATACAATTATGTTGTTAATTGGCCTTTATCGTCTAAAGTCAGTAAATTTTCTAAGTATGAAACAGATGTTGCAGATACTGTGGTTTCTTTTATTTCAAGTTCATTGGGATAAATCGAGTCGATATACGAATGAAAATAACAGTTGTTAATTGATAAAACATCGTTGACATTTCTTAATATTGAATTGAAGGCTACAGGCAGTGTTTTTCTTCTTCTCATGTAGAAGTTTTTGAATAAATTCTGCTTCATAGGAATATAAAATGTTTTTACTCACTGAGACGCCACCACTTGCAGGTGGAAGGCTGCAATGTTTAGACCTATGCTCGGCACCCAAGGCTATTTAGCAGTGAGGAATCATTTTCGTGCCAGCACCTATTGCGCCATTGAAAAAACCGACTTCGATGTCGAGCAGTGGGATTAACCCGCGACGTAAGTATCAATTCTTATTCTTCCCTCATGCAATAAGGGCTAAAATGGGGGTCATTGGCTGTAGTGGTTGAAAGTTTCCCTGTATACAGTATTTGGAAATTATACATTTTGCAATATTGCTAATATATATATATGTACATGTATGCAGATGTTCATATGCATTAAACAGTCATATTTCTGATTTTTCTCTAAGAAATTGCTTCGGTCTATAAGTTGCGTTGATTTGGATGTGGTTATATGCACAAGAAATATTTGAAAAAGTGGTAGAGCGTCTGCTCCAGAGTCGCGGAGTAAGGAGTTGGTCCTTACGTCGCGTGTTCGAATCCCACTGTGGGACGTGGAGACCGGTCCATTGGATGAGACCGTATAAAACGAGGTCTCGTGTCGCAGTAGGTGCTGGCACGAAAATGATCCCTCACTGCGCAATGGCCCTTAGTGCCGAGCATAGATCTCCACCGGCAAATTGTGGCGTCTCCATATGAGTGAAAAATTCTCGAGAGGGACGTTAAAACAACAAACAAAAGTATCAACCCTTAACCTTGCGACTCTATATCAAACAATCTTACCACTGTGCCACACGGGCGATTAAATGAATATAAAAATGAAAGATCAAAGATAAGCAAACCAAAACCACAGTCTTGACAGATAAAATGCTGTTTTCATATTGTCGTAACTATTAGCTTTAAATTAAAAATCAAAATTATTATCAAAATACATTATCAAATATATCTAAGAATAAATGTCAAAATAAAATATCGAGATAAATACACACTTAATAAAAAAATATGTTTAAAAAATATGAAAATACAAAATCAAAATAAGTATTAATATACAATATTAAAATAAATATCAAAATACAATGAAAAAAAAAATAAATATAAAAAAATATCAAAATAAATGTCCAATTACATAAAAGGAAGCTCAGTGAGATTCTTAAATAATCCTTTATAAAGGAAATGTTTGAATTTCTTTGCACAGTTGTTCATTATATTTCTTCCTTTTAATAAAAAAAAATAATAAGGATTTGTCAAATTGCAAAATGAAGAAAACAAGAAACAGTTATCATTTATCAATTTCTGATATATTTTAAAGAATAAAAAATTGAGTTAAATAAATATGAGGAGAACAAATAGTAATCACGCTCAAAAGTCCATTGAAACAATACAGATTTGGAACAGAGCAAACATGGACCTCTAAAAACATCAGAGGTGGGATCAGGTGCACGGAGGAGTAAGCGGATCTCCTGTTGACAGGTCACACCCACAGTGTGCTCCTTGTCATGATCAGGCAGACTATAAAATCCGTAGACAATTCAGTGAAAGAATGGTCTAACAAATTATATGAAAAACGTCCTTCAACATTTGACTTAATGATAGATTGTATTAGTTGACAAGATCATTGAATCGATCATAGAATTTGCAAATTGTTGACTTTAAACGAGCTTTTGATATTCTTCTTTCGTCAACAAATTTGGCAATAGCTTGCCTTGTTTCAAAAATTGTTCGTTCTTGTTTATCGAATGAACTGGGAGACATTAAATCCAAATGCAAGTGAAAAGGGTATATTGCTACATAATATCAGGGAAGTTGACCATTAAAATGTTGAAGTTATCACGTTTTTCATATTTTTTTTTTCTTTTTTGTTTGTACCATTGAAGTTTCTTTTCTTAGTAAAACATCAAAATATGACACAGATGTGTAAGACTCTGTGGTATCTCAAGAATAAGGAATAATCGAATCAATGTAGGAATGAAAATAAATATATTGTTAATTGAAAAAAAAACATCGTCTACATATGGAACTCATGAGGACACAAGAGATAAGTTTACAAGCATAGGTAGAGTAAGCACCTTTTCTTGACTGGCCTTTGGTCCACCGTATTTTGATCAAGTCAGTGTGGTAATTCATAGAAAAAATAAAACAATGGTCTTATCGTTGGTACATGTATTAAATCTGTTAGTCAAATTACCAAACGATAAACTAAAAAAACAAAATTGATATAAATTTTTCTAAATGCAGTTTAACGGAAACTTTTGAAAGTCATGTGACATCAACATATTTATCAGTAGTCTGCTTTGGTTTAAAATTTATTGAATATAGAGCATACTCATTCGTTATCAATCAGTACAGGGACGTTTTGATGAAGGTAGGTATTACGAAAAAATTAACTTTTTCCTCATTTTCCCAAACAGAGCAGGAAATAAAATCAACTTTTATTATCCTGTTTATTTAGTATTAATTATTGTGAAATGATTTCAACATAGACCTGGAACAAAACAAAACAAAATGATATTATTGACGTTTTTATTTAAATCCCTTTTTCTTCAAAGTGGAGTCCAATCCTGTACAATACATAAGTATAAATATTCATATGTGTTTTAAAAATCAATTCTTTGAAATATTTGTTTTGCAGCATAAGAATGTGATTTGTGTGGTTTCAAAATCATTATTTTATTTTTAAACGACAAAGTGAAACTGGAATATGTTGCTTCAACTTCTACAAGAACAAAAGCGGTCAATGCATACGTAAGTTTATACTTTATAATAAAATTAATTCAACAAGTTAAATATATGAAAGCTGACCAAAACATTAAGATAACAATTTGAACTTCTCATCGATACAGAGTGTCCTTTGGGTACTTTTGGCACGAACTGTACTGGACGTTGTCCCTCTGGATTTTTTGGAATATTATGTCGAGAGAGGTGTTCTTGTGAGGAAGATATTTGTGACAGAGCAGTCGGCTGTCCATCACAAACAAGTGCGTGGCTACTTCATTGAAATTACATAAAGTAACAATCATTGGTTGTTATTCGAAAAAATGAAATCCTCCTATCCTTCATCTCTTTTTAAACATTTCATTTAATATTTTGAATCGGACTCTCAGATTTTTCTTTCAGTACAAATAACTATTGTTTAAAATTCATAAATAAAGATTCTAATACATGTAAGCCGGATAAGCAAGTTGAATTAAAGGTGTTTTTTTTTTTTTTTTTTTTTTTTTTTTTTTTTTTTTTTTGGTTTTCTGATTTTGTACAGACTGGTCTGATATCTCAACCTCCACTTTCACATCAGTGGGAAAAATTTTGTCGACTGGTTCCCCAACAAAAGCGATGTCGTCCTCATCATGGAAAAACACACTCTTCACTGCACTGGGATCTATTGGAACACTCTTTGTTGTTGGGGTGCTGTACATTGTGAAATCATGGTACGATTAACATATAATTAATATCATGACCACAACTATAAAACTAATTTACACTTTCAAAGTTATAGTTAATTGTTTTAAATGTTGTCATTATGTTCATTAATAGTATGATTACAAGTATAGAACTAATTACACTTTCAAAGTAATGTCTATTTGTTTTTAATGTGATCGTTATATTTTTTTTTTACATTTGAAGGTACATTAAAATGAGAACTGGTACAGTAGGTAACCCAACAAGAACAACAGGTATTAAGTTAAGTATTAAGACGAAAAGGGATATTTAGACGGTATAATAAAAAGACAGGAAGTTTGTTATGTTCTAAAAATAATGAGAGTGTTATTCTTTCCATAAGTTTCTTTCATTGTAGAAAATACCCTGGAGAATAACATAACCTCGTGGAACACGGAGAATGAAAGCGATGAAGATAATAACCATACCAATAGCTACACAGGCTTACTGGTAGAAAACGGGGCACTGCAGGAAGAAAAATTAGAAAATGGTATTGCGTATTTGTAGTAAAGTAACTAAAATGAAAATCAAATCGGCTAATTTCCAATTATTTGAAACTTTTGGTTTTTGATACAAATATTGTCAGATTTTTGAAGAAAAGAAAAAAAATCTTGAAAATGTATTGAAATATGTCCTTACAGAATACAACCCATATGTTAACTTAGGATATTACAAGGAAAATAAGGAAAATTGCATTGAAAATAAAACAGAAAATTTAGAAAATGAATACGAGGATGCTTGGTCTGATAAAAACGTAGTTGAGAACGCAACCTTAAATTATATTTCAAAGAACTCGAAATTGACTTTGCCACGAAGGAGACAATGTGTGGAAATAAAACTGAGGCCTTATAGTTCCGTTAAATACAATAGAAACAATGAGAGAGGGGCTACAAGTGAAAGCATTTCGGCCTACAATTATATTGGTGATATCTCTAAGACAAGAGACGAGGACCAAAGAAATATAGATAACACACAAAATGATATCCCGTTGGCTTTTGGAGGCAAGTATTTTAAAAATACATCCCTGTATGCAATTCTATTACCATGGTACTGATATTATATAAATCAAATCATGAATATCTTTCACTTCATATTTTGTTTTTGCAAACTACATGTATTGATATTTAAAACCGAAGGTATACAGTCCGAAAAGAAAGATGCTACTTCAGAATTGATCGAATACGAATACGAAGACCTGAACTTTCCGATGTCTGCACATTCAGAACATTATACAGATTTAACTTTTCCCAACGAAAATTCTTATTCAGAAATCAACAAAAACAGAGAAAAACAAGAAAAGGAATTTTCATCAACAGAACATTTATATGAAGCCGAAGATAATGTTGAAACGACAGAAATATACACAGTTCCTAATTTTCCTGGAAGAGAAAGCATTTGTAATGAAGATTTTTCTGCGACAAATTCGAATTTGTTGAGTTATCACAAAGACAAAGAAACTATTACAAGTCATTTAATCAATGAAGGAGACCAGATAACTGAGGAAAATTTGAGTATTTATGAAGATGTTACAGTCATTTAACTTTTAAAGTAGATCTAGTCTTTGATTCGATTTCTTTGGAGGAGACTTAATATCATGTCACAGTTTTAGAAAAGTGGATAATTCTTTGATTTTTTTCTCCTTAGACTTGGAGAATGAAATGCCTTCCATATTTCCCCAAAAAAGTACACAACTAGATTAATCATGGTAAAAGTGTTTAATCTTCATTCATTTACCCTCTTTTTTTTCTTCAAAACTGTTTCTAAGGGAGCACAGAGTGAACTGATATTATATTTACTCAATAACCTGTTGTATTTTCTTGCGTAAAAGAAATGACACTTGGAAAATATTAGTTGATACTTCAATAAAATTTCAAATATGGACAAACTACACACAGTAAAGGTTTACAGATGAAAATAAATTTCAGAATATTTTAGCTTGGTGCTAAAAGTGTTATATCAACTTAAAAAATGTCCGCTGACAAGCTGTATTATACGTAATAACTCTCCACATGCCCCTGTGCTAAAAATAGTGCCAAGCGACTTTAAAACAATAAATAAAAAAACGGGGCGAGACACTTTGAGAGGAACAAGAGAAGCCCTAGGATGTTATGGTATTAAATTTCATTGCAAAAGCTTAAAATCTTCTTGAGATATCGCCCGGAAATGAAAGTGTTATACACAGACGGAATGTATGAATTTACGACCTTGAACTTTGACCTTTTGACCTCAAAATCAATAGGAGTCTTTCTTAGGCCACAGGTAGTAGATATGTAAAATTTCATTGCAAAAGCTCAAAGGATTCTCGAGATATCGTGCGGAAACGAAAGTGTAAAAACAGGCAGGATTTATGAATTTATGACCTTGACCTTTGACCTTATGACCTCTAAATCTATACGGTTCTTGTTTAGGCCATAGGGAGTTTCTATGCAAAATTTCTTTGCAAAGGGTTCTCGAGATATCGCGCGGAAACGAAAGTGTTACAGACAGACAGAAATACAGCTAGACGGACAGACAGACCCAAATTAATATCCCACACCTTCAGTGAAAGCGGGGGACAAAAAGAGCAACTGCGCAGGAGTGAGGAACGCAGTTGAAAATAGGAATTATACACCATTGACTTGAAAGGACAAAGTCCCTAATACCCTGAAGCTCGGCTGGTAACGAGCCTCTTTAAACTTTCTATGTCATAAATGTACATACAGAGAAGCAATCCTTAAGTAGATAATTGATAATTTTATATCCGTTTTTGGCTTGTGGGCTTTCTCTGTCGTGTTCTGCAACCTATTCAATAGAGCTTTGCACGATATTGGCTTTGCAGCCTCTCTTTCATTAATGGGAGTTTAAAAGATTTCCTAACTTTTTTCTAGTACAAAGTACATGAGGAACAAGTACATGTAGCTGGACACTTAGGCACGCCCTTGAATTTATAAGGGAATGATTTTTTTTTTTATTGGCATGTGAATGTAGTGAGAATCAGTGAGTTTCGTGTAGTCCTAATTTCGATTAAGTTAGTTGTCAGGGCTCAAAGAGATCAAGAATTTAGTATCCAAAAATATTTTTAGATTTATTTAGGTAAGGAGAGAGAGAGAGAGAATATATATGTTCTCTACAACCTAGTAGCATAGTACTTCGGTACTAGCTTGAAAATATGAATATATATTTTATTGCGGTGGTAAGATTTAGAAATTTATTCCAAAATTAAGGATTATCTCTTTCATGCATAGCTCCGATCCTTCGACGTATTTCGCTTCAGTCTTTGGCACCCCTTTTTTAAGCTCTTCAAGGTTTTCTTTTATTTAAATATTTCGGATTTCCAACGTTTCGGCATAAGCATCACTGATGAGACATAATTTGTCGAAATGCACATCTGGTGCATCAAAAATGGTACCGTTAAAGATTTTCATTATGACTCCTGGGTCAAGGTCTCCGCCTATATATATATATATATATATATATATATATATATATATATATATATATATATATATATATATATATATATATATATATATATATTGATTTATTTAAATCATTTTGTTTGCTTGCTTTCCTTGTATGGATTTAAAAAAAACCCTGTTTTTTAAACTTTATCTTGTTGTTAACTTCCTGATTAAAGATGTGAACTGTTCATAAGTACTATATAAAAATGATATATTTTCCGGGAACAATTTTTGAGTGTTAATTCAGAATTAATCTGGTCAAATATAAAACATATTAAAGTGAAGGACTAAACACAGAGAGTAAATACTAATGATTGTTCTACGAAGCTTTTTGGAGATACTAATTCTTTTAGTACCTACCAGCAGTACATGTGAGAAAAGGTTTGCTTAGAACAACCTTTACCTCTCTTTGAAGCCTCTTCTTGTTGTTTTTTTAAAATGTTTTTTATGTCCTATAAAAAATGTAAGATACACTGCTCGCCAAATTTTGAAAAGTAAATTAATAATTTTAATAATAAATTTAATAAATTTTAAAAGTAGATTTCTATTTTTTTTCTATTTCCATGTACAAAAAGACATAAATTGTATTGCAAATTAATAACATTTTTTTAGAATTAATGTAGTCAAGTATAAATTTGTTATATTCAAGTCCTGGCATATGTTGTTACAATTACTACAGAGAAGGGGATACTTGCATGGGTATGAATTCATATCTAACTACTAATTATATGCCAAGATTTTATGATTAACATATTATCAAGTTTAGATGTGTATGGAAGGAATAAAAAACTATAAATATTTAACTTATCTACCATGCATAAGCATTTGACCCTGATACAAGAGTAATAAATGTGAATGAATGAGAAGTGATGAAAATATGCAAGAAATTTGAACCAAATTATCCATTGCTTGCAGAGTGCCCCGCTGGAACAATTGGTTCAAACTGTAGTACACGCTGTTTAAGTGGTTACTATGGAAAGTTGTGTAAAAATCTTTGTAACTGCCCAAAACCTTTCTGTGATGAAGTAAATGGGTGCCCTAAAAATCATACATTTTTTTCTGGTGCTGTAGGTATGTATTTCAGGAGCACATTCCACATAGTTACTGTTAAGATAACGCATTAAAATTATTGGAATGAAATTGAGGATTAAAACAAATGAAGATTGAATCATAATTGTAGTGTAATTTTATATGCTTGTTGATTACAAAAAAGTGTGTCCAAGAAGGCACAGATATGTAAGTGATCAGACGACAAATCAATAATAAATGTATAATAAAGTATTTATATATACTTGATCGGTAATTAACGATAGAGTGGTCTTATAATATTTAAATACGTTTACGATAATTTTTTTTTTTTAAATTCCTTTGTTTCTGTTAAGACTGGCCAGTTATTTCCTCATCCACTGTCACGCCAGCTATTACAGTTTTGTGTTCTGATCCAACTAACATATCAATGTTATCGTGGAGGAACACACTCTTTATTGCTATAGGATCTGTTGGAACACTGTTGGTTGTAGGCGTGGTGTACTTTATCAAATCATGGTACGATAAAAAATTCATTTTAAACACTAAAACACGATTTTAACTATAGCAGCAAGTCAACATTTGAAATAAATCTTCAACTTTTCCATAAGAAGGACGTGATAAAGAAATGTTTTTATATTTGAAGGATCAGTCAAATGAAAACTCCTGCCATAGGTAACCCAATAGGGCCATCAGGTATTCATATAAGAAAAACTAGAAGATTTAAAAAGTGGGATATTATAAATTAAATTATTATAAAATATTGTAGTCTCTACATAAAAATAGTAATAACGCTATTTTGCCATAAGTTTCTTTCAGTGTAGAAAATGTTCCGCTCGGGAATAATATTACCCAGTGGCACGAACACCAGGAAAGAGAAGATAATAACAATGCAAGTAGTTATACAGGCTTATTGGTGAAAAACAGCGTAGTACAGGAAAGAACGTTAGGAAATATAACAGCTAGAAAAGGTATTGTGTACTTTAATGAGTATATAGAAAGAAATTTCTTGGAACTTCAAAAACATAACACGTGATACTTGAATTTCTAATTTAAATATTTGTTACATTATTGAATAAACAAGATAAAGGATTATTGAGTGAGTTTTCTAGAAATATTTTAACAGGACTAGGTCCAAATTTAAGCAAAGGATATTGCAAGGAAAATGAGAAGGAGGACATTGAGAATAAATCTCATAATGTAGAAAATGTATACGACGATGCTTGGTCCGTTAAAACTTTGAATGAAACTATAGTCAACATACCAAAAAGACCGAAATTGTCATTGCCACAAAAGGAACAAGGTATAGATTTAAAACTAATGCCTAACACTTCCATTGAATACCATAGTCATTATGATAAGGGGGCAACAAGTGAGAAAACTTTGACCTACAACTGTATTGGTAATACCGCTATCACAGGAGAAGATGGGGATCAAAGAAAGAACACAAATGATGACTTGGTGCTAGATTTGAGAGGCAAGTATTTCGAAAGTTTTCACTAAATGTTATGCTATTAACATGATGTTGAAAATATTTTTTGCGATGATATATTGTTTTTCAGATTATGTGTTGCAATCTACTTGTATTTACATTTAAATTTAGTAGCGAATTAGGAAATAAGGATGAGTATTTAGAATTAAGGGAATGCGGAGACATAAATGTTTGCAGATCCATTCAAGAACATTACACCGATATAACTTTTCCAGACGAACCATTCAATTTATTTATGAATAAAAACAGAGAATCACTAGAGAGAGAAATGTTGGCTACACAATATTTAAATGAATCTACACAAAGTGTTAAATCGACAGAAATGTATACAGTTCCCATTCCTCGAAGAAAAAGCATTCTGAAACTAGATTCTTCTGCGATAAATGCCAAACCATGTACATGTAGTAGTCAGAATGACAACGAATTTAGTGCAGGTCATTTAACCAGTAAAGAAGACAATGTGGATGAGGCAAATCTCAGTTTTTACGAAGATGTGACAATCCTCTAACTTTTTGAATACTGTACGTCTATTGTGTAGATCATTGATTATCTACATCGCAACCATCCATGTCTGTAAAGTCTAAAAAAAATAATCGTTGTCATATTAGTCTTATCATGTCTTATATTCCAAACACTTAAGTATCCGTACTATTTTACAGCTTAAACTCATGAGATCATAACATTTCACTGATATTTGTAAATAAACCAAAGAAAAACACTATGTATCACAATTAACGTCCAAACATGGTTCCATATATTTTACCATACAATTTTTCGCTATGTAAATAACTAATTTAAATGTCATAACTGTGTTCCATAACATTTTATTTGTTCAGTAGAATTTACTTGGCGGGTTTAAATCCCGTGCGATTTTGTAGTCAGTTTGGGTGTAGCAATTGAGTAGAGCAGACGCACTTGACTTGCTCGAGTATTGACAATAGTATTCTTCATAAAGTTTTGACCAGATTTCACATCTCTTCTGAGGTAAGTTTGTTTTATTAATTTAAAGGTTTTATCTTATACAGTTTCCTGAAATGGCCAAGGACCTTAGTTCTTAATTTTGATGTAAATTATGTGATTGAGTAATTTGTGCATTGCTATCATTTCAAGTATTATTCTAATAGTATACAAGTATATTAAAGTATGTAGTAGCTACAATGTATGGTGTAAAGTACGTGTGTATAGTACGCAAATATTTCGTATATTTTGCGGAGTATGCAGTAAAATGCTATAGTATATGCAGTAAAATGCAGTATGCAGTAAAATGCTAGAGTATATGTAGTAAAATGCAGTATGCAGTAAAATGTAAAGTATACAGTAAATGTTATGATATGCACGAGTACGAATCCAGTTAGTGTATTTTAGATACAAATGTTATAATGTATGTAATTTACAACAATTTTGTAGATCCCATATGGTCCAGGAAGCCATTTAGCCATTTAGCCCAAACAACGAACCATCTTGAAATTTTTAAATTTTGTACAAAGCCAATAAATGTAATATAGTCAAAGAACAGTCCTTGTATTCCTTTTATGAGGCGACCATTCGGCCTGCCTGCGACACTATGTATGTATATTATTTCTGTAAATATTCACAATAAAGTGTACTATGAAGATAATGAACAATAATCAAGCTCAAAACAATAACAATAAACAATACCAATTTGGAGCAGAGGAAACACGTACCTTTAAAACCATCATTAAGGTGATCAGGTACCATGGAGGAGGAAGCGTCCCCTGTCGACTGGTCACGCCCGTTCTGTTTTTTTTTTTTATGATCGGGTAAGCAGAAATATCCGTAAAGACATATATGCTGAAGAAATTATCTGAACGATGAGCATGCTCTTGGATATCGAACAAACTGGGAGATAAAAACTTCATACGGATGAAATATAGGATCTCCCATGGTGTATTGTTGGATGAAATATATTGAGATAACTAACAGTATTCAAGCTCAGAAGTCCATTAAACAATACAAAATAGGAGCAGAGCAAACACGGACCTCCAAACATCAGAGGTGGGATTAGGTGCCATTGAGGAGTGAGCATCCCCTGCCGACCGGTCTCACCCGCCGTGTGCTCCTTGTCATGATCGGGAAATAACGGAAAAATCCGTCGACAATTCAGTGTGTAAATAATGGCCTAACAATTAGTATGAAAAACGTCAGTCAGCATTTGACTCAATGATAAATTGTATTTGCTGACAAGGTCATTGTATCGACCATAGAACTTACGAAATGATGACTTTAAACGAGACAGCTGATATTATTTTTATACAACGAGTTGTTTTAATCCCAAAGCCTTGGTTAGAGGATGAAAACATAAAACGAGTTGGATAAAAATCATATCTAACAACAAATCATGGGAAATGCTTTTTATTTATGACTATTGATGTTCTTCATTGTTTTTAATATATGAATCTATATTATTTTGCTTCATAACTTTCATACAAGCACTATTGTGACGTCACAAGCATGATATATGAAAAAAAAAATTAATAAGTGATATACAAGCTACCTTTCTCAAAAGGAAATTCTTCAAAATCACAAAGTCAGTTTTGAATATTTTTAATATTCTCAACAACCATGAATTCATATTACCATATCTATATTGGATTCCCAAATTTCATAAAAAAAATCCTTATAAACAAAGATACAAAGCGGGTTTCAGTAAATGTTCTACCAATTCTCTTTATTTACTCCTTACTAAAAAATTAACAATAGTGAAGGTGAAACTTCAGGAGTTCTGTGCAAAATATATTCGAGAAGTGGTTTAAATCATATGTGGATACTTGAAAATTCCAAGGAGCTTTTGGAAAATTTGAAATTACAAAATTTTACCAATATCAACTACAGAAATACTTACGACTTTTCATCTTAATATACAACCATTGCCCCCCGATAAATTAAAGTTCAAGCTTTTTGATATCATTGACAGATGCTTTTTCAATAAAAATGGAACTCGTAAATTTACTTACCTTGTCATTGGTCATTTGCAAAATTATTTTGTTTTAAAATATTCTGATGGTACACACATGTACTCTGTAGCTGATATTAAAAAGATGCTTGAGTTTCTGATTGACAATATCTATGTGGCTTTTGAAGACCAGATCTTCCAAAAATCTGTTGGAAATCCATGGGTACCAATTGTGCACCATTTTAGCAGACCTATTTTTGTATTTATATGAAGCAGAATTTGTCCAAAGTGAAACGAAGAATGCACTTAAATTGCTGTGGCCTTCACCGCGACATTTAGATATATCGACGACGTATTGTCAATTAACAATGGTTATTTCCATTCTTATGTCGATACGATATATCCAGATGACCTTGAAATAAAAGATATCACAGAGTCTGACATATCTGTTTCATATTTGGATATTTTACTAGAAAAGATGTTAATGGTAATCTAACAACTAAGCTTTATGATAAACGTGATGACCTTAACTTTTCAATCGTCACCTTCCCTTACTTATATAGCAATAAACCTTCATCAATGTATACGGGATTTATATCTTTCAGTTGATTCGATACGCAAGAGTGTGCTCTACGTATGAACAATTTCTAAAACAAAGTAAGTTATTGAAAAATAATATCAGCAGTTTCGTTTGAAGCCGTCATTTCGTAAGTTCTATGATCGATACAATGACCTTGTCATCAAATACAATTTATCATTTGGTCAAATGTTCATACTAATTGTTAGGCCATTATTTACACACTGAATTATTGACGGATTTTTCCGCTATATCCCGATCATGACAAGGAAATCCCTGTTTGCTCTGCTCCAAAATTTGTATTGTTTGATGGACGTTTGAGCTTGAATAGTGTTCGTTATCGCCACACATTTCTTACACGGGCTGAAAAAGTAAACGTGATAAAATGGTATATAGCTACATAAATTAGGGACGTTGACGATAGAAACGATAGAAACGTCGAAGCCTTCAAGTTTCATTATCATACATTTTTGTTAGATTAACATAAACATATTTTTGTAGTAAAATATCCAAATATGAAACAGGTGTGTCAGACTTTCTTGTGTCTTTTATGTCAAACTTCAAAGTGATCTATTGAATCAATGTAGGAATGAAAATGAATACATGTTTTATTATTTGATAAAAAGTAGTCGAAATATCTAAATATTGAATCAAAGACAACAGTAAGAGATTCCTTCTTTTCATGTAGAAGTTATTTTTACAATTTGTTTCATGTTTGAATGAATTCTTCCCCACATGAAACTGGTCACAATAGCCTAGTCGTAGAGCGCGCGCTTCGTGATTGGGAGGCCCGGTTTCGATTCTCGTTCCTCAATCTTCATGATTGCTGGAAGAGTTGATCTCCAAAAATCTATCGATCGATTTGAAAAACTCTACAAACAATGCAAATATGTGAACAGAGCATACATACGAACTCCCGGAAATACTACAGGTGGGATCAGTTGCTTAAGAGGAACAAGCATCCCCTGTCGACAGGCCATATCTGCCGTGAGCCCTTTGTATTGAGCAAGTAAATGGAACATTCCGTAGTCAAATTTAGTATAAAAACAAAGGCCTTACAATTTGTATGAACATAATCTTGAGTATCGAATAAGTTAAGAGACAAAAACACAATTTTCAGGTGATTGCGAATAATACAACATAAATAAAAGCCGAAGTCATCTCGTTTGTCATACAATTTAGTTTAGTTGGCTCTTATCGTCTATAGTCAGTAAACCATCTAAATATGACATAAAAGTGGTAAACGCCTTGGTCACTTGGATATATTAAATCGAGATATGAATGGAAATAACTATTGGTAACAAATGGAAAGTTGTGAATATATCTGAATTTCGAGTTGAAGGCCATAACAAATAATTTTCTTCTTCTCATTTAGTAGTTTGTGAATAAATTCTGATTCATAGGAATATAAAAATAGGTCGGAAAATACAGGAGCACAATTAGTGTCCATCAAATTCCAACAGTTTGTAGGAAGACTTTGTCCAAAGACTACATAAATATTATCAATGAGGAACTTCAGCACCCTTTTTATATCAACTTCAGAGTATTTGTTAACGAATTAATTTTGCTGATGATCGATTACAAGATGTGAAAATTTCCGAGATCCCTTTTTATTGAAGAAGCAGTTGTCTATAATACCAGAATCCGTTTTAATTTATCGTGAGGAATGATTATATATGGTACCCTTCACCTGATTTAAAACTTTTTTTTCGAAAATGTTGTTGCACAGTTCTCTTGAAGACTCTTCTTCACTGCTGTTATATTTTAGTGAGTAGTAAAGAATGATGAGTTCGTAGAACATTTACTGGCACCCGTCATGTATCTTTTTTGTAAGGATTTTTACGTAGTTTTGGATCCCATATTTGTATGGTAATTCAAATGCAATTTGATTGTTGGGAATATAAATCCATATTTAAAACTGACATATTATTTTCAGGAATTTCCTCCTTAGAGAGGGAAATATAAGTATAAGCTGGATTACCACTTGCAGAATTAAATTCAAGTTCCTTTAAAGTGCATCAAAATAAAGAGCCTTAGCAAAAAATCGTTGTTTGTTAAATGCTTTGCCAGCTTGGACGAGTACATATTGTGTACATATACATACATATATACATACATATATACATACATAGTACATATACGAGTTGATTGTGTAATCCATCTAATTTTTTTTCAATTCCGAATTATTGAAGACCGAAAGATAGATTGCCCTCCGTCGCTAAATGCAAGATTTCAACATCCATCTGATAGTTTTAATCCACTATGAAAAAAAAGTCTTGTTCATAGATTTGTATTGTTTGTAATTGTTTTTGGAGATCGATCAATGTTCATATCTTCACTTTTTTTCATTGTGTTACGCTTTGGTATTTATTAAGATTTTTTCTTGAATTGACCTACTGTTCCTTATATTCATGGTATAATGTTTTTAATATTATAATGTGAGTCGAATACCAATAAACTGCGTTCTCACTAGCAGTCAGTGAATCGGGCATCCATTCTATATTGAAAATTGAATTGACTTTATCAATTATAAACCATTGTTTTAAAATATTCCTCTTCCAAATACACTAAATACGGAACTTTTGTAATTTATGGGATTGCGTGGTGTAGTGGTAAGATTAGAGCTGTTAAAACTGACATGTATTGAGAATTGAAATTTATACAAAATAATATCTACATAATACGTGTTTACACTCAGTATACAAAATGGAAGACAGTATTTGTTAGAAACGTTCTGTATCAGAAAAAGGAAGGTTGTTTTTATTTAGAATGTAGAAATCGTCATTTGGACAGTACTGTACAAATTTATTTGTATACGATTGAGAAATTTCCGGTATACACATTTGCCATGGCCTCAACTCGACATTCAGATATATCAACCACGTTTTATCAATTAACAATAGTAATTTCTATTCATATGTCGACTCGATATATCCCAGTGACCTTGAAATAAAAGACACCACACAGTCTGCAAGATCTGTTTCCATATTTTGATGAATTACTGACTATAGAAGATAAGGACCAACTAAAAGTCAATTGAATGACAAACGAGATGAGTTCATATTTTCAACTTTCCATATTTATGAAGTCACCCGAAAAAGTGTTTATGTCTCCCAACTTACACAAGAGCATGCTCTTTGAACGATCAAATTTTAAAACGTGGCAGGCTACCCACATATAAGTTGATGTTACATGGATTTCAACAACTTTGTTTAAAGCCAGCATTTCGTAAATTCTATGGTCGTTATTATAGTCTTGTTATCAAATATAATCTATCACTGGCTCGTATTTTGGTTGACTTGTTACATACCTACATACATTGTTAGGCCTTTGTTCTAATACTTAATTTGAGGAATGTACCGTCTCTTGGGTCGATACACAGGGCTCACTACGGGTGTGAAAGGTCAACAGGGTATGCTTACTCCTCCAAGGCATCTGATCCTACCTCTGGAATTTCCGGGGGTCCTTGTTTATGACCTGTTCACAGATTTGTATTGTTTTTAGATTTTCTGAGATAGATCACTGTTCGTTATTTTCACCTTTTTCGTGAAAAAGCTTATCGTAGTCCATACCATCAGTCATGTTGAACTATAAATGGACTTTACAAGAATAATTAGTGATAAAAGGGAATCGTCTTCAGATAATTTTAATATGATTTTATGCCTGAGAATGTAGTAAATAAAACTGAAATTTTCGCGTTGTCACAGGCAGTTCATTCAAACTTTTTGTAGGTATACTGTAGTTTAGTTCAAATTTGTTTGAATTGTTGATATTTTTTCTGACCCTAAATCCTCACATCTGCATGAGTTTATTACAATGAGAAGGGCACAGGTAACATAAGTATAAATGTTTAACGATTGGTATGAAACACGTCATCCAAAATTCGACCCAATGATAGGCTGTATTTCCTAATAAGGTCATTAGAAGAACCTTAGAAATCACAAAATACTGACTTTAAACATAGTTGTTGAAATTCCTGTAACATGAATTTATCTTTCACTAGCCTGCCGCGGTTTAAAGATTGATAGTTCCCAGAGCATGCTTTTGAGGATCAAATACGATGGGAAACGTATACACAATATGCAGGTGTAAGCAGAATATTACAACATGCATGTGAATGAGGAAAATTGACTATGAAAAAGTTTATGTTATCTCTTTTGTACTACAATTTAGTTGTAAGTTGGTCCTTTTATAGTCAGTAAAGCATCCAAATGTGAAACAGACGCAGCATAATTTGTGGTGTCTTTTATTTCAAGTCGACATATGAATTAAAGTAACGTCATCAATAAATCTAAATGTCAATTGAAGGCCAAATCAAGTGTTTTCTTGTTCTTGTTTCGTTTTTGAAAAATTCTGCTTCATAGGCATACAAAACAACTCAGCTAATAAGAATCACAATTTGTGCCCATCGACCTGATCTACGAAGACATTATAAATAATGTCAATGAGGAACTCCAGCATCCTTTTCATATCATTTTTAAAGCAATTGTTTTGAAAATCGGTGGTTTTTTTAAAAAAAAGTAATTCTGTTGAGGTTATCTTTGTCTGACTTTTCCCTGTAATAATATACATTCAATCTACCAAGAAAGTTTCGGTATTTCACTCCAGGTTGATCTGATATACATTTTTTAACTCGACAGAGAAGATACAACAGCGTCAGTCATATCTGTTTCATGTTTGGGTATTTTACTGGGTTGAAAATCATAACTTCATCTTTGGAAAATCAACTTCAGAGTACTTTTGCGTGGAAACAGAGTGATTTTAAACAAAGTAATTTTGGTGAGATCAATAACAAATTTGACATTTTTCCGACTTCCATTCTTATTGAAGAAGAAATTGATAACGATATTAAAATGCCTAGCTTTTTTTATCGTGAAGAATAGTCCCACACAATGGGCAAGGGTTGTTCGTTTTGATCTTTTTGGCATTTGAAAAAAAAATATGGTATGCAATTTACTAAAAGTTCTTTGGAGTTTTTGAGAATCCACATGGTTTTGTATTCTGCCTTTTAACCTTCTTATGGTATTATTTTGTATATTTCTTAAACACTTAATGTCAAAAACTTCTCTTTCATATTTAGCCGAACGTCTGTGGGTGGGTTGAGAGTATTATGCGAAAGATAAATTGTGCATCCCGCTGTGATCATGCTGAAATTATTTTAACAGGTGATTATAATATTGACCTGATGAAAGACCCCCCCCCCCCTCCCCTCCAGGTACTGGACCTCTGCTTTTGATGAATATGACTTAACAAAGGTAATTGATGTACGCACAAGAATAACAAAAATTCCTCCTCAACACTTATTGATCATCTGTACACTAACTTACGTGAAAACATATGGCGAATCTGTTGTACCCTCATTTGCAATATCAGACCACTATCCGATATGCTGAATTAGACAAACATGCAAAAATAAAATCAAAAAGAGTGAAGTTTGACGAAGGACCTAATTGGTTAACACAAGGAATTCTTGAAGCAAAACACATGCTCGATAAGCTTCATAAAAATAAAGACTTTGAAAAATACATAATATTGCGAAACAAAGTTACATTTTTTTATTGAAAAGCGACAATTAATTATTATATGCAACGAAACAAAAATCCACGCCAGATGTGGGACGCATTAAAGAAATTAATTTCTAAACAACAAAATTATATTCAAGCCGCATTGACACAAAATTATAATATCATGGAGGATCGCCAAAAAATTGTAGAAATGTTTAATTCCCATTTCTCAACTCCTTAAAGATGTAAATAAAGAGGAGTGTGACTCTCAGTGTCTTTTGAGTTTTCTACAGTCTAAATTCGGCACAGACAAGTTTGGAATATTGCGCGAGAAAAAATGAAAATTGATTTTACAGATACAATTGTTAAATTCTCACAATAATTTAAGGGGGTATTTTTTAAAATTAAAATTGAGCTAAATTAAAACAATATACATTTTGGTGTTCCTAGAGTATTGAAGATTCAAATAGTTATCACCGTGTATTCTTCCTCACAGAGACAATGTTTAACGTGTAATTGGGTTTTGAATGTCGTACATTTCAAATACATTTCAAATAGTAAATCATCAGATGTAGAAACCATCGGCCACGTCTATTAAAATTTACTGCACAAATAATACATAAACCTATGACACATTTGATAAAAAATAGTATCACATCTGAATTTTTCTTGAGAGTTTTAGCTTGCATAATTTACTCCATTTTTTAAAAAGGGTGACGAATTAGATCTTAACAATTATAGACCTATTTCTAATTTTACTATGATTATCAAAACTTATAGAAAAAAAAACATGTGGCAAAATATATAAGATCTCTTTTTTCAGACTTTGATCTCGTAGTAGAATCACTAATAGGCTTCAGAGAACTACACTCTTACTGTCAGCTATAACAAAAAAATACAGCTGAATGAAATGGACAATGGAGAATTTGTTTGTACCGTTTTTCTCGATTTTAGTAAAGTACTTGACTTAGGAAATCCTCATATTCTTCTTAAAAAAATACAATGTTACTATTTTAATGGAATAATGGTTTAAGTGAGTTTTAGTGACAGGCTTCAAAGTGTTACCACAATCCTTGTATAAGATAATCACACCGGGAGTTCCACGGGGGTCGATACAAGGTCTTCTGCTCTATACATTAACGACCTTCCTTTATGTTTAAAAAAAATCTAACATAGATTTATCAGCCGACGATGCCACTCATTCAATCTATTGTACATTATAGATGCATTATCAATAGATATTGCTTGTATAGAAAAAATGGTATTCTCAAAATCAAATGGTTCTAAATGCTACAAAAACTAAATGCATGTTACACATCAGAAGAGATCGAATGTTTGAAGAATTCCATCCACAGAAAGTTAACTATGAGTATAAGCTGGATTTCTAGGCTTAGAATTAAATCCCAGTTCTTCTAGAATAGTTATAACGATTAACCTTACAAACAAAGGTCAGCTGGAACCATAACATATTGTCCATATAGTCTAATTCTTCTATCCCTTCCGATTTATAAAAAAGGAAAGGTTATATGGTTCGCATTTTGCATTTAAACTTTCTATTACGATTCTTTAATATATTTTTCAAACACCTAATACGTTATGACAACGTGTTCAGTCCTTCCCCTTCATATTTCGCAAATCGTCTGGCATAATCCTTGACAGAATGCATAATAGAAATATATGGCCAATTGAGAAATTCGGAAATCTCTGAATTTAGGACATTTTTTATAATAATTGACTTTTCGTTGTCATTTTTAAATTATATTTTCATTAGATCTAATTATATAAGCCTCCAAAAGATTCCCATATATTCAAGGTTATGATGATTTATGATACGAGACTTCCACCATTTAATGTAATGTTATCCATTTAAAAAAGGAAAGGAAATACTTGAAAAAGACGTTGATGGTAATCTAACAACCAAGCTTTATGACAAACGTGATGACTTTAACTTTTCAATCGTCAGTTTCTCTTACTTATGCAGCAATATACCTTCATCACCTACATACGGGGTATATATCTCTCAGTTGATTCGATACGCAAGAGCATGCTCTACGTATGTACAATTTCTAAAACGGGTAAATTATTGACAAATAAGTTGATGAAACAAGAATATCAGCTGTCTCGTTTAAAGTCATCATTTCGTAAGTTCTATGGTCGATACAATGACCTTGTCAGCAAATACAATTTATCATTGAGTCAAATGCTGACATTTTTCACACTAATTGTTAGGCCATTATTTACACACTGAATTGTCGACGGATTTTTCCGTTATTTCGTATCAAATAATACTTCCAAACTTGTGTGATAAACCATACATCAAAAACATCATTCTGTATTTATTTTCTGGTTTAACTGGTGATTTTTAACAAAATTTATTTTCATGTGATCGACTTTATTATAAAATTTGTCTTGCAGTATATTTCGAGAAGGTGTAAAAAGATGTATAAGGAAAGCATGAAGGAAAAAGAAACCTATCAGTTCAACTGATATGATTTAGAAGATTAATTTTCATAAAATTCTAACACATGTAATATGTATGTATTTTTATTAGGGATGGCAACGAATATTCGAACATTCGAATATTCATTCGATGAGTTGATATTCGAATAAGAATTTAAGATTCGAATATTCGGTGTTTTTCAGATTTCATAAAAAGGAAATACTGTGATTAATAAATTTTGATTAGAACAATGCTGGAATTATATAATATTAAGTATACCTACGAGAGTAGGATGATGCCTATTTAAAATAAAACGGATTTTATTTATTTTATCGAATATTCGAATATATTCGAATACTTTCATCGAATATTCGAATATGAATTATTGACAAAATTGACATCCCTAATTTTTATATATCACGTTGATATTATCTATAAATCCAGAAATTCGGCAAGTTTTGATATGCACATAAACCTGTTATAATTTTAATTTTTGGCGGTTGTGAACGGTCGGCAGGGGATGCTCACTTCTCCAACTCAAAATTATGCACTTTAAATATGTATTGCTATATATATATTTTTAAAACCTTGCAGTGAATAACATTCCAGTAAATCTTCTACCAAGCCTCTTTCTTTACTCCTCGCTAAAATAACAACATCAGTGAAGGAGAAACTTCAGGAGCACTGTGCAACAATATATTCGAGAAGTGGTATAAATCAGATGTGGATACTTAAAAATTCCAAGGAACTTTTGGAAAGAGTTAAATCACAAAATTTTACCCAAATCAATAATATAAAAATGTACGACTTTTCAACTCTATATACAACTTTCTCCCACGATAAATTAAAGTCCAGGCTTTTTGACATCATTGACAGCTTCTTTTTCAATAAAAATATAACTCGTAAATTTAATTATCATTGGTCATTTGCAAAATTATTTTGTTACAAATCATTACCCACAATTACTCTGAAGATGATATTAAAAAGATTTATGTTCCTTAGTTCTCCTGCCAAACGACTGAGCTTGCTATATACCCTTATCAACTGCATACGGAGTTTATATCTCTCAAATGATTCGATACGCCAGAGCATGCTCTATGTATGAACAATTTCTAAAACGAGGTAAGTTATTGATAAACAAGTTGATGAAACAAGAATATCAGCTGTCTCGTTTAAAGTCATCATTTCGTAAGTTCTATGGTCTATACAGTGCCCATGTCAGGAAATACTACTTTCATTAAGTCAAATACTGACTGAATTTTTCATGCTTATTGTTAGGCCATTATTTACACACCGAATTGTCGACGGATTTTTCTGTTATTTCCATGACAAGGAGCACACGGCGGGTGTGACCGGTCGGCAGGGGATGCTTAATCCTCCATGACACCTGATCCCACCTCTGATGTTTTGGAGGTCCGTGTTTGCTCTGCTCCTATTTTTTTTTTTTTTAATTCTTAATGGACTTTTGGGCTCGAATACTGTTCGTTATCTCCACATATTTCATTTGTTAAAATCAGCCAAAAACAAATAACATAATGTAGAAGTGAAAATATGTCATGTATTGAAGTAAATGACGAAAAGAAGTTAAATACAGTTAACAAAATGTGGGTCAGAAATGGGGACTCAAATATAGAGTATTACACATCTTAGGCAAAATATTGCAAAATCTGATCCCCAGCACCAAAATGACATTGTATCTTGATGTACATAGGAATGAGGGGGATCAACCATACTAGAGTAAGAATTCAAACCCTGCTGAGATTTAACAAAGAACCTCGAAATGTAATTTTTACAATGCCCTAATTTCATACAAATTGTAGATCAATGTTTTATACCAACTTTGTGCAGAGATTATTTCATCAACCTGATTATTACATAAGGCTCACAGCAGATGTGACCTGAGAACAGGGGATGCTTATTCCTTCAAGGCATCTGATCCTGCTTATGGAATTTCAAGAGGTTCTTGTTTGGCCTGCTAAAAGTTGGTATTGTTTGTAGGCATTTTAAAACAATCATTGTTTTATATCTTCAACTTTTCATTCCTTTTATATGGAAATCTAAATTGAAGTCAGTTGATAATGAAAAGTAATCAAGGAGTTTTAAGCACCCTATCGATCGTTCAGATCCAACATTAATCATTAATTGGAGTCGGGGGGAGAAAGGAAAATGTCAGGGACTGACAGGGGAACCCCAGGGGTTTTTGGGGGTTTTTGTTTGGAGTCTTAGGGGAAAACCATTACAGCAGTGTTTATTTCGAGTTTACTGGGATATATTGATTCAACTTATCAATGATTCACTGCATGCCATTTTACGTCCCGTTCAAGATTTTTTTCACTCAACAAGAGAAATCACCTTTTACATGAACCGGTGAAGGGTCTCTAACTTAGACGTTCACCTGGCATTCAGGGCCTTGCAGCAGTGAGGGATCGTGATTGTGTTAAAAGCCTGCTGTGAAACAGCGCCTCGGTTTTTAAGGTTTCATCCGGAAAAAATCCAATTTTCACTTTAAAGTACATAGGGCTTGGCGAAGGAACAGTTGTCGCTTTTTTTTTTATCGATTTAGATCAGTTGCGGCTGGGGTTCAAACCATGGACCTTCTGAAAACGGAGCGCTATACCGACTGAGCTTCCTTTACGGTAACTTATGAATAAAACGGCTTTTTAATTGATAAAATCAATTTTATCTTTTATCAATCTTACATTTCCCAAACTATTTAATTGGGTAAAACAACAAAGTATCTGGCAAAGTTTTTGGAGTATTTTCTTTTCATACATAGAGAAAAACGATTTCAAAGTTTTTTGTTTCCTCATACAACATCAGTTATTCGTTATATCAATATCTTCTCCCTCCCCTTTCTCTCTCAGTTCCCCCGAAAACTTATTCTTAGCGCCGCCTCATGCATTTGTTATAAAATATATAAATAACAATTTCAGAGAGAGAGAGAGAGAGAGAGAGAGAGAGAGAGAGAGATCATATTTGATTTATTTATAACTTTTTATTGGCAATCTATTTCCTTGTTAAGGTAATAAAGCAAATACTTTTTTTTTAAGTTCTCTGTTATCTTGTCAATTAACTTCTTAGTCTGTAAAGTACGTTCATTGGTACTACAAGGCAAATATTTCCCTGCAACATAATGATTTAATGTGCATAAACTAAAATCTTTGAAGTAATCATCCTGAATTCATGAATAATTTGGTCAAATATTGCACCTAAAAGAGACAAAACAGATGAAGAAAGCAATTGATGATGCTTATTCTACAAAGTGTTTTGGAGATACTAATGCTGATAGTCCAACTTAGTAGTGCTTGTGAAAAAAGGTTTGTTGAGGACAATTAATACTTCTAGTCTTTGTAGCATTTTCTGATAGTTTTTTTTTTTTTTATAATACTTATATCTTAGAAGTCTTACGGATACAGGGGAATTTGAGCAGCATTTCCGTATCAACTTTCCATGAAAAAATATCTTAAAATCATTTTATATCCCACAACAAAAATATTTAATATCATAGTTAGTCGCTGATCATTATTACTAATAAAAGGTTTTTATGTAATGGATATGTGCCGAATACTGTTCTATATGTAAAATTATCAGACTGTTTGAGGCCCGTTAGGGCCGAAAGCAGTCTGATAATTTTACATTTAGAATTGTATGAGGCATATATCTTACTTAAAACATTGCTATTTAAATGTCCAAAAGTTACCTGGAGGAGTCAGATAATTACACAATAGGAGTTCAGGCATAAATAGTCTTCTACCTGAAACCATCTAATAAGTAGACAAAAAAAAAAGAGAAAGTTTTTTTTTCTTTACACAGTAAAATCCGTGAGTGAACTCTTGTTTCATTCATTCAATGGCAGTCGTTTGGCTTATCAGGAGCTATGGACGGTGGTCAGGTGATGAAGGATTTTTTTATGATTCGGAATATTTTTTTTTTTATTAAGTGCGTTTGACATTGATACAGATACAGTGTTGGATGATATCTTCAAAATGCATTTAAAGTAAAAATGTGGATTTTTATCTAAAATTTTGATTGGATGATATAATGAAAATGAGTTTTAAAAGTGCGGTCATTGACGAACAAACCTCGTTAAATGAAGAGATCCGCAGACTGGTTCTATATCAGAAATGGATTTAAATTGGCTTATTCACAGTGATGTATCGAAAATGCTTTGCAAAAAAACGAATGGAAAGTGTTACTTTTGAGGAAGGTTAAAACTTCAGTTTCTTCCTGTATTTGCTATTTTTAAAAACTTAATTTCCTCGCGCTCGCTTTCCCTGAATTTTTTCTCCCTAACTTTTCTTTTATTTGGTTTCTAGACATATTAAACCTTGATTTCACTCTAGTTGTTGTTTTTTAACTACTGTCCAATTTTGTTATCACTGCCGTCCGATAATATATTATTGGACTGCTAATTTTTATTATCGGACGGCTACAGGTAAATTTTTAGACTGCAACAACAAATGCATGACGTCACAACAATGTTTTAATTCTGTTTATCCCTTCTGTGCAAAGATCAGTAAATTTTATTGTTAATTGGCTGTGGAAGAGTAATTTGGTAGGCCGAATATATTGTACATCTATTTTTGCATTTTGTATTGCAGACCTATTTTTGTATTTATATGAAGAAGAATATATTCAAAAACTTCTATATGAAAAGATGAAAACACTTGTTGTGGCCTTCAACTCGACATTTCGATATATCGACGACATATTATCAATTAACGATAATATCTTTCATTCATCTGTCGACTCAATATATCCCAGTGAGCGTGAAATAAAATATACCAAAGATTCTGACACACCCGTTTCATATTTAGATATTTTATTAGAAAAAGACGTTAATGGTAACCTAACAACAAAGCTTTATAATAAACTTGATGACTTCAACTTTTCAATCGTCAACTTCCCTTACTTATGTAGTAATATACCCTTATTAACTGCATATGGGGTTTTTGTCTCCCAGTTGATTCGATACGCAAGAGCATGTTCTACATATGATCAATTTCTAAAACGAGGCAAGCTATTGACAAACAACTGATGAAACAAAGATTTCAATAGTCTCATTTGAAGTCATCTTACGCAAGTTTTACTGTGAATATAATGACATCGGCACATACAAATGCTGATGAGTCAAATGCTGGCTGCTGTTTTTATACTTTGCTAATATGCTAAGGCAGTACCCAGATCATATTTCGACGAATTCAGACTTTTTTTCATAAAATGTAACATTGATAAATCGGAAAAGCCATAGTTTAAACATTTACTTTTATTATCCATTGTATAGATGTCAGTGAGTCTTAGGCTAAAAGAAGCACTATACTACGACGTCATCACGTGACGTCTATAAATAGAAAAATTGCCTTAATGAAAAAGTGAATAGTTCAACACTACCCCGGGGATAATTCTTTTCTTTTTGTGCAAATAATTATGTAAAAATATCACTGGGTCACGAAATGTGCTGATAGAATCCTATCCTCCCGACACAGAAAAAATTATTCCAAATTTTGGCATGAAACCTTTCCAAAAATATTACATTTTGTACAAACGATTAAGGAATTGTAATCAATTCATTTTAATCACACGATTCTAGCAGCACTTTCCAAGTTTTATAGAATACAAGCTTAGATACAAAAATTATGTCTCAAAGTATGTGGCGTAGTGTTGAACTTTCGCAACTTTGTTGCTATAGAACGACAGAGGAAAGGCTGATCCGGATTTCAAAGCACTGCCTGTGTTCATTATAAGAGAACATGATAAGAACATATCAGAGTACCTGATTCTATATCCCTAATTCCTTATGAATCACACATAACATTCACGGTATATGCTTTAAAACTCTCATTTTATATATTTGTTTATATGAATGTCACGTTTAATTTTCACTCGGCAAATATTTGATCAATAGTTATGACGTCATGGGTTTGGTATTTAACCTCCATGATAAATACCTAGCTATTTATACCACCCGATAAGGTTTGGTTTATATTATGTTTTTGAATGATTCCATTCATTTCTTGGACCTGAAATTAAACTTTGAATATAAATTTTAAGAAATCATTATTTCTAAACTTCACGTCATACAACTTACTATGATGTCATATTGTAGAGGCAAGTAGGATATATCTGGGTGTAGCCTTAATATACCTGCGTAATTGTTAGGCCATTATTTATACACTGAACTGTCTTCGGATTTTTTCGTTTTTTTTTTTTCGATTATGACAAGGAAAACACGGCGGGTGTGAACAGTCGGCAGGGGATGCTCACTCCTCCATGGCATCTGATCCCACCTCAAACTTTTGAAATCCGTGTTTGCTCTGCTCCAATTTTTTATCGTTTCATTGGATTTTCGAGATAGAAGGCTATTCGTTATCTTCATGCATGTATTTCATATGTATTATCAATATGAATGTTATATAAATCAATACTTTGATATAATACTAATAAATATGCATTAATACCTATGAATATTACATAGATATATTTTAATTGATTTGTTTACATATTTTTATCAACGCATTCCTTTCACAGCAAAATCGATATATTTTTTCATAGAAATACATAATTGTTTACATGAACCTATGTATTTATAATTTTTAGTAAATTTGTTTTATTCCAGTGCTGGCAGGTGCTGTTATAATTTCTACAGAGAAGGAAATACATGCATGGGTATCAATTCTTCCGCAATAATTTTTTTTTAATTTTTAGATAAAAAATATGATTGTTTTTTTCAAGTTAAAGATTGTATCATAATTTATCCGAAGTTAAATATTTTTGAAGGAATGTTAGATTTATTGGCGAATATTAAACTTTTCTACTTGCACATGAGACAATAACACAATATGAATGAATACCTATGAGAATACGCACTTAATTTTGACTCAATGATATTTTGCCTGCTGAGTGCCCTGCTGGATCACATGGTGTAAACTGTAGTGATCGATGTGTGAGTGGTTACTATGGAAGGCTATGTCAAGAACCATGTCACTGTCCGAATCATCTCTGTGACGTAAGGTATGGCTGCCGTGATGAAAGAATCTCTACTGTTGGAGGTATGCATTTAGAAATACTTACACATATTTATTATTAAGAAAACACATAAAAACAAATCGGTAACTAAACGACTAATATAAATCAAGAAAGTTTGAACTATTGTCTCATTACTGACTCTCCTTTTTGAAATTTTTTACAATAAATCAAAAAAGTTACTTCTCAGGTTAATCCAGGAATAAATTGCAATGATGAACATTAAAACTGTTCGAAGATATGTTCTAATGTTATCAATGTTGCTTTGTGTTTGGTAAGACTAGTTTATAATAGCTTTATCCACTGACACATTTTACCACAGTTTGGTCTTTTAGTCCATCAAAAATGGGAATGACGTCGTCATCTTGGAAAAACACATTTTTCATCGCAATAGGATCGATTGGAACACTCTTACTTATAGGAGTGTTGTACTTTATGAAATTATGGTACGATCGACATATCATTAAAATTGTGACTTTAAAATAACAAAAATTAAAAACTTTACCTTTTGAATTATCTAATGGGGATTTGCCATGATAAATGAAATGTTTTTTTTATGCTTGAAGGTTTATTAAAATTTAAACTCATGCAGTAAGTAACCAAAGGGGACAATCAGGTATTCTGATACATTAAACTGAACAATTAGGAAAAGTAAAAATTACTTAATACTAAAATATAATAGAAAGTTTGTATTTTCTACAAAGAGTAATGTTATTCTTTTCCAAATTTTCTTTCAATGTAGAAAATACTACATTTGGAAACAACATTGCTCAGTGGAATATAAACAATGAAAGAGATGAAGACAATATCCTTAGTAATGATAGCAATTGTTACACAAGCTTGCTGGTGAAAAAAAGAGCACCAAAGGGAGGAAAATTGGGAATACCACCGGAGAAATGTATTATGCATGGTTTTAAAGTAATTAGAAAGACATTCAGATGAGCTCTTTGCACGCTGAAAAAAAGCACAGACGTGATAATCAAATTTTCAAATGAGCATTATTGTTCGATTCTAATAGAAAACAAGGTAAATTTTTCTTGAGAATGTTTTCGTAAAATATTCTTTCAGCTTCTGGAGCGTATTGTAATGAGGGAATCTGCAAGAAAAACGTTGAAGAGAGCAACAAGAATAAAGCTGGTCATACAGAAAACGAATACCAGGACGCATGGTCTGCTAAAACGTTTTTGAGCAATGGAACTTTAGGTAGTACATCAAAGAACAGGAGACTGAGAGTTCCACAAAGGGAATAGCGTATGGAGATAATACTCAGGCCTTGCAGTTCCGTTAAATATAACAAACACTGTAAGAAGGAAGCTTCAGATGAAAACAAATCGACCTACGACTATATTGATGATGTCTCTGTGAAAACAGGAAATAACGATAAACGTCTTGTAGAGAACACGCATGATGATATTCTATTAGCTTTAGAAGGCAAATATTTTTTAAGTACATATTTGTATGTAATGCTGTTAACATGATACAGGAAATAGATAAATCAAGTGATTGTACATTTTTCAACTCAAATGTTGATTCTTAAGAACGTCACTTTACATTTGATATCTAGGTGGAAAGTCAAGAAAGAAAGATGCAGCTTCAGAATTAATGGAATACGAAGATATGAACGTTTGGAAGCCCAGCCACTTCGAACATTATACGGATTTAACTTTTCACGACGAAAAATTTAATTTATCTATTAATGATAAGGATGAAAGACATGAGAGAGATTTGTTTAACACAGGTAATTTTTATAAGGCCATATACAATTCCCATTCTTCGAAGAGAAAGCTTTCTTGCGATAGATTCTTCAGCGACAATTTCAAAAGCAAGCAGTGCTCAGAAAGACGAAGAAATTAGAGCAGGTCAATTAATCAATGGCGAAGACAATATGACTGATACAAGTGTGAGTGTTTATGACAATGTGAAAAATCATTAAGCCTCTAAAATTTAGCTTGGTGATTATGAACAATGTTGATTATCTACCCCTAAGTCACCCATACATACAAAGTCTAAAAGGTACTCACCAAAATTCATTAACACAGAGTCTCATGTCATGTTCTATACTCTTAGAAAGCCTTGGATGCAGATTTGAAATTACAATTTTCTTAAATCTTGGTATAATAGCATGACTTATTTGTTGCTAGATGATTTTAGACAAATAAATTATAAAAGCGTATTAGAAACTTGTATCTTTTGTGATGTAGATTATATTTGGTTTCAGGCACCCCCATTTCTGTATCATGTATTAATGAATTTCTGATCAAGGAGAAATAACTGTTTATTGTAGAAATCCAGAAATTAGGGTATACATGTAGGGTGAGTTAACCATACATCGGACACATACCTTGCTTCGGACAACTTTAAGCAATAAACTTTCATTGAGCCTGAGTCTCCCCGTATTTTTACTTGTTTCTGTCTTAAAGATGAAGAATTAAACTTTTTAATGATGTCGATTTTTATTTTCATGTTGTGATAAAAATGCCACAAGAATGGTCTTGAAATTACGTCATATTTTGCATCATCAAAGGGGAGTAACCAGAATTTTACGACTTATGCAATTTTTACAGTTGTCGATCTCTTAAATAGACGTCAACGGAACGGGTCCGACCTTGCTAAATTTGCCAATGATGAATAATATTACAGAAATTTTTCAAAAATTTTACTTCAATGTTTGTATTATATATATTAGAGTTGTTTTTAACTAGTATGTTTAGTTCACCGTACATCGGACACAAATTAACCATGCATCGGACACTTTCCGATGCATGGGTAATCACTTCCACTTTCATGTAAAACCCAAATGACAGCTGTTTTTTACGGAAATAGGAAAAAACTCTAAATTTTCAGTGAAAATACAAATTATCGATATATGACGACTAGAAGTGGACTCAATTTATTTCTTTAAACTAGATGATTATAACCCACGAGACAAAGGCGCGAGTTGCCATATTACTAGCTTTGTAAAGTCTTTCTAAGGCGATGTGATGCAAATAAAATCTCTTCATATTTGTGGATTGAAATAGTAATTCAAAATTAATTAGAAGGTTAATTTTTAAAATAAAAGATAAAAATGTTTCGATATCACTAAGCACCGAGATCAAGGTGTGATATTTTTCTGGTTTAAATATCGTATGTCAGATGCATGGTGAATATTGTCCGATCCATGGTGAGTTCTGACTTATTTCGAAAAAATCGGTTTTTAATGATATTTTCTCAATAAATAGGGCACGATTGTGTCAAAAATTTATATTTTAACCACATGTTAAGTTCCATTTTGATAATATTCGGTCGGTAGCGATATCGCTAGAACTTGTTGAAGTGCAAGGGTGTCCGATGCATGGTGAATTCACCCTACTAGATTTGGACTTTTACTGTTGCTGAAACCCGCCAAATAAATTGCAACGTCATTGCACTTCCCCTTTCCTGTTTTAAGTAAGAACCTAAATTTTT
Organism: Saccostrea echinata; assembly: GCF_033153115.1. NCBI lineage: Eukaryota > Metazoa > Mollusca > Bivalvia > Ostreida > Ostreidae > Saccostrea > Saccostrea echinata. Next base: position 3,329,192 of record NW_026889773.1, on the reverse strand, counting down.
AAATGTTTACATGTTTGTCACTCTTCTTGATAGATAATATGTTTGATTCTTTAAATGTTGTCATTAAGTAAATACTGTTGATGCATTTTTGGTGAGGTTTTTTAAAGATACAATACCATTTAAAAGGATAAATTCCTTGGATTGCAAACATTTTAAACATTTTCTAAAATGCTGTTCGAAGAAAATTCTATAAGAGGTACTATTATTCTCTTTAAATATTTCGCAAAGACTTCATAATCATTAAACATTTATTACATGATTAATAAGATAGCATTTCTTATTGGTTAAAAAATGTCAATAAAATCTTTAAAATTGGCCGGAATAACTTACTTTTATGTGCATAAAAACCGACATTTCATATTCCCTCACCAGAGTACTTTGTAAAAAAAAAAAAAAAAAAAAAAAAAAAAAAAAAAAAAAAACTGGACTATTTTTGCTTTATTTTTCTGAATTTTAAAACATGACCAATACGTAATTGAGTAATTTTCTACTTCCGTTCCTTTTTTCGAATTTCTCCTATGTTAAACAAATCTAATAGTCTGTAAGACAACACTACACATTTACTGGAAACCCTAACAAAGAAATGTTATAGTAGACTATAGATGACTATGGTTGACAATAGTTGACTATAGTATCAAAATTTTACTATAATTAATCAAATTACTTTAGTACCTGTAGATCCAGAATTTTTACTTTGAATTTTCGATTGTAATTATTTTTTCTTTTATTTCTACAAGGAATTTTCTTGCAAAGACGAATTTCACATTCATAGGAATTATCTCCCGTTGTTGGCGTAATGCTGATTTTTCTCACTATAAACTATGTAACTTACCTGTAAATATTTTCAACCTTGAAACGCTATTGGATAATTTTGATCATTCCTGTATTGCCATAGTATGGGCAACATAAAAAACATAGCAAACATATTCATACAGATTTCATTTGTAAGATATTGCCCCATGAAGCTGGTAATGGTATTGAAGGAAAACAGTGTCTTACGCTGGTTGACCCCAGGATGACCCCGCAAAGGGAAATAACTTTGTAAATGTGTAAGTCATCTATTAAAGAGAAATATGTCTTGTATATTTTCATATCATGTGATATGGAGATAACAAACAGTATTCAAACTCAAATTCCGTTTAAGCAATTAAAAAAATACATCTACAGGATGTATAAAAAAATATCTTCACAAAAGTTCCAGCGTAAAGACTCATAGTAAATAATATAATAGTTTACTACAGTACATATATACCTTAATAATTCTAGTATTTTTGATTCCTTGAAATTTAACTTGGTTTGCTCTTGGTCATTTTTAAATGCGAAATGATTGCAAAATGTTCTAATTTTTTTTTGAATATCGTTTTTATTTTTTACAGTAATTGGGGTATTAAACGAATGCAATTGCGTATATCTCCGTAAAAACGCCTAAAAATACATATGTAAATATACTTGAAAATAAGCTCAATTGATAAGCGATCTATTGCAATAGCCTCAAAGTTCACACGTTAGAACTAATTGAGAATGACGGATATCAGCTGAATGCTTTAAAAAAAACTTCAGAGATAATTTTGAATAAGGAAATGAAAATTAAATATTGACTCTCAACTGAGGGATATATACCCAGTATGCAGGTGATAAGGGTATATTGCATGATAAGTAAGGGTAGCTGACGATTGAAAAGCTAAAGTCATGATGTTTATCATAAAGCTTTGTTGTTAGATTACCATTAACGTCTTTTTCTAATAAAATTTTCAAATATGAAACAAATATGTCGGACCCTGTGGTAAGTTAGATAAAACCCTCTCCAAATCCCACATCCGATCGATTTTGTCAAATTGACCCCCCCCCCCCCAACACCCCCCCCCCCACACACACACACACACATTATGCCCGTAGATAGCACAAAGTTATGTAAAAACATCGTTTGTAATTATAATATCAATATTTGTTCATGCATCATGTGTACAGCTTTTTGAAATTTTCTAGACCCTAGAAAATTAATGCAGTTGACAGTACCTTTGACAGGCGGTAAGTACAAGTTTAGGTATATAATGGGGTAAAATAATCTGAATTGCAAATGGTTAAGTTATAGTTTAAAAAGAGGCACAGATCATCGGATTCGGATCCCACATGCATGTTATACATTGAAGCAAGTCTTTGGGGGTCATTATCTTTCCCAGTATAAAGGGACAATCAAATAGCTTCAAATAAAATTGGAAACCCAAAAGCCGCCATTGTATCATGACAGATTAAAAGGTTAAAGGGGCCATGACCCCCTCACCCAATTCAAAGGTCTCACGGGCCACCCCCTGTAACTGAAACGACAAATGAACATGTAACTCTAAAAGGAAAACCTTTCCCTTTGACTGTACATATTTTGTTTCTTGTGTCATTATGTATCTAGTGGTATAAAGGTCTTGAACCAATGAGGTCATACCCTCCTCCTTGAACTGGAACTAGAAATGTTCACAATACGCCCTGCATCAAGTTCAAAAGTGCATCAATGATAAAATTGCTGGACATTTCAATCATGATTTTGGGTCAACCCAACCTCCTAGAACAAGGAATGTAAATCATTCAGGGAGACACACTATTAATTTTGTGCACATTTTTGTAGATACAGATGTACTCACAACTGTTTTATGTAAAAACAAAGTATTGGTTTGCAAACTTGAACAAACTCGGTATTTTTTGGTAAAAAAAGGAAAAAAAAAAAAAAAACTTCATTTGTGATCCCCATATGATCCCAAACAAAAAACAAAAACAAAAATTCCAAAACCCAAATGAACATTTACAGATATCCATTAATCATCTTCCAATGGATGGTTAGGCTACTACATTAAATATAAGAAAAGTTCTAGGATCCAAGGTCTTTTTATGTATAAAAAATGTCATTTTCTATCCCTATTTGACCACCTTTGGGGAAATAAAATTTCCAAAACGTTATTGCACATCTTCAGGCCACCCCCAATCATCTTCCAATAGCTAATTAGGCCTACTGTGTAGAATGAAAGAGGATTTCTTGGAACCAGGGTGATTTTTTGTGAAAAACCTCATTTTTCGACCCGCATTTGACCCCAGGGTGAAAATGAAAATTCTACAACTTATTTGCACATCTAAGGCACACCTCTAATCATCTTCCAAAAGATGATTATGCTACTGCGTAAAATGTAAGGGGAGTTTTCGAAACCAGGGCTTTTCTGTATTAAAAAGGTTTTTTGTCAACCAGCATTTGACCCCCAGGGTGAAAAAGAAAATTCCGAAACCTTATTGAACATCGGTAGGACTTAATTAGCTACTTACTGCCCGCGACGCCTTTGGTGTATAGGGCAGTAACGAGGGCTCCACATAATTGTTTGTCACTAACTAGCTTTTGGAGTGTATCCAAGCTTTTCTTAAGTTCTTTAATGTCGACTTCCACTGTCCGCCTCCAAGTGATTTGGGCCTTCTTCTCCTCCAATTTCCCTCTATTGTCCAAAAGAGAGCTATTTTCATAATGATGTCTGGGTCCCTTCTAAGTACATGGCCAAGTCAGTTTCAACGTTTGATGATGATGATTGTGGCCATGTCCTCCTGCTGGCACCTGTTTTATCGACAGCTTGCTCAGGTCGCTCTCTGTCATTCTTCAACAAGCTGATCCATACTAAAGGATAGGTAGAATGCAACTTTTGTCTAGTTTTAGCATTGTTATAGTGGTGTACTGACCTGATCTCCAGGTTGTTAAATGCTGCTCCACCATCTGTTTCTTTTTTACTACCCAAGTATGTAAAGGTGTTGGTACATTGGAGGATGCTTATATTCAGGCCAATGGGGTAAATGCTGTTGGTTTTGTCTTGAATGTACTGGGGGAATTGGGAGAATAAGGCTATATCATCAGCAGAGTCCAGGACTTATAGTGTTGTGAATGCACCCTATCTGATGCCCCTCGGAATGTCAGATGTTGTATTCTTCATAAACCAGTCAATGGCTATGGTGAAAAGTGTTGATGACAGTACACAGCCTTTGCTGACTCCTGTTTTAACATCAAACTCGATGCTGGTGTTTCAAACTCTGCATCTGAAGTTAAAATAAAAATTCTTGATGACATCTATTTGACGTTGTGGGATGCCGTATGACCACCAATTTCCCAGAGACAGTCTGTATTTGATCAATACATCCTCGCTATGGTCTAAAATTCTGCTTGTTTTTTACGCAATTGACATCTGCAGCTATGAATATTTTTCTTCTCATGATTTTGGTCATGATCTTATTTGGGATGGAAAAAAAAGTTATTTCTCGCCAAATGCTGCAGTCATTCAGATTGCCTTTCTTTGGTATTTTAATGATGACTTCATTGTTCCATTCATCTGGTATGGTATGTCTTTCCCAGATGTCATGGAAAATTGACCGTAAAATTGTGGCTGTAAGAAATGGATCTGTTTTGAACAATTCTGCATTTACGTTGTCATATCCAAGATCTTGTTCATCTTTTAAAATTTGTATTGCGGGGACAATTTCTGGAACTTGTGGTGGTTCAATTTTTATGTTTAGGTGCGCTTGTGGATCACTGGTGTCAGGTTCATGAGGTGAAGGTGGTCTGTTTAAGTTTTCCTTAAAATGCTCTGTCCATTGTCCTTCATCTCTTTTTCTGATGACAGGAACTTTCCTTTTTGATCTCAGAGTTTAGCCTCATTTACTTTCTTTTTGGCATGTCTTTTTGGGCCAATCATTATCCATGTTCTAAACATTATCCAGTCTTTACTCCTTTGTTTTTTTCCTATGACCAATGCATTTGTCACTAGTTCCAGGGTAGATGTTGAAAAAATAGATAGCAGTAGTAAAAGTAGATATTCAAAAAATTGATTTATTACTGCGTATGATAAAAGAGGAATTTGAAGACGAATAAAGTGGGACAGACGGACGAACACAAGGCCTCTGTTATCAAGGTCTCATCCGAAAGACTCGCAACACTCACTTTAAAGTGCCGAGCGCTTGGCGAAGGAACAGTTGCTACCTATTTTTTATCCACTTAGGTCAGGCGCGGCCGTGATTCGAACACACGACCTTCCGATCACGGAGCGAGTACTCTATCGGGTGAGCTATCATGACGGTAACTTTCTTGAGAAAGTGTGGGTATAAAAATTCAGTTTTAATAATGAGTCTCTAACAAAGACGATAATGTTACCAACACTGTCTGCTGGAACCATTGCAAATTGTTCATGTTGTCTCTCTTATTCTTTTGTCGCCTGAAGGATAGATGGTCTACCTTTTAATTCTTTAATACCTTCTTTAAATATGTTACTAGATCATTTAATCCTTTCTGACAAAGTGTTCAAGTCTTCTTTTGCATATTTAGCCAAACTTTTAACATAATCTTCGAAAGTATTCATAATAGAATATTTACATCCACTGAATATTTTCTTCTTTATTTCTAGAGTAAATCATTGACGTTTATCAGTTCATGAACAACACAAGGCATATCATTGCCGTTTATCAGTTCATGAACAACACAAGGCATATCATCTGTACAGATTTCCTGATCAGTGGCTGTTCCATCAATAAAACGTACCATGATGTACATATATCAATAATACAAAAAATAATCTTTTCAATCCTTATAAAAATGATTTAGATGATTATTTATACAGATATAAATATAAACAATAAAATGTCGTTCTTTGGTTGCTAGTACGGGAATTAACGTCGCAGCTATTGCAGAAAAAAATTACGTAACACGCTTGCGCGGGTTATGAATTTTTTCTGCAACAGCTGCGACATTAATTCCCCTACTAACAACTAAAGAAAGCATTTTATTGTTTAAAATGAAGGGGTTTTTTTTCGCCAAGTGAATGATCAGGGCTCACTGTATTCATGGTTTTTACGACTATTTATTTTAGGTCTTCCTTTTTCAACTGCCTCCTCAAAAAACGTAGAGCATGCTTTTGTTTATCGAATAAACTGGAAAACATGAATTTGAAAAGTGTAAATATGATACATTTGGCATTATTTTACCTATGGAGAGAAAGACAGAGAGAGAGACAAAAAAAAGAAGAAATGATCATAAGAAATGATAAACATGAAGATGATGAAACAGAGATTTATATATTTTATGTAGGGCTTATCATACCTTTTATTTTGCTTCCTTAATAATTTAATATAACAAATGTCCACTTTTTACGTTATTAATATGACACATCGTCAAAGATTCCAAAATATACATATATTGGTTTTTCAAATCATATATTTTCCTGATTCAGAGTAGTTTTTATGCATTATCTGACGTACTTATATCAATTAAAAGTTACATAAGTAATCAATCAGATAAAATGATACAGCTGTTCATGTAACGGAATAGACTAGTACGAGATCCATAATGCTTGTTTTAGGCATCATTTTAGAACTTTTGATCTTGACTGTCCAGACCAGCAACGCATGTGAAAAAAGGTTTGTTCAAGATAAAACTAATGATTAATTATTTGAATTCTTGTTTTCTGTTAATTTTTACTGTCTTTCTTTAATTTCTTTGTTTTTGGAATGATGCAAAAAATTTTTTTATTTCAAAGTTACAACAACAATCTCATGATTTATTTACTTATCAGAAATATTCAAAATAAATTAAAGTATAAGTTCCTTCGTATTTTTATTATATGAGTAAAATCAAACACTGATTTACACTCAAACGTGTAAGCAAATAAACAAAGAAAGAAAAAAATAATAATATTTGTCAAATTATATTCAAATATTTACTCATTTTTTTTTCAAGTGAAGACAGTTGTTGTCTTAATTACTACAGAAAGGGAGATGAATGCAAAGGTGAAGATTTCTAATTAGCTACTTCTCGCATTTCAAGAGTAAAAGTTCATTGGGATATCTTTAAATAGCAAAGTTACGCAGAATAAAATATCTTAATATTAAGAACCTTAAAACAAAGTTTCTGATATTTAAACTGTCTTTACAATATCTTTATCTGCACATTGGGAGGTTGTTTCAGAGAAATAAATTACTGCAATCAATTTGTATCTGATTACCATTCTTTGTAGAGTGTCCGCTCGGAACACATAGTGTAAACTGTAGTGGAAAGTGTCTTTCTGGTTACTATGGAAGATTTTGTCTTGAAGCCTGTAACTGCCCAAGTCATCTCTGTGATGCAGTGAATGGTTGCCCAAAGAACAACACTACAGTTTCAAGTAGTACAGGTATATATCTTAGGAACTGATTAGTACTGGTCATAAATATAAATTATCAATTAATTAAGATGGCAAGCAAACAAAGAACTTAGATGAACCCCAGGAAGTCTCATATCGACATATAAAACCCAAGGGAGGCTCAGATCGACAAATAATGTTTCACTATATTTCTTAAATCCTATATATACTTCAGTTTTTTAATTAAAAAACGATGTCAGAATGGAATGATTTGTGGAGAGACATGTAAATGCTCAGGTGACTCTTGTGACTGTTTTCAAGAAATAACTGCTTCTCCTCAATCATCAAATACATGTATGTTATTTTCAAAGGGCTCTTTAAGTTCTAAGAGGTTCAATTTGATAGACTTTGATACGTGAATTGAATTATTTTTTAACAGTTGATCCCGTTCAATATGAGTAGTTCAACAATTAAATTGTACACTACAATGCACGTATATGCTGGAAAACATTGACTATGATTTTTTTTTGAACTTCAATTTAACACTGATTATATGTGAAAATTTACTCTTTGTCATTTGAAAAATACATAAAGATCGAAGGAAATGTTATCCCATATTCTTTTATCGTGTTTAAAGGATGAGAAAAAATCACTTTAGAATATACCCTAAAAATTGCCATTGATAAGCCATCTATTGTAGTTGAATTTTTTTTCTATTTGCAATCGATTCGGATGTCTTGGAAACAACAAAACTAAAAATTACTGCTCTTGCGTTTTATATTAAATTTTTATTATAAAAAATAAAGTCAGCTAAACATTTTATTTCAGAAAAAAAATCAAATTACAATGTGCATTGGAATTCTAAGAGATTACAAAAAAACCTCTTCCATATATAATTCTCATCTCCCTGTTCCAATTGTTTCAAGTACTAAAATACAGCAATTAAAAATGAACTTTAAAGAAGGTATTAAAAAATAATTAAATGCCCTTTACATCTCGGTTCAAATGTTACTTTTCTTGCAATGTGATCTTTGCAATTTCATGTTGATAATGGTCAAAATGCGTCAAAACACAAGGTATCGAAAGAAATATATAAGGTACGGTTACATTTTACGAAAGGTAGGTAAAATACAATGTTCGATTCAAAACAATGATTTTTTTTTCTCATTTCTTGTGTATGATTCACACCTCCCTTGACACCTGATCCCACCTTCTATATATTAGAGGTTCGTTTTTGTTCTGCTCCTGATTTGTATTGTTTAAACCGACTTTTGAATACTGTTCGTTATCTCCATATATTTTAATAAAACTAACATATGGAGGAGGATATTGTTCCTTCTGATATCAAAAGCTTCCGTATTATCTTTAAAACACTACAGTACAGCTACATCATATGAAAGCATTTTTAGGAACCTTGTTCATTTTATAATTAATTCTATAATGATTAAGGATATTTAACTAATTCAATTTAAGGTTCTTTATTATCAAAAAGATAAATAATTGTGTAGATGACATTTGAAACTCTAGCATTGAATCACCTATTGACTAATTCTACAGTTAAGGTATGTGAATATCACTTAAATGAAGGATAAACATAATATATTTCACTAGCTTCAAATGTAATTATATCAATTTTAACAATTCAAACAATATACAATTTGAATGTTCTCATTTTTCAGGGGATGAGTTTGACAATAATTACATAAGTAAACTTGTTCCTTGAGGTCATACCATATATTTTATTACGAAAGTCATGAAGGGACATGAGGATTCTCAGAAAAGTGTAAAAGTAAACCGAGATCTCGAATTATACAATCCGTTCTCTCGGATCGACAATCTGTTATAACGAATTACCAATTAGTTCTCTCAGATTATCAATTCGTTTCCTCGAATTAGACAAACTGTTCTCTCGGATTGTAATTCATTCTCTCGATTTAAACAATTCATTTCCGTGGAATGTTAATCGTTTGCGCGAGGAACATATTTGTTTTCAAAGATCCCTTCGTTCCATTATATAATTTCATTCATCATTTGCTGGTCTTCCAGCTGATAGCTGAGTGTATTTATTCATATTTTCATCTCAGATATGACAATATGTGTTTAATGAAAAGAATATAGAATATTACACACTCTACGTTTCATTACATACAATGGCCCGATCTGAGAAAATTACATGAACATTTTTCAAATACATATATAAGTACTCATATTTATACAAGTAAAGTCTGGAATTTTTGTGTTATTTTAGAATCATGGGAAGCCCTGATAAGAGTAGACATGGGTCCTGTGTAATTTTTTTTAATGATATCTACATTGACTGACTTTATTTTAAAATATTATGGGACATCTGGTTGCTTAAACAAAAAAAGAACGCTTTCTTGATATAAGAGAATGGATTCTCCAAGCCGTAATTCGAGATAACGAATTGGTAATCCATGGGAAGGGATTGTGTAATTCGAGATCTCGGATTACAAATCGAGATAATGAATTGGTATTCTGTGGGAACGAATTGTGTAATTCGAGATCTTGAATTTTAAATTGAGGGAACGAATTAGTAATCCGTGGGAACGGATTGTGTAATTCGAGATTTCGGGTTACTTTTAAACTTTTTCGAAAATCTTCCTGTACCTTCATGGCTTTCGTATTTTATCAGGTTGATAAAGGGAGAGATATTAAAGATATTAACTTAAAATATCCTCATTTGGTATAAACATTAAGGACTTTTTAACTTCAAGCTCCGTATGTGACACCTTTAAGTACAGATAAGAGTGTATGGCTGAAAATTTTCTTCACTTTGATGGGATCCACATTAATGGTCCTAGCAGCAGCAGGATTGATATACCTGAATTCATGGTAGACTTTACATTTAACATAACATAGAATAATCATTTTGATTTCATTCTAAGCAATTAAATGCATCATATCTTTTCATGGTTTTATGTCATCATTAATTTCAGGAAAAAGAAAAGAAGCCAAGCAGGGTATTTTCCGGAAACAGGTAATTCTAATTTAAGTTTTCAAATACATGAAGAGTGAAAATGATTAGAAATTGCAGCATTAGTCGCACGTTTTACGTGACTAGAACACACATTCAAAAATACAACACTTTGTTAACTCCTAAAGACTGTCGACATGATATTTTGAACTAGGAACATAGACCTCTTTTATTTTATTTCCAATTTATAGGCATTTAAAATGACGTAATAACACACGGCTCGATACTATATTCTTTCAATTTTGATGGTGTTTAAACAAATGAATTGCTTAAGCTATTTTTCTATTATAGTTTCACAAGCCGATGCAGTAGAACAAAATCAACAAACTGAGTCATCAGCAACTATTGATATACCTCTGCAAACAGAAACAGACGGTGATAGAAATATCTATGCGGATATAAGATCATCTCCAATGATGGAATGTCAAAGCTACGTTTTACCCAAAAGAAACTACATGCCGATCCAAAGTGAGGAAGTCGAAACTGATTTAACCAACCGGAATGATAAAGACCACAGGAATATCTTATCTGCCAATTCTTGTGGAAGAAGCAAAGAAAATGAAATTATAAAGGATGAGAAAAAGGGGAATGATTATGGTATCATTGAAGAAAGTTGTCAGTATAGCGTATTGTCCTTAAGAAGAAACTTTGATCCTTCCGAAATGGAATGTTTTGCCTTGAAGCAATCTCTCAGGCGTCAATTCTCACAAAACAATGACGATCCATATTGTTTGACAAATGTTTGGTTGTCTGAAGGTAACCATAGTCTTGATGACTTTGATTCAGACTCTGATATTAGTTACGCCTCCCAAAAATTCGACAATGCCTCTAACAAAAGTAAAGGGTCCAAAAGTAATACTTAGATATAATAAAACAGGAATTTCTTTATAGACTACGAGGGGTTATAAAAAAGTTCGTGGACTAGCGCCATAAAATTAAAACTGTTTAAGGTACATAAATGAATTTTTAAACAGTCAATTAGCATGATCTCTTTTTATGTATATAATAAACTGTAAATCATAAATTTTATTTTTTAATAAATTGTTAATGGTTTTGTAAGCAATGTTATATTCAGGCGGCGCAGCCTCGAAGATGACGTTTTTTTCTACCTGGGTGTTACTGAGAAAAACTCTTTAGATACATGTAGGAGCATTTGACATTCAGAAATACTGTTAATTAACTCTTATGGTAGGTCACACTTGTTCCTTAAAATTTGCAATTTTTACCTCATTCTGTAAGTGTTATGAAATTTTATTGTTTAATTTAAATAGAATTTCCAAACAATTAAGGGGTTGAAAATGACGTCAAAAAGGGGAAGAGTGTTTTTCCCCCAACATTCTATGAAGTTTTACCCCTGGAAAAACTATCATAGACCTAAAAAAAAAATGTTTAAACGGGCTAAGAGAAAAAAATTCATCAAGAGTACTTGTTTTTAAATGCCGAAAAAGACTCAGCGAGAGGAGAGATGCAAAGTTAATACCATTTGTAGTCAGGGTGTCCAAAGTCAGTCACGTCGAAATGTGACGTTGATCATGTATAGTAGATATTAAACCCCGACCAGAAAATTGTGCTGGAATAATTAAATGAGGAGCGTTCCTTATATATGCATAGATCCATTTACTATATTATATGCATTGAAATCAGCTGTTCGTGAAATGGTAAAATCATATGAACAAGGCTAGTTCAAATTGTTATTAAAGTACAGGAAATCTCATCAAGTTAAGTGAGCGGACGTTGAGAAATAATGACGTTGTCGAACGTCAACAAACTAAAAGGCGACAGCGCCGGGTGATCATATAATGTCTTTTTTTATTTAAAGATAATTTGGCAAATTATCAAAGTATCAGGCTAAAATTTTCAGCACTTCTTAAAATTTTGTTGGTTAATGATCCTTGTGAAATATATGGAGATAACTAACAGTATTCAAGCTTAAAAGTCCATTAAACAATACAAAATAGGAGCAGATCAACCACAGACCTCCAAACATCAGAGGTGGGATCAGGTGCCACGGAGGAGTGAGCATCCCCTGTCGACCGGTCACACCCGCCGTGTGCTCCTTGTCATGATCGGGAAATAACGGGAAAATCCGTCGACAATTCAGTGTGTAAATAATGGCATAACAATTAGTATGAAAAACGTCAGTCAGCATTTGACTCAATGATGAATTGTATTTGCAGACAAGGTCATTGTATCTACCATAGTACTTACGAAATGATGACTTTAAACGAGACAGCTGATATTCCTGTTTCATCAACTTGTTTGTCAATAATTCAGCTCGTTTTAGAAATTGTACATACTTAGAGCATGCTCTTGCGTATCGAATCAACTGAGAGACATAAACCCCGTGTGCAGGTGATGAAGGTATATTGCTGCATAAGTAAGGGAAGATGACGAATAGAAAAGTTAAAGTCATCACGTTTATCATAAAGTTTGGTTGTTAGATAACCATTAACGTCTTTTTCAAGCAAAATATCCAAATATGAAACAGATGTGTCAGACTCTGTGGTATCTTTTATCTCAAGCTCACCAGGATATATCGTATCGACATTAGGATGGAAATAGCCATTTTAATTGACAATATGTCGTCGATATATCTAAATGTCGAGTTGAAGGCCACAGCAATTGTTTTCTTCTTATCACGTACAAGATTTTAGACAAATTCTGCTTCATATGAATACAAAAAAGGTCTGCTAATAACGGGGCGCAATTGGTACTCATCGAAATTTCAATAGATTGTTGGAAGACCTGGTCTCCAAAAACCACAAAGATATTGTCAATCAGAAACTCAAGCATCTTTTTAATGTCAACTTTAGAGTACTTGTTTGTACAATCAGAATGTTTTTTAACAAAATAATTTTGCAAATGACCAATGACAAGGTAAGTAAATTTACGAGTTCCAGTTTTATTGAAAAAGCAGCTGTTATCAATGATATCAAAAAGCCTGGACTTTAATTTATCGTGGGGAATGGTTGTGTATAAAGTTGAAAAGTCGTAAGTTTTTAAGCTGTTGATTTTGGTAAAATCTTGTGATTTCAAATTTTCCAAAAGTTCCTTGGAATTTTTAAGTATCCACATCTGATTTACACCACTTCTCGAATATATTGTTGCACAGTACTCTTGAAGTTTCTCCTTCACCACTGTTAATATCTTAGTGAGGAGTAAAGATAGAGGCTTGGTTGAACATTTACTGGAACCCGCTATGTATCTTTGTTTGTAAGGATTTTTATGAAGTTTCGGAATCCAATATAAATATGGTAATTCGAATTCATTTTGGTTGTTTGGAATATTAAAAATCTTCAAAACTGACATATGATTTTGAAGAATTTCTTCCTTAGAAAGGGAACTATGAGTATAAGTTGGATTACCACTTGTAGAATTAAATCCAAGTTCCTCTAAAATACATTTAATATAATGAGCCTTACAAACAAAGACTATGTTGTTACCTGCTTTGTCAGCAGGGACCAATACGTACTGATCATGTAATCTATCTAATTCTTTTTTCACTTCTGGATTATTGAATACAGAAGGATAGATGGTTTTCATATTGCCTCTCAATCTTTTAATGCGCGATTTTAACATACATCTGATACATTTAGTCCATTCTGACAAAGTGTCAAGGTCTTCTTTTTCATGTCTAGCCCATCGCCTGGCGTAGTCCTCTACAGAATCCATAATATTTATGAAATTCTTACGCCAGTTGAAGGATCGGGGTTCCCTAAATTTAGGACCTTTTAAAATTAGTGATCTAAGATCCTCATTATTAACTATATTTAAGTCACCAGTAATAACGTGTCCAGCAGTAAATAGGATATATTAAGGGCTGTTGGCTTCCCCATTTGATAGGGTGACCGAAACCTGTGGTTTCCAAAGGTTTCGGCTATGTGGCGTTTGCGCCGAGCCATTCAACTGATGCTTTAATTCATTGTGCTGCTACTGCTTAAAACAAAGTTATTTGCTTTGAAAATGTGTGCTGCTTTCAACAAATTCATGAACTGGCCTGCTTTGCTTGCTTAAAACAAACTCGGTTACTGTGCAAAATGTGTATTGCTTTCAACAAATTCATGCATTGCTTTGCTTGCTAAAATATGTTGAGATACATTCACGGTTAACCCGGAACAATAACTCTACATACATATTAAGTTTATGTAAAACACATAAAATATAATTGTAAGGTTAATTACCGTTCGCCGTATACCCTGAACGACCATATTTATGCTTATTATATGTATATGCTTTCATGTTGTTTGCTGCTGCTGCTTGTTGTAATTTGGGGTCCCCTTTACGCTTGAAGACCCCTTGCAGCTTTTTAAAATGCCACGGCCAACAATCGCCAATATCATAATAAACGTGTTTAAAATCATGTTTGTATTATTTTCCTCTGTATAAATAAATACTCTCTTCGCTAATTTTAAGGTTAAATTACGTAATAATATTAGATTTTCCCATTCAAATCGAAAGTTTCAAGATGAATTTATCAATCTGTTTTTGGTATTAGTTTATTTTTCATCCAGAAGTCCTATCCGGTGATTTTATCTTTTCTGTCGTCGGATATTACTGGGAAATACATAGATACAGTGTAGTGTAGAGTTTTACAATTCTTATTTATCGAATTAATTTCAAGTTATCCTTCATTAACCAATGCCACATTTTATACAGCCAATAAATTATACCGAGATACGTTAATTTTTGTCAAAATGAAAGCTATAAGATCAGTCTACGGAATTTTTGGACATCACTCGCATTGTAAAATATCTTGATATAGTGAAATATACCTTATTTTGTATTCATATTATACAGATCTTATTTATAAACATTTCCATGACAAGAAGTCTCTTATTGCGGCCTTCAATTCAACATTTTGATATATCAAAGAAGTACCTTCATTTAACCAATTCATTTTCACTATGCATTTCTTCGATATATTTCTCTGAACTTGAAAGAAAAGATACCACAGAGTCTGATACCTCCGTGTCATTTTGTTCTATATTTTATTTGGATTCTATACTGAAAAAATACGTTAATTATAACCTAAATACAAAACTATATGATAATTGCGATGATTTTACTTTTCTATAGCATATTTATGTGGTAATATAATTTTGCACGTATTAAAGCACTTTACTTGCATTCTGATGCACTTAAGGAGGGATTCTTGTCTGGTTTCTGACTAGATAAAATATTCAAAGAATATCTGCTTGTGTGTCTTATAGAATTAGGTGTAAGGAATTTTAAAAAATGATATTTTTCTTTCCTCGTCATAATTGTACAACTTTAAATAGAAATGGCAAACTGAGTTTGAAATCTAGAAGGGACTATATTTTTGGTGGAATGGTGGCGTATGAAAATATCTCCTTTTCTGCTTCTCAAAATTACTATAGAACAATGTATTTAGTTTAAAAAAATTAACAATCAGAGACTTAAAAATATTTTCAAATGTAAGAAAAATTAATAATACTAGCCTTAAGTTTTAATATGTATCAAATGAATATAATTTCCAAACAATTTTATTAGCTTTCAAAAGCTTCCAATCTAAGTATAGATTTGAGCCAAAAAGTGTTTTCTCTCTCTTAGTAAACAGTCAAAACTTTTTGTTTTTGTATCATTTTGTATCTTTATATGACAACTTTACCATATGTGAAAATAAGAAAAAATTTAAATATACGAATTATATAAAAATAACCAATATATCCTAGAAATTTAAGAAAAATAGAGGAAATTCGGATTAGCCCATATCTATTTTAGTTAAATTATTTGTGTCAATTTGGTAGTATCATCTGATAGACCCTATCTAGTTATATCTTTTTATGCAAAAAGAAAAACATTTTATTTTTTTGAGATAGAAATAGGCATCGCATGATTGGCAACAGTAATTTTCATTTTTAACTGTATGGAAGAGAGTAATGAATAAAGTCATTCATTTATTGTAAATGCTATCAATTTAAATTTGGATTGATGAAATATTTTTTTTTAGCCTTTAGGGCTTTATCTATGAAATCTTTTTGTTTTTGATGAAGATAATCAAATTTACATTTTTTGTTTATAAAGCCCTAAAGGCTAAAAAAAATCTATTCATCATTCCAAATTTAAATTGATAGCATTTTAACAATAAATGATATTCATTATCTTTCATACGTTAAATCGACATATTCTAATGGAATCAAGGTGTGGATTGGTTTACTCTGGTACATATCAATATGATACAATATATCAATATTGTACGTGTACTTCATCGTTTTCCTCCTCATGGTCAGATCAATCACAGAAAGTTTGAGTCGAGAAAATCGTTTTAAAATGAGGAAGGTAGAGAAATACTGTTCTAGTTTCTGATTTGTACCATTTCAAAAAAAAAATCCCCCCCTAAAAATCGCGTCACCTTAATTCTTTTCAAGAAAGCAAAAATGGGTGTCATTTAATCATTAGTTGACATCTCATATCTCATCAACTTAGGGAAAAGGACACAACAAAGGACATTTTAAAGGACGTTAAACAGGCGAATAAATATGGCGTTTTGCAAGAACTTCGAAAGTAGTATTTTGTACTTGAGGAGAAGTTTCAATTCAACTGAGATCAAATTCTACTCCACGACAGACTCACTGTGTTATTTTTAACATGAAAATATTTTATGGAGATACTGAATAGTATGTAAGCTCAAAAAGTCCACTCAAACAATACAAATCAGGAGCAGAGCAAACACGGACCTCCAAAAACATTTTTAATTTGCCTGATAACCCAGTTATTTTAATGAGAATTAAAAATTTTGAAAAAATATACTATCCAACTAATGGTCAAACAATAGATACTCTATTCCGTAGACAACAAGAAAAATACTTCATTAAAAAAATAGGAATGGGCTTTTCTTATGATTGTAACGTCCACATAAATAATGTAGGGAAACGTTCAAGACCACAATGTGTCAATGTATATGTGATGGGACATTTTAACAATACTCATACACGTAAACGTAATCATCGACATCGATCAATCAATTGATGAAATATATATCAAATCTTATTTGATTCACCTTTGCCTTAGTCCGCTGAACAAATATATCTTCATCACATTCGCTCTAAACTTTACTCGGTTCGCTCAAAAAAAAATATATGGACTATTTGGAGAACCTAAAATAAGTCCATATTAAGATTCTTCAACTGCAGAATATACGAGCTAGTGTTTTTCATTTGGGATGTTGTCCAGCACAGGCTTTTTAAGCCACCACCTATGTCGGAAGTTAATTCTGACTCACACAGTCGGTTCCTGATAGTTAATGTAACAACAAATGAATAGTTAAGTCTTCTTTTTCGCCATTTTCTAGTAGACGTCTTCAACCCGAATGTCTTACAAATATTCCCAAACTGTTTAATCCTAAAATTGCAATGATAAACATGTCTCTCAGTGCCTCGATATTGAATACCTAAAGCAAAAAAATGTAATTCTGTTCCTCTTCAGCACCGGTAGATAACTCAAAATGGATTTATTGATGACGTACTATCAATACACAATAGTTATTTCCATATAAAATGAAATTTAAAGGATATTTAATGTTTTGTAGTTGAATATGGAATTTATTTCACGAGTAGAATTTTCTGTTTGTTACATTTTCGTTCATTTTTTTCTTTTTGCCTCTCATTTCTTATCACAAAGTCATTTCTTATCAACGAGTTCGACCTATCGGTTTTATATTTGGATATTTCACCAAAAAAAAAGGATTTAATGATAACAAAGCCTTATGATAAACGTGATGACTTTAACTTTATTAAATTCCCTTACTTTTGTTTTGTTTTGTTTGTTTGTTTGTTTGTTTGTTTGTATGTTGTTTAACGTCCCTCTCGAGAATTTTTCACTCATATGGAGACGCCACCAATTGCCGGTGGAGAGCTGCAAATTTTTTCCTATACTCGGCACTTACGGCCATTGAGCAGTGAGGGATCTTTTTCGTGCCAGCACCTACTGCGACACGGGACCTCGGTATATACGGTCTCATCTGAAGGACCGGTCGCCACGTCCCACAGTGGGATTCGAACCCGCGATGTCCCTTACTTTTGTAACAATATCCCTTTATCACCTGCATATGAAGTTCATGTATAACGTTTTACGTTCGAACAATTTCTAAAATGAGGAACGTTGTTATCAAACAAGATGACGAAACAAGAACATCAACAGTCTTCTTCAAAGTCAACATTTTGCAAGTTTCTTTGGATGATACAATTGCACATCTACACAATCTATTATCAAGTCGAATTCTCGAATTCTGAATTACGTTTTAACAATTTTAGGTGAGTGAATTGGTATAGCAAACTTGCAAAATCTTCAATTATTGCTGTCCACATAAATGTTCTAGTGACACTGTAATTATGACTCTTGAATCACACGCAGTGATGACAAGGAAGAGGAACATTTGTTTAAGCTGGCTCCAAATACATTTAGCATAAATATCTCTTCTCTGAAACCCTTTCAGTAGATGAACTTAGTGAATCATGCGGATGAAATTGATTTCATAGAAAAAGAAAAAAAAATCTGTTTACAATGACGGACTTCCATGAACAAATGCTTTGTCTTCAGATTATTTTGAACATTTTCATAACATCAGCATGCGGTCTAATGTGTGGTAACAGGTGAGTTCGTAGTAGAGTTTATAAGGATATTAATACATTATAAAAGATATAACACTTCCTCAATGGAATAAAAAAGACAGCATTGAGATTGAACATTCTTGTTTTGTTTATTTTTACAGATGTTGCGCGAACTTTTACCAGCATAAGAATGGATCGTGTTTAGGTATGAACACAATTCACATTAAGTAATATCATGCGAGGAAGCTATTAATTTTAGCATTAACACTTTTTCTAAAATACTACATAATACCTTTTCTAGATTGCCCGCTTGGGACGTTTGGTTTAAACTGCAGTGTCTTATGCAAAGAGGGATTTTACGGAAGACTGTGTAGATCGAAATGCAACTGTGCTAACGAAGATTGTGATAAAGAATTTGGTTGCAAGAAAAAGGAAATTGGTGCTTACCTTTTTGATTTTGGCTGTCTTTAACCTAACTGTTTTAAAATGTATCTCCTCTTAGCGTATAAAGACCTACGCTAATGTCATTAAATGAGAGGTACCTTAAGTTAGTTGTTAACAATGCCACGTAACATACAGATGTAAAGAAAAAGGTGAAGATAACAAATAGTGATCAATCTCAAACAATCTAAAACCAATACAAATCTGTGAAAACATTTTGTTCTGATAATACAAAAAGAAAGAAAAAGAAAATATCAACACCAAACCGAAGACAGGGATAGAATGACTTAAACGTTTTTTCCCGCAAGTCACTTGCCTTACCGAGACAAATTGAGATATGTTAATTTTGTATAATGTAGAATCGTTTTATTTGGTGGTGGGGAGGGGGGGGGGGGAGTCAATGTTCGTGGGCAAGGAAAATTTTACTGGGGACGTAATTTCGTGGGTTACTTGCTTATATGGTAGATTCAATGAATCAATTAGTTTATAAGATAACCGTTAGTCGGCAAATAAATTCATGGGTAAGCGGGACCCATGAAATCCACGAACAATGGTGATTCCAGAGTACTACACACTTTAAATTTCAAAAATAAAAGTACTAATTTACACCCACTATACTGTAAACTTCTAATTAGCACTATGTTGGTTCAGGTGTAGGTGTTACATGTACAGGTACAGGAAAACAAACAATAAAAAAGGTAAGGAAAAGACAGGAAACCTGCAACCTGTGATAAAACAGTTCTTATTATTTTTCAGTAGATCAACAAGCAACTTCGAGATTGTCAGAGAGGACACAAGAAAGAACATCCTGTGCTGCCTGTAATTGTTTAAGTCCACTTTGTCATCAGCCAACAGAGAATATTAAAGATTTAAAGACTACAGGTATTTACTGTGTATAATGAATTCTTGAAATCTATTTTTAGGAAACATCTTCTATGTATAGTACATTAAGTATTCTTCATCAAGGATATATTGAATATTTTACTCCTCAAAGTCTTTTTTTTTTTTATTTTCAATGTTTCCTCCTTCCCCGAAATTAAAATAATAACCTAATGCTTATAAGGCAACAAAATGCATTGTGCATAGATATAAAACTGCACCCTAAAAAAGTGTTATATCTTTTTGGAACATATAAAAGCAATATATATTCCGCATTCATTATCATTGACAAAGAAATGTATTGAAGGGTATTGCTACCTTTTATTCATTTTATTTAGTTTAATTACATGTACATAATAAAACAAAAAAATATTTGTTTTATATCTACTGTTATTTAAAGAATTTCATCAGAATAAAATTTAAGCTACCCTTTATACTCCCACTCCACCCCCAAATAAAATAAAATAAATAAAATATTATCAATTTAATGATAATCGAATTAGAAATAGGAACTCGTATGCGTTTATAATTCTGAAATTGTATTCAGCAAATTTATTTCTATGTAAATATTAACTGCATAATGGGAATTTAGAAAATAAGTAAATGTTTGAAAATAATGGTTTCATTTTTATTCATTCACTTTCAGGAACGTTACATGATATTAAATAAAACCTGACTTAAATCTCCGAAACAGAGGGAAAATCAATATTTTTAAGAAAAGACGGAAGACTATGTATTGAGCTATCGGTAAAGTTATTAATCATATATGATGTTTTATAGCCTGCTATATATTAATTTTTCCGACAAATTTTAATTGCATTCCTATGAAGATACGATGAAAGACAAATCAGTGTGGGAGAATGTATCGTTTGCCTTAATTGGATCCATTATAACAGTTATAGTAGCAGTAGGACTTGTTCTTCTCTCCGCTAGGTAATCTTCCACCTTGATGGGGATTGCTTTAAATGTAGATGCTTATACTGTTAAAGTTTTTGAAAGATGAATTTTGAAATTTAAATTGTTTTCAAATACATTTTTTATGTTATATCCACCGTAGATTAAGAAAACCACGTGATGACAAACATCATAACAATACACCCGTTGATGAATCTACCAGTGAAGGTATATTGAAAAAAAGATCAACCTCAACGTTCCCCAAAAAAGAACATTATCGCCATATAAAGTAGTACCCAGGCCAAACATATAAAATTAAACAGTTTTCGTTAATCAAAAGTTTATAAGTATTTCATTTAAATTAATACATATAGATTTTTGATTAGCTTAAAAATCATATCTTGAATTTAATTAAATGCATTTTCTTTCGAGAAAGATGTACAGCAATTGGAGCCACTTGTGGTTAATATATCTCATCAGGGGATGCAAGATGAAGTAAATGAAAATGTTTATGCTGATTTAAGGTCCTCCAAAATGATTGAGTTTTATGGTAATGATTTATCGTCAAATTGTTCGCTCACATATTCTGAGGATGATAAAACTGATGCTTTCTTCGAGCCTAAGAGTGATAATAGGAATTACTCACAAGATAGCAAAGAGGCAAAATATAAAGAAAAACAGACACCAAAACTGAATTTCCAGGAAAAAGTATACGGAAACTCGGAAAAAAACGGCCAATACAGTGTACTGTCCCTACGAAGAAATGTCAATCCCTCTGAGATGGAAAAATTTTCTAGAAAGCAATCATTCCGTCGCCAGTTCTCTGAAAACGATAAAGATTCTTATTGTATAATGAATGTTTTCGAGACAGATAATCAACAGAATGAGGGGGCGTGTAAATCAGATTCAGATGTTAATTTGACCTCGGAACCATATAGCATTGCCATGCGAAAGTATGTTGAGTCCGAATTGCTGGAGGAGATGTAAATATAAAAAAAATTTCAATGACACAGAACTGAACGATCATATCATTTGCGATTGTGACTGGTCGACACACCTGATCACACTACTGGAATTTTCACTATGCATATGGCACACCTTTTTTTAAGATTTGCAAACACGGTTTTAACATGTTAAGTAAATTTTACCTACTGGCTTGCTTTTTGTCATGATAAGCTTTTTCGTAGTTAGATTAAATGAGGTTCTTACAAAAGGAATTGCATCCTTTTAATTTGGTATTTTCGTGATGGACATAACCTATATTTACATAGTGTTCACTAGTCACTTTTGCCATCAAATCGAAGATAAGATGTGACTTATACATAAATATATCACTAAGGATGTTTTCATGTTGCTATATGTCTGTATATATTGTTTTCAGATAAATCTGTGGATAAACAAATCTCTCTGACAAGTCTCTCTCTCTCTCTCTCTCTCTCTCACACACACACACACACACCCACACACACACACACACACACACAAACTTAGTAAACAATGTCGTAATTCTCGAGTGTCATTAGCGTTTGAGCAGAATTATAACACTTTAACATGCAATATTTTAAATGGATGAAATATCGATATAACGTACAATTTTCAAGCTCATAGTCTATTTAAACAATACAAATCGGGAGTAGACCAAACGCTGACCTCCAAAAACAGAGGTGGTATCAGGTGCCATGAAGGAGTATGCTTGCCCTGCCGACCGGTAATACTTTTTTTCCTTTTATGCCTTGCATATGTTTTACAAGGTTGTGCAAACGTTCTGTAGACGGAGATTTTATCTTTTACAGTAATTAAAGTACGTGTTTCTCTATAAATTTTTCTGCGTGCATGAGAAGTATTGGATTTTTTTTTATTAGGGACACTAATTACAAGAACCACATTTATTATTTCAATATATGAATTGTAGAATGATATAAATTAAATGAAAAATATCTTCCTTGTTAAAACATTATTTAACCTTAATATATACGAACAAATTATACGTTATATTATGTATATTATATCAACGACGTATTGTCAATTACATGGTTATTTCTCGACACGATATATCCCGGTGAGCTTGGGATAAAAGATATCACAGAGTCTGACACATCTGTTTCATATTTGGATATTTTAAGTCTATAAAAAGGAAATCCGTAAAAGCTGCAAATGCAAATATAGTTTTAATGGTGCGTATTAGTTGTTTACACTTTAGTAAATATGTAACCCGTTAAAATATTTTTAATCTAGTACATTAATTTTGATGATATATATATATATATATATATATATATATATATATATATATATATATATATATATATATATATATATATATATATATATATATATATATATATATATATATATATATATATATATATATATATATATATATATATATATATATATATATATATATATATATATATATATATATATTATATATATATATATATATCTATATATACTTTTTTTTATATTTGACCATTTTCCAACTTTTTTGCGATTACTTCAACTATTTTTCATTTGAAGCAGATTAAATCGTTTTGTTCCAGGAAAGTATATGATTTGTAGTACCATACATAAATTACAGGCTTTGAGGAGGTATATTGATAGCATGATGAGATAAAACTCAAAAAAAAAAATATTTTCTTTATTACCATTAACAAGGAAATCATCGACAGTCCTAAACAAACACATATAAATAAATAAATCTAGAAAAAAGTAACGACTCGATCTCTATCTAACATTCACTTTTTAAGTGCTAAAAGTATATTTTTATTAGACATATTCATGAGAGAATCAAAAATCTGTGATCATGCATGCACTATTTGTTAGTTCGTGTTAAATACAAACTAGAACAGAAAATAATATTAAGAGGAAATTTTCTTTTTTAAGAGCATTTTTATTTCTACAAACTTAAGGACATTGTCAAGATTCCTGGTTATTGTATAGAATTCGTCAAGAACTTTTGAGTAGGTTTAAATGTACTAAACAGGCTATATTCTGGATTGTTTGACTACCAAGCCAACCTTCTTTCTTAGATTTTGTCAAATCAGTGTTTTTACAATTCTCAATCCATTTCCTTTGTAAGATAATGTTGATAACTATAAGGTTTAACCATAATATTTCTCCAAAACCCATTTATTTCATATAGTTTTTGTATTATATACATTATTGTATCTTCATTTGCTATCACTTCTAGATATCGTGGCTGAAAATGTATATATAGAAACAAGACATAGTCATACCGGAACCGATCTTTATTTTTGAATTACTTCCCTTAACAGTATATAATTCTATCATTTATAATGGTCCAGAGACTGGTTGATTGTTTCTTTCATGTAATTGACTGAATTGATTGAAATATATTGTCATAAAAATATTGGCATGAATTTATTTATATTCTTATTCGTAGTTACTAAATGCTGTTTCCTTCACACGCCCTAAGAACTGTTCTCAACCGGTCTGTCTTTCAGTATATGTCACAACTTTACCCTTTCTAGCATACTGAGCATAATTATGGTAAATGACGACCTGTTGGCTCTTTGTCCCCTGAATACAATGTGCAGCAAAGCCTTTACTACTTTTCTTGCTGTAAAGATGATTATACCCGTTGAAGGAAGTACACGTGCTATATTGGTTGTCACCGCTTTTAGAATTCTACACGGGAGATTACTCCCAATAATTATTTTATAAGTGAAAAAACCCATGTATTAAGCTTTTTTTCCGGAAACCGAGACTTGCAAATTATGTTCTTAAAAAATAAGAATGTTTTTCATGCTACAAGATTAAAAAACATAAAACTTTGAATTTATTTTTTGTTCCAAAAAATGAATAGAAAATTAACAAATCTTTCAGGAAACATTTTTTGTAAAAGTCAATAAAACAGTTGAGGCAGATAAACTTTAGAAAACCAAATTTAATTCAAGGTATCAGATTAAAACATTAATATTTTAAGCAGATCAGTACAAGAAAGTATAACAAAAACACAAACCAGAAAAAATCAGCATTTATGGCTTATTTAGCATCATATTATATCCATTAATACTGGAAAAAAAAATTCATAGTTGATTCAGGATGAAAATAGTGGCTAATCCATATAACCATATATAAACGGTTGTATTTGTAATAAATGCTGGTTGTCTTTTCTATTTCCATTTGTTTGGCATTGATCTCATCTTATTACATATATAGTTAATTAAATATTGCAACACCTTTTATGAAATATGTCTATCACTGTAACAAAGGATCTCGTTGTAAAAAGAAAGATACGATGTAATATGAGATTGAGGAGATTATATGACATGTTTAATTTTTCATCGTAATTTGATTTGTTCATTTATTTCAGAAGTAAATGGATTTAGTTCTTTTTTATTCCAAAAAAATAAATAAATAAATACAAATATTTCAGATAAATTTCCTTAAAACCATATCGAGGATTTGTTATTATCCTTTATACTATCCGTTTATTTATTTTTTAAATTGATTTTGTAATTTCTTGAAGAATGGCAAAAAAAAAAAAATGAATTATAAACTTGCAATATACGCCGTTTATTGATTATGAATACGTTCTACTGTTTTATAGAGTCATATTCCGTCCATAGATTCATGATCAGGAAAAAAAACTTCTCAAGCTTAGTAGAATAATCGACTTTAACTCAAAACTATGCAATTTTAAAACGTAATGCTGCAGTATTTTCTCATACTTCGTTTTTAATAACTTTGTTATCTGTGTTACGTCTTTTATACATACAAGTTGTACAGAAAAAAATGCTGGAGATGGGATCAGTGGAAGTTAGCATCCCCTGTCGACCAGTCAAACTCACTGTGAGCCCCATGTATTGATCAGGCAGAGGAAGTGCTTCGAAGTCAAGTTTAGTATAAAAACATTTATCTACGAAATCGTACGAAACATAATACACCAGAGGATAGGTTGTATCTACAAACAAGGTCATTATAAGGACTTTAGAATTTGTGAAAGCTGACTTTAAACCCCGTTGCTAAAAAATCCTTGCCACATCATCTTATTTGTCAGAAGCTTGCTTAATTAAAGTACTGATATACCGTAAACCGATTCTCATTAAATAAAAACTAATAATAATAATAATAAATGATAATAATAATATTAAGGTTCCAGTGGTATCTAACATCTGTTATTTGACTGTCTTGATCTAGAAGAGGTAGACTTTAAAATGAATTTTGTCTTTACCTTTCATTATAACGTACACAGATTTCGTAGCTTTTGTGATTGGGATCGTCAAACTAATATCTTTGAATTCGTCAGCACCTTCCACTGACATAGAATTGTTAGAAATTGAATCAGACAATTATATCCTTTGTAGCTAAAATATCATCAGTTGTCCTATTTTTTATATTGTCAACGATTACAAAGACATGTATTAAGCATTTTTAGCCTGTGCATTTTGGATGGATTTTGTGACATGATAAAAATTAATGATAATTGATTAAATTTGAAGATAACGAACAGCAAGCAAGCTCAAAAGTCCATTTAAAAAATACAAATTTGGAGCAAGGCATTTCAGACCTCTAAAAACATCAGAGGTGGGATCAGGTGTCATGGAGGAGTAAGCATCCTCTGTCGACTGGACACATCAGCCGTCTGTTCCTTGTCATGATCGGCCAAACGGAAGAATCCTTAGACAATTCAATGTGAAAATATCGGCCTCACAATTAGTATGAAAAACGTCAGTCAGCGTTGGATTTAATGACAGATTGTATTTGCTCTCAAATCATAGAATTTTCTAAATGTTGAAACACCAGAAATCGTAAAAACTGCTTAGGAAATGTAAGCGTCCCCTGTCTATCAGTAACGCCTGCCGTGAAATATCTGTATTGATCAGCTAAACGGAGTTATCTGTAGAAAAAAGTATTGAACAAAAAATGGCTGAACGAAAAATACTGGGAAAAGCCAATTAACACAAAAATAACAATAAAATTAAAAAGTCCTAATGCACGTTGGATTTGGAAATAAGCTCTTTATATTGACCAAAACGATTGCAAGTAGGTGACTTAAAACTAAATTGTTTACAGTCTCATTACGTTAACCCCCTTGTCAGTGGCGTGGCGCTGTTTAAAATACTGGTTGTTCTCAAAACATGAGAATCAGTTGGGAGACATAAACACAATATACAGCTGATGTTTTCATTTAATATTACTGCATAAACAAGGCAATTTAACGATTGGAAATCTGGTCATCTTTTTTTTTCTTATAAAGTTTAGTTGTTAGTAGGGCATTATTGGAAGACGTGGTCTCTAAAGACTACATAGGTAACGACCAGAGTTTTTGTCTTCCCATTTACAGGTGTTTGAATAAAATCTGGTAAATAGTAATATAGAAAAAGTTTGGTTCGGAAATTCCTACAGACTGTCGGAAGACTTGGTCTCTAAGAACTCAAAGAGTGTGTAGATATTATTAATGAGAAAGTCAAGCATCTTTCCATGTTTAAAACAGAGTACTAAGGTGTAGAATAAGAAAAGTTTTTAACAAAGAATTTTTGTAGACGACCAGTCACGAGAAATAAAAAAGTTTAAATTCCGTTTTTTATTGAAGTAGCAGTTTTCTTAAATCAACGATTTTAAAAATGTTTGGCTTTTGATCACTTGTGAGATATGGTTATATAACGTGTTGAAATGTCGTACTTTTTGTTTTAATGCTCATTGCTTGTGATTCAAAATTTTCAAAAAGGATCATCCTTGAAGAATTGATAACCAAGACTCTTCTTTACTTCTGCCTAATACTTTAAAATTTGCTCAGATGAAATTAACCACTATAAACTTTATTGATTCTCAAATGCAATATTCACATTCCAAAAAAATCTAAGATTCCTTTCTTTACATCTAAATATTACTTGTGGACCAGTTACGTTCTTGAGAGGCGTTGTCGGAGTATTTGGAGGTGTAACTTATATCGGACTCTGATTTACAGTCCTCCACCTTCTAGTCGTCGCTTGAAACACAAACATCTGTCAAACAGTATGGATCGTCATTGCTTTGTGAGAATTGACGACGTAGTGATTGCTTCATTGCATGACATTCGATTTTAGAAGGATCAAAGTTTCTTCTTAAAGATAACACGCTGTACTGACAACTTTCTTCCATATTTTCATAATCATTTATCTGTTTATCGTCCTTGCAATCGTCATTTTCTTCGTTTTTTCCACAGGAATGTTCAGGTAAAATATGCCTGTAGATTTTATCATTTCTGTTGATTAAATCTGTTTCGTCTTCCTCGCTTTGAATAGGCAGATAGTTTCTGTCGGGCAAAGCGCAGTTTTGATATTCAATCATTTTAGAGGATCTTATATCATCATAGATATTCCCATCATCGTTTGAGTCCCTTGCCTGAGGAAACTCTGCAGTTGCTAATGACTCAGAGTGTTGATTTTCTTCTACTTCGACAGCTTGTGAAATTAGAATAGAAATAAAGGATAAGAAATCCTTCCCTTTAAAATGCATTCAAATTAAGTGTTTATGTTATGTTTGTTTCTTTTGTTCTTAGGCTTCTGTTTCTATATTTTCTGTTTGGAAAAAACGTGTAAATTGTAAAAAAAAAAAAAAAAAAAAAAAAAAAAAAAAATGAAAAAATTTAAAAGAGAGAGAGAGAGAGAGAGAGAGAGAGAGAGAGAGAGAGAATTGTATGAAAGTATCGGAAAATATTATGTCATGAGTATTCAGGAATTTCCACATTGTTGTTTTTTCTAATGTGCGTTGCAATTATGTAAGAGTCGCCAATAATGTTGTTTATAATACCTTACACCGTGTTTGACATGTTAAATCAAAATTACCTCTTTCCTGAAGATACCCCACATGGCCTGTCCTCTTTTTCCTGTTATTATTGATGGCATAAAACCATAAAGGATGAGATGGATAATGCATTAAAATGAAATAAGTAAGATAGATTGATTTATGTTATTATATAAAGTCTACCATGAATATAGGTAAAGTAATCTAGCTGCTACTAGGACCATTAAAGTGGTTCCAATTAAGGTGAAGAATATTCCCTGCCATACTCCATCATTTGCTCCTGAAATTAAAGTTTTCTCATAGATAGCTTATTGTGAAAAAGACCTTTAATATTCTTCTCAAATGCGCATTCTTTATTGTTAATATGACTTCTTTTATTTATCTCATAAAATAAATTTTTATCTTGTATAATTATTGTCAAACACATGCCTTAGAATTGAGAATTTTCAAATTGTTACGAAAATTATTAAAAAACTTTTGATGTAAATACAAAATTTAAGTTAACATTTGACTTAACGATATATTGTATTCGTTACAAGTCATATCGACCATGGAATTCGCTAAATGTTGACTTTGAACGAGACTGTTGATATTCTTGTTTCATCAATAAAATATACGGAGATAAGGAACAATAATCAAGCTCAAACGTCCATTTAAACAATAAAAATCGGGAATAGAGCAAACATAGACCTCTAAAAGCATTTGGGGTTGGACTTCCATGGAAAACCATTTTGTTTTCATGGGTCATGGAAAAGTAAGCACCCCCCCCCCCCTTCCCGGTAAACCGGTCACACCCACCGAGTGCGAGTTGTCGTGCTTGGGCAAACGGAGAAATCCGTATACAATTCGGTGGTTAAAGAATGGCCTAACAATTAATACGAAAAATATCAGTGATCATTGGACTTAATAATTGATTGTATTTCCTGACAAAATCATTGTATCGACTTTGCAATGCAACTTGTAGAATGATGACTTTAAACGACTCTTGATATCCTTGTTTCGTAAACTTGTTTGTCAATAGATTGCTTCGTTTAAAAAAAATCATACGTTAAGCATGCTCAATTCCAATCGAATCAACTGAGAGGTATAAACCTATGTGCAGGTGATAATGGTCTATTGCTACAAAATTAGGGGGAATTGACGATTGAAATATGTCGCCTACGTGGCGCAGTGGTTAGAGCGTCTGTTCTAGAGTCGCGAAGCAAGGAGTTGATCCTTACGTCGCGGGTTCGAATCCCACTGTGGGACGTGGAGACCGGTCCTTCGGATGAGACCGTATAAACCGAGGTCCAGTGTCGCAGTAGGTGTTGGCACGAAAAAAATCCCTCACTGCTCAATGGCCGTAAGTGCCGAGTATAGGACAAAACCATCGGCAAATGGTGGCTTATCCATATGAGTGAAAAATTCTCGAGAGGGACGTTAAACAACATACAAAAAAAAAAAAAACAAAACAAAACAAAACGATTGAAATATTGAATTCATCACCTTTATCATAAAGTTTATTGTTCGGATACCCTTAATGTCTGTTGCTAGTAAAAAATTCAGATATGAAACAGATGTGTAAAACTCTGTGTTATCTTTCATTTCGAATTTAAAGGGATATATCGAAACAACGTATATATGAGAGTGAATATTGTTAATTGAAAAAAGTAGATATATGTAAATTTTGAATTTAGGGCCACGGTTAGAGAGAAATATATCCATTGTTTTAAATCAAGTGCATATTTTACCTTGAATTATTGTAAAATTTAACCGTAATTTTGTTACTTTATAATTTTACAGACAATGACCATTATCAACAATGTGTCTAAAATTATATAGATCACATTGCAAGAAACATAACATTCAAATCGAGAGCATTTACGTTTTTTTATACTGCTGATTTAAACAAATCATTTAATAACTGGTTTTAGCACAAGAAACACTATATCATGATCAGGAACACAAAGAAGAGATTGAAATGGTAAAGGTCAAAATTGTGGTCAATTTCTATCGATTTTAAGGCACATTGAAATTTGTTTATTTTCTTAGATGTAAAGCTAAGCTGACTTTTTTCACAAAGATAAGTTGGTTCCAAGATATACGGTTAATATTTTTCAAAATTTCCTCATTCCCGAGAGATCCGAAATAATTGCATAGTGTAGATAGGTCATTCAAATAGATCGCTTTTCAAATCGTCGTATTTCTCACGGCAAACAATATGAAAGCTTATTTTCCGAAATGAAAAAAAATGAAAATCTGTCTGTTTTCCGAGGTTTTAGAGTATATGCCAAATTGGGATTCTTTTTATTCTCCTAACACAGTAAATCATGAACGGAATATAATATTATAAGATCAGAATGTTTACTTTTGTTATGCATTTAAAATTGATAAAAGAGTAATACTTTTACGGTTCAACAGTGTCGACCTGAAGTTTTAAAGAATCATCGATTCTCAAAGTATTCAGGCATATACATGCACTGTTATAAACCCTTTTTGATCTACACGTACTTAAAGGTAAAATACTTTTTGAAAAGGGGGCCATTCACCACATCTAAATTTATCAAATGTAACCTTTTAGCACCTTAAAATGAACATTTAGAAAATAACATGCCTGTACTTGATTTTGGAGTAGAAGCACTAATTCCTCGTGAACAGTTTTGATTCGGGCCACAGGTGCCATATGAGCAGTTACATGTCTCTCGACAAATCATTCCATTCTGACATCGTTTTGAGGTCCTACGATCTAAAATATGAAATTCTATTCAAACAAAAAGGATATAAAATATGGTAAAGGTTAAAACAAAAAGATTTCCTGGTTTATTTTATTTGTGATATTGGTGGCCATTTCTATTAATGAAATGTGCTAATGGTCAATATTTGTACTTTATTCCTAAAACATATACCTGTACTAGTAGAAACAAGTGTGTTATTTTTTGGGCAACCATTTACCATATCACAGAAATGACTGAGACAGTTACAAGTTTGAAAGACCCCTTCACCAAATGTAAATTTATTAAATTGAACCTTTCGGATCCTTAAAATGAACCTTTTAAAAAAACAACATACGTGTACTTGATGTTTGAGTAGAAGCAGTTATTCCTTGTGAACAGTCCAGATGTTGGTCACAAGTGCCAAATGAGCAATTACATTTTTCTCAACAAATCATTCCATTCTGACATCGTTTTGGGGTTGTACGATCTGAAATATGAAATTTTATTCAAACGAAAAGGGTATAAAATACGGTGAAAGTTAAAATTGTCGAAATAAGAATTTTTGCTCTATTTCTGATATTTGCTGTTCATTTTTATTAATGAAATGTGCTAATGGTCAGTATTTGTACTATAAAATTTCCAAATATATACCTGTACTAGAAAAATCAAGTGAGTTGTTTTTTGGGCAGCCATTTACTTTATCACAGAAATGACTGACGCAGTTACAAGTTTCAAGACAAAATTTTCCATAGTAACCAGAAATACACTCTGCACTACAGTTTACACCATGTGTTCCAGCGGGACACTCTACAAGCAAAGGTTAATTAGGTACAAATTAATTGCAGTCATTTATTATTCCTTATTAATAACGCTCCAATGAATCAGATAAAGATATTGTAACGAAAAGTTAAAATATCAAAAACTTTGTTTTACATTCGCTCAAAAATATAACTTAATCAGGGTAAATTTGTCTCATATATTTTTGCAATATTTATTTTTTCTATATATTTGAAAAGTAGTAAAGTATGAATATATACCTTTGCATGTATTTCCTTCTCTGTAGTAATTAAGACAACACCTGTCACGACTTGAATAAATTCACAACAATATGACAAATGTTAATAATTTATTTTTAAACAATACGAAACCGTCTTTAATGCAAAAGACAATGGAAACACATAAACAGTCTTTTTTAATAATTAAATAGAAGATAGTCAGTGTTTTGCAGTTGGATATGGAATTTATTTCACGAGTGAGACAAGATTTTTTAAAATATTTTCACGAGTGCAAAGATTGAATGAAAATATAAAAAGCCCTGTCTTGCCAGTGAAATAAATTCCATATCCAACTACACAACATTGAATTTTCTGTTTATTACATTTTCTTTGATTTCCCATTTGTCTCTTTCTTTTCTTAACGCGTTATCATGGGCGATGACGTCATAATTGAGAGGTTGAAACGTCATATAGCTTAGCAGTTGTGAGATTGAAAACATTGTAACATGGATTTTAACAACATATTAGGGAAGAAATGGACAGTTCTAGTCTCTATCAAGACGGTTAAGTTACTATCTCTATCTTATGACAGGTCAAAAATTTATTTTTTACTTACTTTGATATCCTTTCACACTGTGAGAGAATATCACATTGGTATCTTTAAACACTGTGAGAGAATATCACTTTTATTCAATAAATGAATTATATTATTTCACTGTTGAAAAATGTAATAGATACGCATATGTAATGATACATTGCATAAACCGTTTCATCAATGCATTGATATTTATTACACTCAAATCTGTATATGCAATGTTATTCTTGACAATCTATAGTATTTTATCTTATAGTATGGTGTGTCTATTGTGATTTAATTCGCGTTTATTTTGTTTTGCGTTTATCAGGTTTTCAGTTTATCGTGTGCATTCGAAAGGCGTCTTATTTTACTGTCTTTGTCATGAAAAACAAATCACAGATTAAGAAAGACAAAATACCAAAAAAGAATAATATACGCTGATGTAATACATGCACAAGACGAGTAATTCATATTGAAAAGGAAAGTGCATGAAGTAGCCTGGCATGCATTAATTAAAAACCACATACGTATAATGAGTATTTTGAACAAGTGAATAAAGAATTATTTACTAGAAATTCATTAAACCTACAAAATTTAGAAAATATTTTATAAACCTGTTATAGTTTGATAAATATTTTGAAATGTTAAATAGTTATTTTGTTCACAGATATAATCAATGAAATAAGCCGATGAAATATATGGAGATAACGAACAGTATTCAAGCTCTAAAGTCTATTACACAATACAAAATAGGAGCAGAGCAAACACGGACCTCTAAACATCAGAGGTGGGATCAGGTGCGATGGAGGATTGAGCATCCCCTGCCGACACCCGCCGTGTGCTCCTTGTCAGGATCGGGAAATAACAGGAAAATCCGTCGACAATTCAGTGTCTCAATAATGGCCTAACAATTTGTATGAGACAAGTCAGTCAGCATTTGACTCAATGATAAATTGTATTTGCTGACAAGGTCTTTGTATCGACCATAGAACTTACGAAATGATGACTTTAAACGAGACAGCTGATATTCTTGTTTCATCAACTTGTTTGTCAATAATTTACCTCGTTTTAGAAGTTGTACATACGTAGAGCATGCTCTTGCGTATCGAATCAACTGAGAGATATATACCCCGTATGCAGGTGATGAAGGTATATTACTGCATAAGTAAGCGAAGTCGACGATTAAAAAGTTAAAGTCATCATAAAGCTTGGTTGTTAGATTACCATTAACGTCTTTTTTAAAACATGAGGATTCCTATGTTAAGCAGGGTGTTTATGCTTAGAATTATAAAGCTTAAAAATCAATTCACGTCAAATTATCATTATCAATAAGGAATGTATACTTTTTCACATTTAGAAATTCTTATTCTCTTCCTTTAAACTAATAAATATTTCACCCTTCTCCGAATCAGTTTCTCAAGGGAAAGTTAAAAAAAAAATCGAAGTGAAGTAGATGTAAATCGGAGGATTGGGTGGATGGGTGAGAGTGTATCCTGTTTAGTGAAAATTCTGTGTTCTATCCCTTTATAAGTAACTGTAAAGTCTTGTCCATCGCTACAATTCATTCCCTTACGTTTGTTTGTTTATTGTTAACGTCCCTCTTGAGAATGTTTCATTCATATGGAGACAACACCACTTGCCGGTGGAGAGGGATCGTTTTCGTGCCAGCAACTTCTGTGATACGGGATCTCGGTTTATGAAATATATGGAGATAACGAACAGTATTCAAGCTCAGAAGTCTATCAAACAATACAAATTTTGGTGCAGAGCAAACACGAACCTCTAAAACAACAGAGGTGAGATCAGGTGCCATGGAGGAGTGAGCATCCCCTGCCGACCGGTCACACCCGCCGTGTGCTCCTTGTCAGGATCGGGTAATAACGGAAAAATCCAACAATTCAGTGTGTAAATAATGGCCTAACAATCAGTATGAAAAACGTCAGTCAGCATTTGACTTAATGATAGATTATATTTGCTGACAAGGTCATTGTATCAACCATAGAACTTACGAAATGACGAATTTAAACGAGACAGCTGATATTCTTGTTTCATCAACTTGTTTGTCAATAACTTATCTTTTAGAAATTGTTCATACGTAGAGTATGCTCTTGCATATTGAATCAACTGAGAGATATAAGCCCCATATGCAGGTGATGAAGGTATATTGCTGCATAGGTAAGGGAAGTTGACAATTGAAAAGTTAAAGTCATCACGTCTATCAGAAAGCTTGGTTTTTAGATTACCATTAACGTCTTTTCCAGTAAAATATCCAAATATGAAACAGATGTGTCAGACACTGTGGTATCTTTTATTTCAGGCTCACTGGGATATATCGTATCGACATACGAATTGAAATAACCATTGTTAATTGACAGTACGTCGTCGATATATTTAAATGTCGTGGGACTTCGGTTTATACGGTCTCATCCGAAGGAAAGGTCTCCACGTCCCACAGTGGGATTCAAACCCGCGACGTAAGGATCAACTCCTTACTCTGCGACTCTAGAGTAAACGCTCTAACCACTGCGCCATGCGGGCGACCATTCCCTTACGTAATTCAAAGTATACTTGTACAGCGTGTTTGTTTGCACGAAATTTAACCCTATACAGCTGTAGAATTGCCTTTTTTCGTAAATTTGTCGCACATTGTCTCCTTAAAAGTCGTATCTACTCTCTTCAGAAAGCATATATAGGAACGTGTTTCCTCATAGCAAACTGATCGAGCTTGCAACAATAGCCTCTCGTCCAAGTTTTTACAAAAAAAACTGTATTTTTTAAAAATATCAAATGCTCCAAGCTGATAACAGCCTGTTTTACAGCCTGCAAGCTGGAGATATTAAAATGAATAACACGATTTGTTTTCAATTTCAAGCATAAAAAAATATTTCATTCATTTAGCTGGTAATAAGTAAACCGAAGTTTTATTTTTTACGAATTATAATCTGCATAAAAATCAAAATCAATCCTAATTTACTTCGTTCAGATGAAACAATTTTTATTTGCACTGAATTTGTCCATATGTATACTCTTTTAAATCGTTAAACCTTGATATGCAAAACTAGGTATTTTCAGTGAAATAAAATCGGTATACGCTTATGCTGGTAATAAAGATATGTTTCGAAAATTAAAAATCTTTACATTGTTTACTAATAGCAGGTAACAACATTGTCTTTGTTTGTAAGGCTCATTATATTAAATGTATTTTAGAGGAACTTGGATTTAATTCTACAAGTGGTAATCCAACTTATACTCATAGTTCCTTTTCTAAGGAAGAAATTCTTCAAAATCATATGTCAGTTTGGAATATTTTTAATATTCCAAACAACCAAAATGAATTCGAATTACCATATTTATATTGGATTCCGAAACTTCATAAAAATCCTTACAAACAAAGATACATAGCGGGTTCCAGTAAATGTACAACCAAGCCTCTTTCTTTACTTTTCTCTAAGATATTAACAATGGTGAAGGAGAAACTTCAAGAGTACTGTGCAACAATATATTCGAGAAGTGGTGTAATCAGATCTGGATACTTAAAAACTCCAAGGAACTTTTGGAAAATTTGAAATCACAAGATTTTACCAAAATCAACAGCTTAAAAACTTACGACTTTTCAACTTTATACACAACCATTCCCCACGATAAATTAAAGTCCAGGCTTTTTGATATCATTGATAGCTGCTTTTTCAATAAAAATGGAACTCGTAAATATACTTACCTTGTCATTGGTCATTTCCAAAATTATTTTGTTAAAAAAACATTCTGATTGTACACACAAGTACTCTGAAGTTGACATTGCTTGAGTTTCTGATTGACAATATCTATGTGGTTTTTGGAGACCAGGTCTTCCAACAATCTATTGGAATTCCTATGGGTACCAATTGCGCCCCGTTATTAGCAGACCTTTTTTTGTATTCATATGAAGCAGAATTTGTCCAAAATCTTGTACGTGAAAAGAAGAAAACACTTGCTGTGGCGTTCAACTCGACATTTAGATATATCGACGATGTATTGTCAATTAACAATGGCTATTTTCATTCTTATGTCGATACGATATATCCTGGTGAATTTGAGATAAAAGATACCACAGAGTCTGACACATCTGTTTCATATTTGGATATTTTACTTGAAAAAGACGTTAATGGTATTCTAACAACAAAGCTTTATGATAAACGTGATGACTTTAACTTTTCAATCGTCAACTTCCCTTACTTATGCAGCAATATACCTTCATCACCTGCATACGGGGTATATATCTCTCAGTTGATTCGATACGCAAGAGCATGCTCTACGTATGTACAATTTCTAAAACGAGGTAAATTATTGACAAACAAGTTGATGAAACAAGAATATCAGCTGTCTCGTTTAAAGTCATCATTTCGTAAGTTCTATGGTCGATACAATGACCTTGTCAGCAAATACAATTTATCATTGAGTCAAATGCTGACTGACGTTTTTCATACTAATTGTTAGGTCATTATTTACACACTGAATTGTCAGCGGATTTTTCCGTTATTTCCCGATTATGACAAGGAGCACACGGCGGATGTGACCGGTCGGCAGGGGATGCTCACTCCTCCATGGCACCTGATCCCACCTCTGATGTTTGGAGGTCCGTGTTTGCTCTGCTCCTATTTTGTATTGTTTAAAGGACTTTTGAGCTTGAATACTGTTCGTTATCTCCATATATTTCAAGAATCTTCAAATGTGTTTTTACGGCTGTGGAAATTGACGGTTCATATTTTACGGATTTACAAAAAGCTTATATTTTCTTTTTTGCATGATAAGCCTGTTATTTAGTTAACCAACAGTTTTTCCTATCCTTTGCCTTTGGTTTTCCGTTATGTTTTGAGTTTATCAGCTTCTATGTTTCTCATTAAGACAGATTATCCTATCGTATCATCTATGTATCCTATTTTATCACTTATCAGGTTAAGAATAATCAATATATTCTTTACGTTATACACTCTTAAGAGTAAATCATTGCATGATTTCACTTACAAAATCAAAAAGAAAGAAAGACAATATAGACCTTCTTTTAATATTTATGACCAGTAAACAATTTATTTTATTCTTATTGGGGTTTTGAAATGAATCTAACATTTTTTTCTGATCGAGATTTTCATAAAAATGTTGAAATACAATGACAAAAAACAAAATTCAATTAAGTATTAGTTCTCCTGAACAAACCTTATTTTACAGGCGATGTTGGTCTGGGTTGTAATAATCAGTATTTCCAAAATATTATTTAGAACAAGCATTGTCTATCTGGAACTATCTCTATTTTGTCACTTTAACAGCCGTTTTATTTATTTAATTTATTATGAATTAATTTATCATTGCATAAGTGTCAATATATCAAACTACTTTGATCCAGGAAAATGTATGATCTTAAAACCAATATTAATGTATGTTAAAGCCTTTGACGAAGTGGTAAATTATCAGCATTAAAAGTGGACACTTTTCATATCAAATTATCAAGGAAAAGTTTTTTTTAAATGAAGTTATTTAAAACTCTATATAAGAAACATATATCAGTGTTTCAAAATCATCATGAATTTTCCCCTTTTTTCCTACTATTTCGTTCAGTACTCTCTCTCTTTCTCTCTCTCTCTCTCTCTCTCTCTCTCTCTCTCTCTCTCTCTCCCCAAACAGACCAAAACAAAGCCAAATGTTTATTGTTTACTCTTGGAAGTTACATAAATGAATATTGAGAAAGTGTGTTTAAAGCATTTAAAATTTCCAAATTTCAAGAACATAAAAAAACACAATTAAAAAAAAGATTGCTTGACATATCCTTTACAAAATTCTTTAGTGATTCATTAGTTGTGAACTGTCTCTTTTACTGTCTTACATCGTCAGAAACCCACGGTCGGTCTCACTTCTCTTACCTGAAGAGGTAAGAGAAGCGAGACCGACCGTGGGTTTCCGACGATGATTGTCTTACTGAAGAATATTTCTCTCGAAAAGGAATGAATAATCAGTCCTTAGATATTTCTGCAAATCAAACCTCATTATCTCGAAGAAGATGGGACTGAGAAAAACTTCGAGATATCTGAAGATTCGAGATACAGAGGGTAAAATGCATAAAAAATAAGTGGTTGGGACCTCTAGATCACGTCGACATATCCATGGTATTCGAGATATCAGTGTTCGAGATACCGATGTTCCACTGTATTATCATTTTAAATCGGGTTGATAGTTTGTAATGTGTTACTGTTTATGTAGTTCCACTAAAAGATACAATTATGTGGATGCATTTAACTCTCTATCATGATATGATACAGATGTATCTTCGTTTTAGAAAATAGATGATCTAACAACCAATCTTTATGATAAACGTGATGACTTTAACTTTTCAATTGAAAACGTCTCTTTCCTATGCAGCAATATACCTTCATCACCTGCATACGGGGTATATATATCTCTCGGTTGATTCGATATGCAAGAGCATGTTCTACGTATGTTGTACAATTCTAAAACGAGGTAAATTACTGACAAACAAGTTGATGAAACAAGAATATCAGAGGTCTCGCTTAAATTCATCATTTCGTAAGTTCTATGGTCGATATCATGATCTTGTCAGCAAATACACTTTATCATTGAGTCAAATGATGACTAACTTTTTTATGACTAATTGTTAGGCCATTATTTACACACTGAATTGTCGATGGATTTTCCCGTTATTTCCCGATCCTGACAAGGAGCACACGGCGGGTGTAACCGGTCGGCAGGGGATGCTCACTCCTCCATGGCACCTGATCCCACCTCTGATGTTTTGGAAGCCCGTGTTTGCTCTGCTCCTATTTTGAATTGTTTAATGGACTTTTGAGCTTGAATACTGTTCGTTATCTCCATATATTTCACGATAAAAACATTCAATTTCAAGCTATCGCAACTATATTGCCTGAAATACCTTATATTTGAAGGACAAGGCAAGATATTTTAGGTAACCCCGCCCCCTTAATATACTTATGATTTATATATTTTAGTATTAGAAGCGAAAGTCAAGGGAAGTTTTGATTGACTCATTTACTGATCGATTAACTGATGTCTTACGTCCCAATCAAGAATTTGTTTCTCATATAGAGACTTCACCATATACCGGCGAAGAGCTTCAAATTTAGACCTTCGGGGCCATTTAGTAGTGATGCATTCTTATCATGCTTACGCGTGCCGGGTCACGGAACCTACATTTTAAGGTATTATCCCAAAGACCAGAAACTTTCACTTCAAAGTGCCGGGCGCTTCGAGAGTGATGTATTTAGCATTCAATTTCTATATAATATTTTTTTTTCATTCAAGTACATTTTTACATTTTTAAAGATAGTTAACCTCTATTCATATCAATGAACTCTTTAAATATTCAAAATTAAATATGTGGAGATAACGAACAGTATTTGAGCTCAAAAGTCCATTAAACAATTCAAAATAGGAGTAGAGCAAACATGGACCTCTAAGACATCAGAAGTGGGTCCCATGGAGGAGCGAGCATCCCCTGCCGACCGGTCTCACCCGCCGTGTGCTCCTTGTCAGGATCGGGAAATAACGGAAAAATCCGTCGACAATTCAGTGTGTCAATAATGGCCTAACAATTTGTATGAGAAAAGTCAGTCAGCATTTGACTTAATGATAGACTGTATTTGCTGACTAGGTCATTGTATCGACCATTGAACTTACGAAATGATGACTTTAAACGAGACAGCTGGTATTATTGTTTCATCATCTTGTTTGTCAATTACTTACCTCATTTTAGAAATTGTTCATACGTAGAGTATGCTCTTGTATATCGAATCCACTGAGAGATATAAACTCTGTATGCAGGTGATAAGGGTATATTGCTGCATAGGTAAGGGAAGTTGACGATTCAAAAGTTAAAGTCATCACGTTTATCATAAAGCTTTGTTGTTAGATTACCATTAACGTCTTTTTCTAATAAAATATCTATATATGAAACAGATGTGTCAGACTCATATATCAAAACAATACATACTCAATATACTGAAACAAAACATAGGGATCACGGCGGGTGGGTGTGACCACTCCATAGGGGATGCTTATTCCTCCTTGGCATCTGATCCAACTCAGAAAGACTCAATATCATCTACAGATAAAAATAAAATTTTGACCACAGAAAAACATTTCGGGTCAAAGCACTTCATTTTTTTTAATTTTGGAAATGCTTTCCGGTATTTTATTTAATCTGTTTCAGAAATGTTCTATTAATATTTTGTACGTAAATCAATCTACCTAAAAGTATGTTCCTTATATATCATCATGGGAGAAAAAAGCACATGTTATAGTCATCTGTATACTTTTTAAGTATTTCAGGCTGTCCAATGTAGAAAAATTAATTGATTTTTGTGCAAATTGAAGATTTCGTGAAAGCGAAGGAAACTGTGATTTCTACAATTATGGATTTCAACGAAGAGGGATAGAAACTAATGAGAGAAAATTTGAATGCTATATCTATGAACATTACCTAAGATTATCAAAACCAGTAAAATATGTCTAAAATATAAATTTTTGTGACTAGAAAACTGCTCAACTTTATAGAAGATCCTTTATGGCCAAATAATGAAAAAAAAGTGAAAAACGAATAGTGACCGATCCAAAAAAAAAAAAAAAAAAAAAAAAAAACTACGAACATTACAAATCTGTAAACAGGACATAATCACGGAACCCTAGGAATTTTCTGCCAAGGACGTGTAAGCATTCCCTCTGGACTGGTCACACCCCACACGCTGTGATCCCTATGTATTGTTCAGGTAGATGGAACAGCCCGTAGTCATAGTTAAAAACAAAGGACTAACACTTGGTATAAAATATGACCCACTGTTAGGTAATATTTGTGAACAAGGTCATTATACGATCATGGAATTTACGAAATGCTGACTTAAGCCGAAGTTGTTACAAATCCCTGTAACACCAACTTATCTGTAGGTAGCCTGTCTCGGTTTAAAACTTGATTGTACTCGGAGCATGCACTAGAGTCTCGAATAAGTTGGGAGACGTAAACGCCATATGCAGGTGAAAGTGGAATGTTACTACATAAACAAAGGAAATTGACAATAGAAAAGCTGAAGTCATCTTGTCAGTCATATAATTGTGTTGTTAATTGGCCCTTTTCGCTTATAGTCAGTAAAACATCCAAATATGAAAAAAAGATGTGGCAGACTCTCTGGTGTCGTTTATTTCAAGTTCGCTGAAATATATCGAGTCGACATATGAATGGGAGTAACTAACGTTTATTGATGGTACGTCGTCGATATTGAATCAATATCGATGCAATGTTTAGGCATTCTATATAAATAATCAAACGCAATAGTCTTCAAAGTATATCAAGAAAGAGCTAGGTCCACTTTATGCATAGAATGGCCCTGTCCTTATATCAATTAATTGACTTTCACCCTCTGCCCCATTTCATATATCAAAATAAAGTAGAGACTTAGTACTTTCATTTCCTATAACAAAATTTCTTTTTGAGAATCCAGGTATTGGAAATCAGGCTTAGTGAAAATGCAATGTTCTTGAATTTTGCAGAAAAATGGCGTATTTGACATACTTCAGCAAAGAATTAAAATATGAGCACAGCTCTCGATCCAAAAATTAAAACATGTTTTATGATCTTCAGAAACTGATCTTTCATTATGTTATTGCATATCTTAGATCAGAGGTTGTGCTCTATATGAAATATTGAAAAATTACTTTAACTTTTGGCCATTATTAAAGGAATGTACAGGATATGGTAAAAATGACGCATTTCCTGACGTCATTATGCATTGACTAGAGAGAAAATTACGTCATGTTCAGTAGAAACATTGTCACCAAGGATCCAAGTGATGAATACTCCATTGTCAGCCAAAACTGAGCAGTTTCCATTTTTCAGAAATTTACAGGGCCAAAAAGGGCCTTAAGTGGCCCTTGCTCTTTTCCGCTAAACGAAGCCATCGTGAATATTGTTGACATATCAATG
The DNA here is from genome assembly GCF_033153115.1 of Saccostrea echinata. Lineage (NCBI taxonomy): Eukaryota > Metazoa > Mollusca > Bivalvia > Ostreida > Ostreidae > Saccostrea > Saccostrea echinata. The sequence continues at coordinate 3,286,293 of NW_026889773.1, read as the reverse complement.
TAGTATTAAGTTATCTATACACTTTAAAATCCTGTTTTTTTTTATATTTCGTAACAGTAAAAAATCATTAAAAATTGAAAATCATTAGGATATCCAATGATAATAATAATGGTGGGTTAATGTTACTTACTGAAGTTGTTATATCAAATAATTTACAAAAACGTTCTTCCTTGGAAAAATAATCATAAAATTGCAAATATATCCGGAAGCACCGTTGATTTCTTTCCGTGTCTATTATGTCTTTAACAGCTTTTTAAAAAGATTTAAAACGGATCTATATATAATAGCTTCAGGTTTGTCAATTTAAACATTTTTACTCACTTTGTTTTTTGTGTGTTTGTTTATGTTTAACGCCCCTCTCGAGAATTTTTCACTCATGTGGAGACGCCACCACTTGCCGGTGGAGAGCTACAAATTTTGACCTATACTCGGCATTCAGGACCATTGAGCAGTGAGGGGTCTTTTTCGTGCCAGCGCCTACTGCGACATGGGACCTCGGTTTATACGGTCTCATCCGAAGGACCGGTCTCTACGTCTCACAATGGGATTCGAACCCGCGAGGTAAGGATCAACTCCTTACTCCGCGACTCTAGAGCGAACCCTCTAACCACTGCGCCACGCGGGCGACGCACTCATTTTGAGACAGGAAAATAAATGATTTTTGGTACCAATAAACATAAAGTTTGAAGTTTTAAGGAAATAAATTTACAAAGCGATAAAACTTACATCGCATCATCGGATTTATCAACTTAATAAAGAGAACAAATGGCTTAAATACAAAAGAAATTAGTTAAAAATATGTAAGTATTTTTTTTGTACATTATCACAATATCTCTCTCTTCAATAGGCTAGAATGCGTTCCCTGTTGTTGTATGCTGATTAAAAATGAGGGTTGAAGTTGAAATAAGTATAGTTAATTATGAGGACCTTAAATCACTAATTTTAAAAGGGCCAAGATTTAGGGAACCCCGATCTTTCAGCTGGCGTTATAATTTCATAAATATCATGAGATCTGTGGAAGATTAGGCGAGGCTATGGGCCAAAAATAAAAAGAAAGACCTTGAAACTTTGTCAGAATGGATTAAATGTATCAGATGTACGTTAAAAATTTCGCATTAAGCGATTGAGGGGCAATATGAAAACCATCTATCCTTCTGTGTTCAGTAGTTCAGAGGAATTAAAATAATCAGACAGACTACACGATCACTATGTGCTGGTCCTAGCTGACAAGCAGGTTACAACAATGTCTTTCTTTGTAAGGCTCCTTATTTTAATTGTATTTTAGAACTGGAGTTTGATTATGATTATATATAACTAATACACATAGTCCATTTTAAGGAGGAATTTCTTCAAAATCATATGTCAGTTTTGAATATTTTCAATATTCCAAACAACCAAAATGAATTTGAATTACCATATTTATTATTGGATTCCGAAACTTCATAAAAATCCATACAAAGATTTGCGGGTTCCCGTAAATGGTCTACCAAACCTTTTTCTTGTTTTCTAGAAACTTTAGGAGCACTGTGCAACAATATATCCGAGAAGTGGTGTAAATCAGATGTGGAGACTTAAAATTCCAAGGAATTGTTGGAAAGTTTGAAATCACAAAATTTTACCGAAAATCAATGACATATAAACGACTTTTCAACTCTTTATACAATCATTCCCCACAATAAATTAAAGTCCAAGCTTTGACATCATTGACTGCTGCATTTTCAATAAAAATGGAACTCGTAAATTTACTTACCTTATCATGACTTTCCTTGTCATCGGTCATTTGCAAAATCGTTTTCCTAAAAAAGCATACACACAAGTATTCTGAAGTTCATTTTAAAAAGATGGGTTTTTGATTGACAATATCTAAGTTGTTTTTGGAGACCAGGTCTTCCAACAATCTGTTGGAATCCCTTGGGTACCAATTGCGTCCCATTAATAGCAGACCCATTTTCATATCATACACATCTCTTGCTCTGACCTTCCACTCTACACTTATATTATATATATATCGACGACATATTGTCAATGAACAATAGTTATTTCCATTCATATATCTACACGATATATTCCAGTGAGTTTGAAATAAAAGATACCACAGAGTCTGACACATCTGTTTCATATTTGGATATTTTGTTAGAAAAGGACGTTAATGGTAATCTAACAACAAAGCTTTATGATAATCGTGATGACCTTAATTCTTTTCAATCGTCAACTTCCCTTACTTATGCAGCAATATACCTTTATCACCTGCATATGGGGTGTATATCTCTCAGTTGATTCGATACGCAAGAGCATGCTCTACGTATGTACAATTTCTAAAATGAAGTAAGTTATTGACAATCAAGATGATGAAACAAGAATATCAGCTGTCTCGTCTTAAATCATCATTTTGTAAGTTCTATGGACGATACAATGACCTTGTCAGCAAATATAATTTTCTATTAAGTCATATGCTGACTGACGTTTTTCATACTAATTGTTAGGTCATTATTTACACACTGTATTGTCGACGAATTTTTCAACAGTGTTGAATTAATGAACTTTGAGCTTGAATACAGTTGTTTATTTCCATATTGCATTGCAATCAATGTTTTGATTTTAAACATAACCAGAATACACCTTTAATTTTTTTTTCTTTTTTTTAAGTTTAACAAGAAATTTCATTGTATACCCCAATTAATTTTGGTCAACTTAGATTGAAAAAAAAGCAAATATACATTTTTTTTTAAAATTGTGTTATTTTAACCTTAAAAATTGGATGACTTATTTCATACGACGTTTAGACCTCTGTTTTCAAAGGAAAAAATTGACTACTGAATATTTCCTCTACATCATCAATACATAGGGCTCAAGCCGGATTTGACCGGTCGACATGGGTTTCTTTTTCTTCCTAGGCATCTAATACCACCTATGGAATTTCCAGGGATCCATTTTTATACCCTGTTCACAGATTTGATTTGTATTTTATTATTATTATTATTATTATTATTATTATTATTTTAGATCAATCACTGTTATGTTCACCTTTTCCATCAAAAGCATATCAATAATGATCTAATTGAAATTAAAAAAAAAAAACCTCTTCATGTATGTTTTAGAAATAAACTTCACCGAGTTGGCATCTTACTTAAGTAATATTACATAATTTAAAAAAATACTTTAATGTAGGTGCTTTTAATAACAGGAAGGATGGTAATTTTCAAAATCATAGTCTGTTTACGTAATTTATCCCATATGTTAATTTTTAAGTATTTCCTAAAAGAAAGAGCTAGGTTCACTTTATCCATAAAATGACCCCGCCCAGAATACCAATTAACTGATGAAAACCCCGTGTCCTATTTCAAAGGTTCAATTAAAAGTAGACATTGTGCTTTTATTCCCTACAAAAAATTTCCTCTGATCTTCGAGGTATAAAAACAGACTTTGTGAAATTGCAATGTTCTTCAATTTTGCAGAAAACGGGTGTATTTGAGTGTTTTCGGAAAAGAAGTAAAATTTGAACCCACCCCTCGATCGAAAAAAAATAATCACGTTTTATCATCATGTGTAATATGTGGAATCATGTGTCTAGAAGGAATAAGCATCCCCTGTTGACCGGTCACAATCACCGTGAGCCCTATGTCAGTAGCCTGTCGTTTTTAAATAAATTGATCGTATTCAGTGCCTGCTCTGGAGTATCGAATAAGCTGGGGTACGTAAAAACTAGGTGCAGGTGATAGCGGAATATTAGTACATAAATAGGGAAAGTTGACGATGGAAAAGCTGAACTTTCTTGTTTGTTTTACAATTTAGTTGGTAGTTGGCAATTATCGTTTATAGTCAGTAAAATGAAAATGAAATTGATAATACGTCTTTGTGTTATATCTCAATGTCGATATAATAAACAGAACAAGTGTTCTTTTTTCCTTTTGTAGAAGTCTTTAGATACTGCTTCATAGGAATATAAAAGCAGGTCGGCTGATAATGGAGCACAATTTGTGCCGATCGAATTCCAAAAGCTTCTTCAAACATTTCTTCTTCAAACATTTCTGCAATTCAAAAAAAGAAATAATAATAATGAAAATCCAATTTAAGATTTATGTTTTTTTAAAACAGTTATTTAGAATAAATTGAGAATATATATTTTTTCTCATACCATTCGAGAAACGTATGCTTTATCCTTGGGTATACTTTATTAATAGCCCTCCCGGTTTTGACAAGGTCCCTGTCACTAGTCAAAAACTCAAAACTTCTATTTGTGAAAATTCTTTAGTTATAAAATAACTAATAATTGGCAAATATGTTCGTAAAACAAAATGTATTATACCTCAATGAAATGTCAAATTTTATAAAAGGTATCTTACTGGCTACTGCGATGAAAGGTGTTAGCCCCCTCCCCCTCGATAGTTTTCATAGGTAACGTATGGTCTAGCAGTTAAGCTGTTGGAGCAAGATTCAGTTGACCATGCAGGAAAGTCTAATCACTTTCAACAATGCATCCTTATATTATAATATTAGCATATATTTACATTTGCAGATATTTCCCTTAAAAGGAACCTCAGGAAAAGTAAAAATATCCAATTCTGTTTGAACTTCTTTTAGGGTCAGGGATCCAATCACAGAGCGCAGTGATATTCCAATTCACAAGTGGAAAACAAAATGAAACAGAACACTAGATTTTTCGTTATTTTAATTTCACAGAATCGAATCTAAAATTTATACTTATATACAATCAACAAGTTTATATTCAATTTTACTGTAGAAATATATTATTGTGCTAACGATTTGTTGATTTTAGTTGAACATAGAGATTTTTTTTTAATCAAACATATAACCATTAAAAATCCGTTTGGTTTCTTTAATGATTATAGTATTTATTAATCAAAGTCTGTGGCTGCTCATAAACTGCAAAAACTGCACTAAAGGTAAGTGTATCCACCATATATTTTCCGTAATGATTTTAAACGAGACTGCTGATATTCTTGTTTCTTCAACTTGCTTGTTAATATCCTACCTAGTTTAAGAAATTGGTCATCATAGAGCACGCTCATGCTTATCGAATCAACTGAGAGATATAAACCCCGTATGCAGGTGATAGAGGTATTTTGCTGCATAAGGGAAGTTGACGATTGAAAAATAGAAGTCATCACATTTATCATAAAGCTTTGTAGTTAGATTATCATTAACGTTTTTTTCTAGTAAATTACCTAAATATGACACAGATGTGTCAGACTCTGTGGTATCTTTTATTTCAAGCTAACCGAGATATTTCGTATCGACATAAGAATTGAAATAACCATCGTTAATTGACAATACGTCGTCGATATATCAAAATGTCGAGTTGAAGGTAACAGCAAGTGTTTTGCACGTATGAGATTTTGAAGAAATTCTGCTTCATATGAATACAAAAATAGGTATGCCAACAACGGGGCGCAGTTGGTACCCAAGGAAATTCAAACAAAATCATATGTCAGTTTCCAATATTTATAATATTCCCAACAACCAACATGAATTTGAATTACCATATTTATAATGGATTTCGAAACTTCATAAAAAATCCTTACAAACAAAGATACATAGCGGGTTCCAGTAAATTTTCTTCCATGCCTCTTTCTTTCCTCCTCATTAAAATAATAAAAGTAGTGAAGGAGACCCTCAGGAGTACTGTGCAACTATATATTAGAGAGTTGCTCCTGATTTTTAACGATGAAGGTATATTGCTGCATAAGTAAGGGAAGTTGACGATTGAAAAGTGAAAGTCAACACGTTTATCATAAAGCTTGGTTGTTAGATTACTATTAATGTCTTTTTCTAGTTAAATATTCAAGTATGAAACAGATGTGTCAGACTGTGGTATCTTTTATTTCAAGCTCACTGGGATATATTGTATCGACTATTTTCCCAAGTCCTATAAGATACAAAAACCATCTTCCTCATCCTTAGTCAATCAACTGCAACTCAAAACTATACAATTTCTTACTTAATGCTTCAACTATTTTTTCTCAAACTATATGGCAAATAACGTTTTAGTGATCTGGAATGCCTTTGATGAGATATCCGGCAAATGTTTCTATTTGCACGACGAACAACAATACTTTCTTTGTTACTGTTTAATAGTATTAAATAGTTTCTGTATCAATTGAATTGTTAAAAAAATATCATTTCCTTTAAAGAGGTTGGATCTTGCCATCAAAAGTGATGAGAATTTTTTATCAAGTATATTTTTAGAATTTATACACATAGCTTAATTAAAAATCAAAACAAAAAATGGGGGTCAATGAGCTTCCTTTGGCGCTACAGAATATTTAGTTTGACCTTTTTGCACTGTAAATACGTCTTACACATATATAATTTTTTAAAGTGTTTCCTCCAATTTTTTCTATTCAAATAAATTATGGGAACAAACAAATCTTATTTCATCTTGAATAGACAAATTAAAATGTGTGACAATGAAAAATTTTTCAAATTACTCGGCATGTTCAATTATTTGACCCTTTTGCACTCAAAAAATTTCATTTTTCTGGCATTAAAAATTTAACAAGCAAAAAAATCATTTGAAAGTAATGACATTTTAGTGAATTTAAGAAGAATGGTCAAAAGTATCTTATATATGAAGAAAAGAAAATTAAAAGTAGGGGTCTGTGGTGTTAATTTTTAGATATTACTAAAATTGTGCTATTTTTTCTTGATTTTCACAATACATTTGCTATATTTATCAAATATGACGATAGAATTCATGACTACGGAAGCCCGTTGAGGCCAATTCAGAGAAAGAAATATTAAGGTCTTTCCACCTTTCTGTGGAAAGACCTCTTGAAATTCTATGTTTATTAGGTCTTTCCACCTTTCTGTGGAAAGACCTATTGAAATTGTTCTGTTTATTATTATTATTTTTCCGCCAAGTGTGTTTCTGAGTTTCAAGATTTATCGCAAAGATTTATAGTACATGAGAATGTACTCCTTAAAAGATTTTTGCAGTTGACCCTGCGTATATGAACTTTGACCTCTCCAAGAGTTATTACCCTTTTCGCAATAAAAGCTTGTTTTCGCTACTCCTCCGAAACCGTAAACCATAGAGATACTAATCCATCACCAATATCTTCGACTAAGTCAGTAGACGCTCTGAATTTGAGTGCGGAAGGATTCATTAACCCCTTTAAGTAGTTATTGCCCCTGAAAGTTTTCGAAGTTTACGAATAATGAAAAATTTTCAAAACGATAAGTTGTAGAGACATGAAACCAAATGCATTAGATTCCTTGACCTTAGACATTGAAGGTCGAAGGTCAAGGTCATTCCAAATATGAGAAATAAACTCTTTTTACAGCTCTTTTGTCTTTCAACATATACTATCTGTCTTTGCATCATTAATATGTACTATTAAATCTATTTCAAAGATTTCATTCTTGTCCCCTAAGCTTAACCCCTTTGAAAGTTATTGCCCATTGTGCGAAAAACCTTGTTATCGCTAGTCCTCTGAAACCGTAGACCGTAGAGACATCAAACCTGCACTAATGTATTCAGGGTCTTTAGACACAACTTTAATTTATCCAGTGCGAAAGGATCCGATGACCCTTTATATGAGTTACCGCCCTTTAATGTCTTTGCACTTACTATTAAACCTTATAACTTTAAAACTAAAAGTCGTAGAAGCATGGGGTCAAAGGCAATGTTACCCTTAACCTTTGACCTTGAATATTTGTAAAAGGTCAAGGTCATTTCAAAATTTTTAAAATTTTCATTTTTTCCATCTCTCAAGGCATTTCTGGTTTCTCTTGTATAAAAATAAACAGTAGAGAGTTAAATATGAAGAATACATGAATATGAAATTTAAAGAAGGTGTAAAGACCACTAATTGTTCGAGAACAATTAGTCTACTAGTTATTATTTTATTTCTCACCCGGACTTTTGAAACTGCAAGACTTATAAAAAAAATTATAGTTCATGATACTGGATATTAAAAGTTATTCTGAAAAATGCCCCCCCCCCCCTCTCCATGTTTGAACTTTGGACTTCTTACGCAGTTATTGCCCCTTTCACTGTAAAGCTTGTTATCGCTACTCCTTCGAAACCGTAAACAGTAGAGGTACGGAACCTTCGCCAATGTCTTCGACTAATTGAGGGGACTCTTCAATCTTTTCATTGCGAAAGTATTCGTTGACCCGTTCAATGAGTTATTGCCCCTGGAAGTTTTTGATGTTTACAAATAATTTAAAAAATTCTAAACAATAAGTCGTAGAGACATGGAACCAATTGCATTAGATTCTTTGACCTTTGACCTTGAAATTTATATGAAGGTCAAAGGTCAAGGTCATTCCATATATGAGAAATATATTTTCTTCTATAGCACTTTTGTCCTTAAAGATTTATCATGTATCGTTACTTAATTAATATGTACTCTTCAACTATTTCAAAGATTTCATTCTTGTCCCCTAAGCTTAACCCCTTTGAAAGTTATTGCCCCTTGTGCAAAAAACGTTGTTATCGCTACTCCTCTGAAACCATAGACCGTAGAGACATCAAACCTTCGCTAATGTCTTCAGGGTCTTTAGACACAACTTCACTCTATTCAGTGCGAAAGGATACGATGACCCCTTATATGAGTTATTGCCCTTTAACATCTTTGCACTTAAAATTAAGCCTTATCACTTTAAAAGTATAAGTCATAGAAGCATGGAACAAATTTCAATGTGATCTTTGACGTTTGACCTTCAATATGTGTTAAAAGTCAAAGGTCAAGGTCGTTTCCAATTTTTTTTAAAAATTATCATTTTTTTCTATCTTTCAAGCCATTTATGGATTCTTTTTGAATTAAACTTTTTTAAAACTCTTTTTAAATTAACTTTAGAGAGTAAAATATAAAAATCAAAGAAATTTAAAGAAGGTGGAAAGACCTCTAATTGTTCGAGAACAATTAGTCTACTAGTTTTTATTGCGTTTAAATGCAATAATTATTGCGTCTAATCGCAAAACATTGCGTTTAATCGCAATAATCATTGCGTGAAAACGCAAAAGATTGCGTTTAATCGCAATATATATTGCGTTTAAACGCAAAACACTTTGCGTTTAATCGCAAAAGATTGCGATTAAACGCAATCTTTTGCGTTTAAACGCAATACTTTTGCGATTAAACGCAAGAGGAATTATGATTATAATTTTTTGCTATTTCCTATTTTACTATTTACATGTGTGTAATGTTTTATGCAATAAATATAGCATGCTGGGGATTAACGCCGGTGGAGTGCGAAATTTCCAGCCAATAATTAACGAGCTAGGGTCACGTGGTCAGCTGAGCGGATCAGTTGTATTTTGATACCCGCACGCTGACCACAGTATATTTTGAAACACGTATATTTCGAAGAAATTTGAAGCTGACGCTTAAAGAAAGCCAAGAAGTTGTGTTTTGTAAGTTACGTTATTTGAAAATGATTAAATTATTTTAGTCGGCTTATAGTCTGGTAGTGCGGGGGTATCGTTTAAGTAGCCGTACGAAGAGGGTTTTTTTTATTTTTATTTTTTTTTTTTTAATTGTGACGTTTGATAAGTATGGCTTCTGGACTTGGTGTTTGTATCATTGGACATTCTTACATCCGTAGATTGAAGGAATATTGTTCTAGTAAGGGTATAATTAATTTGAAGTTGGATGACAGTTTTAATGTGAATTTCCATGGGAAAGGAGGTCTTCGTTTACGCCACCTTAATGTATCTCAAGGACTCGGTGCTAGAAGGGAACTTTTTCTATTTCATTTCGCCGCCAGATATTATGTTCCTACAGGTCGGGGAAAATGATATAAGTGATCTGACTTGTTGTGAAAAGTTAAACGGAGACCTCATATCTGTGGCAGCATATTTGCGGGATGGCGTCGGTGTAAAAATGGTGGTAATTGGACAGATGATACGACGATTGCCTTTCGCAGCCTGCAAAAGCTTTAATGACAAAGTAGTAAAGACAAATACGCAGCTGGAGCTCAGGACCCAGTCTTTGCCGGGGTTTCATTTTTGGCGCCACAGGGGTTTCTGGCATGACTTGAGCTATCTGGGTTCAGATGGCGTACATCTGTGCTGCACCCCCTCGCACGACCAGCCCATGCGGAAGTTCCTTCGAAGTATAAGGAATGCAGTGATTCAATCGCTTAACTTATTAAGGCCAGTATAACATTGTCTCATTATATATGTATTGCACAGTGGGGTGTTTATGCTTATGGTAGGCTATACAAAGATTTAGGTCGTAAAGATAAAGTTAGATACTCTGTCAGACAATGTCGTTTATTAAAGACAAGTAGATGACTGACTTACGGTTAGGCATTTAAATATGTTCCAAATAATCATAATTACACAGGCACGTTTGGTTAGCTTGTTTCTGTGAATACATAATGTATAAAGCAGATTTTGCCCTATTTGTTCTGTTATTTAATCTCGATGGCTGTATTAAGGACCATGTTGCTCATAATGATAATGGTTTCCGTCTTATGTAGCGATTAGTTATTTGGACATGGTTACGGATTAATCAAAGTTTCCCATATTGTTTATTCTTCGGTGCAAAATATGTAGGAAACTATAGTACAGAGTCTATATTTTATCTGTTTGATTAAGATTGGTACAGAGTTTTAGGCCATATGTATTTATCATGTGGAAGTAGAGGTACAAAGTTTATGTATGAACCTACCTACGTTGTTTAACAATGATACAGAGTTTGGGCCTTATATGTACTTATTGTGTGGGAGTTTGGGCACAAAGTTTATCTGTGCCTACCCACCTTTTTAACAATAGTACAAAGTTTATTAGGCTGTATATATGTACTTATTGTGTGGGAGTCTAGGTACAAAGTGTACCTGTACCTACCCACGTTGTTTAGCAATAGTACAGAGTAGATCGTATATATGTATGTACTTATTGCTGGGAGTTTGGGTACAAAGTATACCTGTACCTACCCACGTTGTTTAGCAATAGTACAGAGCAGGCCGTATATATGTACTCATTGTGTGGGAGTTTACGTTCAGAATTTTTATATACCTTTCCACATATTAAATAATAGTACAGAGATTAGTCTTTATATGTACTAGTCGCATTTGGAATTGTAAAAAGTGGTTTTTGTTATCAAGTTTATTAACAATGTTGATATGAATGGAATTTACCTATAGATTAATTGAGATAAGAGGTTATGTATTATCGTATTAATGTTAATGATTGTGTTGAGAAAGTTTTTAATTGCTACCCAGTGTTAGTTTAATCGAAATCTAATATATTCGCACATATCGTAAGGTGACAAGATATATAAAAGCGAATGTTGGGTATTTCTTTAAATGATTTGCCAGTCATATAACCAGGTAAATATTATAAGGTACGGTTACCAAATTGGCATGTTTTACACGGTTTTGGTATGTTTCAGGAACAATGCCTCCTAAACAAGCTGGGAAAACACCGAGGAAAAGGAGGAGGATTCAGTCCCCGGGGATTACAGTGGTAGAACCAACTACATCTGTACCAACCCTGCCTCAGAATAACGGCACAGGAGAACCATTTGATGGAACTCAAGGAGCCACTCATCAAACTACAAGTCTTGAACCTCGGCCTATTGTCACTCAAGTGTCAAATCAAGTCTCGATTGACTATGCTGAGCTGGCAAAACAAATACTGGTACAACAACAGAATTTATGTACGCACACAGCGTCCCAACCTCTAACTCTGAATCAAGCTACAACAGCGTTGCCCCCTGTGGCATTAACTCAAAGCCAGCCAAATGGACAGATTGTTCAAGCACTATCTACAGAAAAGTCATCCGCAGCTGCCTCATCAACGTCCCAACCTCTAACTCTGTATCAAGCTACAACGGCGTTGTCCCCTGAAGCGTTAACTTCAAGCCAGCCAAATGGACAGATTGCTCCAGCGCTATCTAAAGAAAAGTCATCCGCAGCTGCTTCATCATTTACATCATTATTAGACACAGTTTTTGCAAGTGAGTCAGCAAGCAGGTCATATGAGCATGTTCCTATTGAAATAAGTGATTGTGTGCCTCTTGGGGCAATGGTATCTCCCAAAATCAAGCAAAAAATTTGGAATAATGAATATGTGGAGATGCGCTTACTTTTACCATCCACAAATGAAGAACCCTTATCAATAACAATAAAGGCATGCAAAATTTCAACGAGCATCTACAAGCAAAACCCCGCTATCAATAAATCAATGAAAAGATGCTTTTCATATTTTTTAGTTGCATTTACTTACAAAAATTTCCCCAAGAGGCATGCAATCTGATTAAATACGCTTATACAGTCCGCGAAATCAGCAGGCTTCATGTTGATCAAGCCTGGAGAAACTATGATGAAACTATGATGAATCTTTCAGAAAGATTAGAGAATCGGCACATTTGCCTTGGGAAAAACCCTTTACAGAACTTCTCCTAAAAGCAGCATCCATGGGTGCTAGGTCATTAATAATAATAATAATAATAATAATAATACTTTATTTAAAGAAGGTAACCTGGTTAGTGCATGCACTATTCTTCCCCAGGGCCTTCTAGATATTAAGTACAGATACATATAATTATATACATACAAATATACAAATTAACATATTGCAGTCCATATGATTACAGTCTCAGAAGTATGAATACAGAGTTTGTCTTTGTCCGATAATAATTACATATAAATAAGAAACAATCATAAACACAAGTATTTAAATATAAATACATGTACATGTAGTAAATTGAAAAGAAAAAAAAAATTATTGAAATATTTGCTCAGATATTTATTCGACGGCTAACAATGTAATTTTCTACCTTGCATTTAAAAGCTTGTAGAGACTGAGAAAGCCTGATTTGTTGTGGTAGTTTATTCCACAGATGTACACCTGAGTACTGAAAAGAGGTCTTAAATATGTTTGTACGGAATTTTGGTAATCTAAGATGGTAGTTTGATTCAGATCGCAGATTATAAGAAGTTGAAGAGTGAAATTCAAATAACTCACAAAGATATTCAGGAGTCATACCATTGAATATTTTGAATAATAAAATGTATTTGTATAGATCAACTAGCTCGTAAACTGTCAGCCAGCCAAGTTTCTCAAACAATGGTTTAGAAGAAGAATCAGGACTTGCATCGAGAATAATCCTAGCGGCCCTTTTTTGTAATTTAAATATTCTTTCAATACTGTTTTGGGGTGCATTTCCCCAAACAGTCAAACAGTAATTAATTGAAGGTAGAATATATGCATTGTAGTACAGTTTTCTGGTATGTAAGGGAAGAATTTTTTTTATCTTGCGTAATGTAAATAACTTGTAGTTTAAGGTTTTGCAAACTGAGTCTACATGAACAGAGTACTGTAATTTATCATCAATGTGTATACCTAGAAGTTTCTCAGTCTCAACCATCTCAATTATTTTGTCTGAAGCATACAGTTGTAAGTTTGGATGGATTAGTTTGGATTTTCTCTGCTGCGTGCCCATTAACATACATTTTGTTTTATCTACATTCAATACCATTTGATTTTGAGAGCACCATTTTTCAATTTCACAAATATCTGAGTTCAACACATTTTCTAGATATTTTGGATTATGATTGTTAGTATGTAGAGTTACATCATCAGCAAACATGTCAACTTTTGAGTTTTTTACATGTAATGAAAGATCATTTATGTACAATAAAAATAAAAGCGGACCCAAAATTGAACCCTGCGGCACTCCTGCTGTGACGGGTAGGATATCGGAAAGACATGTTCCAATTTTTACACGTTGCGTCCTGCTATAAAGATACGATTTAAACCACTTAATAGCCAAATGGTCAAACCTGTAATGAATTAATTTCTGTAGAAGAATGTCATGATTTACTAAATCAAAAGCTTTACTGAAATCAATAAATGTAATACCAATTAGTTCACCACGATCCATTGCATTTAGCCAACTTTCTGTTAGTTTTGTGAGTGCAGTTTGACAAGAATGGAATTCTCTAAATCCTGATTGGGATTGTGTTAATAGATCAAAGACATTAGTAAACTGTTGTATTTGCTTAGCTACATGCTTTTCTATCAATTTTGATAGCGTTGGTAAGATAGAAATCGGACGATAATTATTAGGGTCAGCTTTGTCACCCTTCTTATAAATAGGTGTTACTTTAGCTTGTTTTAGATTTGTTGGAAAAATACCATTAAGTATGCTAGCATTAATAAGATGAGTTACAGGTTTATATATATATTTAGATGATGTTTTTAAAAGGCGCGGTCCAATGAAGTCGATGCCAGCTGATTTATTGATATTGAGGGAATTCAACATGTTTAGAACTTCATTTTGATCAATTTGTTGAATACCAAAAAAAATTTCATCTCCAAGCTTAGACTTTACAAAATTTTTCAATATACTAGGATCATATTGATGTTTAGGTAATTCAGAAAGAAGCTTTTTGGATACCTCCGTAAAATGGATATTGAAAGCATTCACTATATCCTGTAAGTCATCAACAATAGCACCGTTAGAAAACACATGAGAAGGAGTTAAGTTGTTTGATTTTGAGGATAATTGATTTAGATAATTCCACATTTCTTTTGGATTTGAACTTTTCTCAATTGCCGTTTTGTAGAATGAAGATTTTGCTTTGTCTATCAGAAGACTGACTTTGTTCCGATACAGTCTATAGTTTTCCATATCCCCTTCTTTGTGATAAAAGTCGCGCAAGTGTCTAGCATCATTGATTTCTTGTGTTAGCCATTTAGGTCGGATTTCGCTCTTTACTCGTTTCGTTTTAATTTGTGCATGTTTGTCAAGAACACTGTTGAATAATTCACAAAATTCTGTAAGTATTTCATTTGGATCATGCATTTGGAGGAGGTGATTAAAATTTACATCTTTCAAGTCTTGTAGGAAGTTTTTTTCATTAAACTTTTTAAAGTCTCGATATTGAATCTCTGTGTGATTTCCTTTTTTTAACATGCAGTTAGTTTTTCTAGTAGCACATATAGGGTAGTGATCAGAGATAGCAATAAAAGGAACATTATTTTCACATATGTTTTCTGGTTTATTAGTATAAAAGTGATCTATAAGGGTACTTGAGGTATTAGTTACTCTGGTTGGTGCTTTGATTAATTGTGAAAACCCATACTCTTCTAAAGCATATGTCCAACTTTGTGGGGGTTCTTTGAATAAGTCTATATTGAAATCACCTGTTATGATAATTTCTGCATCGTCACAGCAGGAGGCACAGTTAATCTCTCTAGCCAGGTCCTCTGCCCAGCAGGAGGGAGCAGATGGTGGACGATATGCTGAACAGTAATAAATTGGTTTAGAATTTTTAATCTTTAATTCCAGCCAAATTGTTTCAATATTACTGATTTCAAGATCAGGCCTACGTTTATATCTTATATTATTAGAAATGTAGACAATAATTCCACCACCTGCTCTTAAAATGCGATCTTTTCTTTCCATATCAAAACCCTCAATATACAACTCAGAATCATTGACTTTATCATTCAAGAAGGTTTCACAAAGTCCTAAAATATTTAGAGTTTGTTTGTCATGGAGTAGCATTTTAATTTCTTCAATTTTAGGCATTAGATGACATATGTTTAGATTTCCAAATCGTAAACCTTTTTTCACCAAACCAAATCCATTATTGCATGGTATGTTCTCATTTTTGGATATGGCAGGATTAGCAGATTGTGTAACCTTCTTGGTATAAAAACTATGAATATTCTTGTCTGGTTTTGAGATTTTAGAAGTATTTGGTGAAGTAAGTGAATTTTTAGAATTTGTTACAGGAAGAGAAGAATATTCACATTGTTTGCATGAACAGTGGATCTTATTACATTCTGAACATAAACTATTAAGAGTGGAATAAACATTGTTGTTAAGCGAAATCGTTTGGGAACTGGTGACGGCTACACTTTCATTGCCTGTTTCCTAGTGGCTATGTGGACAGAGCTTGGTTTTGTGTAAATAAATCTCATCCTTATGTGGGAAAAAATCAGCCCTTTCGTGCAAACAAATTTTGCTACGGATACAACAGAGGACACAAGTGTAACTCCAAACAATGTAGATATTCCCATTCATGCCAAAACTGTAATGGCCCCCATCCCAAAGTACAATGCTCTGGAGTCAAAGTCTCCCAGACATTTACCCCACGGGAGAAGGCGCCTACCAACACCAATAAACCCGGAAAACTTACAAAATGAATTAATGGGTTATGACACTTCCAAGTTACAGTACTTAGTTAATGGCATCAAATATGGTTTTAGATTAGGATGTACAACAACCCCATCAACTCACCCTCCTCACAATCACAAATCCGCTATCGATCATCCTCAGGTTGTTGAGGATTATATTAATGCTGGTTTAGCCAATGATAGGATTTCAGGGCCGTTTTTATATCCTCCGTTTTCACATTTTAAAACTTCTCCTCTAGGTGTTGTCCCTAAATCTGATCCCAATAAATTTAGGATCATTCACGATCTTTCATATCCTAAGGATGACTCTGTAAATTCCAACATTCCAAGAGAAAATGCTGAAATTTTTCATGATTCTATTGATGATGTGGTTGCTCTGGTCCGTAAATTTGGTAAAGGGTCCCTGATGGCGAAATCAGACATCAAAGATGCGTTTCGTATCATGCAAGTAAATGAACTCGACTACCACCTTCTTGATTTTGCGTGGAAGGGACAATTTTATTTTGAACGTTGTTTACCCATGGGAGCTAGCTGCTCATATCAAATACTTGAAAAGTTGAGTGATGCATTACAGTGGGTTATGTTGTCTAAGCTCGGTGCTTCAGGAATGTCACACATTCTAGATGGTTTCTTTTTTTTAGGCCCGGCAATTCAGACAAATGCAAGCATGATTTAGACAATTTCCTTTCATTGTGTGAGAGAATTAACATCCCTATTAACAAAGAGAGAACATTTGGGCCAGTTATCTCTTTGACTATTTATGGAATAGAAATTGACTCTCAGGAGATGGTTAGTCGTTTACCGCAAGAAAAAAATCGATAAATGTCGCAACGTGCTTCTGCAATATTATAAGAAAAAAAAGGTCACCCTGAAAGATCTTCAGTCTCTTAAAGGTCTTTTAAACTTTGCTTGTTTAGTCGTAGTTCCTGGAAGGACCTTTTTACGACGCTTGATTGATCTAACTATAGGTATTAAAAGCGCGCATCACTTTATTCGCCTTTTTTGTGAACCAAGAGCAGATCTAACTATGTGGCTTCACTTCATAGAGCATTTTAACGGGAGATCGGTTTTGTTTCATGAGGCCTGGGAATCCTCAGACACCCTCAAATTATATACGGATGCGTCAGGGTCTTTGGGTTATGCTGCAGTTTTTGGCTCTCATTGGTTTGTTGGTGAATGGGATGAAAGCCTTGCCAATATAAATATTGCAATAAAGGAATTGTTCCCAATCGTCCTAGCCCTGGAAATTTGGGGTTCAAAAATGAGCAATAAGTAAATTTTATTCATGTCCGATAACATGGCAGTGGTGCATATCATAAATAAACAATCTAGTAAGGACAAACTTTTGATGCGTTTAGTACGCCGCTTAGTTCTTGTTTCGTTGTCGCACAATATTTGGTTTAAAGCAAAGCATATTCCAGGAAAATTTAATATTATAGCAGATAAGTTATCTCGTTTTAATTTCAGGCAGTAAGGGAGAAGGCTCCTCACCTGGACCATCTGCCAACTTCTATCCCCTCTCATCTCTTGCAGATCTAAACTCAACTACTTGTTCCATTTTGGCTGCGTCGCTCTCGGGAGCTTCACGTGCTGCATACAGACAGTCGTGAAACTTATTTCAAACTATGAATAAAGGTCCTAGCTCTCTTCCATTGAGTCTACAAAATGTTTGTAATTTCATCGGTTATCTATTCAAAAAACAGTACAGTGCCAGTAGCATTGCATCACATGTGTCTGCATTGAGTTACCTGCATAAACTCCTGAACCTCCCTGACCCAACTCAAACTTTTATTGTTAAGAAATTACTTAAAGGGTGTAGTAGGTTGTTACCTTCACAAGATACTGGGCTACCCATCACTAAGGAGATCCTGCACAAACTTTTCAAGGCAACTAAAATGACAGTATCTCAGCCACTGAATCAATTGTTGTTAAAAGCGTTGTATCTCCTTTGTTTTAATGCATTCCTACGGTTAGGAGAGGTTGTTGTAAAGTCAATAGCAGACAGAGGTCGGGTTTTGCAAGTACAGGATGTCACATTCCATGCTGATGGGTACCTGCCACACAGTGTTCAAATTGTCATTCGTCACCACAAAACACAAAAGAAAAATGATCCTATAATTATCTCTATTCCAGGGAGTTCGGGAAGTGAATTCTGTCCTGTCCAAGCCCTGCATGAGTATTGCACAAAATCATCTCACTCAGCAAGTCCGTTTTTTCAATTTGTAGACGGCACCCCAGTCACTTACTCGTTTGTCAGCTCTCAGCTTTCAAAAGCCATATCCTTTGCAGGATTTGACCCCAAGCGTTTTAAAGGTCACAGTTTTCGTATAGGTGCGGCCACTCATGCTGCGCAAATAGGATATTCAGAAAGTTGTATTCAACATTTGGGACGTTGGAATTCAAATGCTTTACATAGATATATAAGGATGAAATCATTTCAATTTTAATAGGGTATTTAACATGCAGGTCAGTGTTCAACTGCTGCTCTATGTCTTCTTCAAGCGATGCACGTTAAGCTGGATTAAAAATCAAATTAACTTTTTGCAGATGCATGGTTGAGACAGGTCAGAGTATAACTGCTGTCATTGGCAGGTCAGTGAGTAACTGCTTTCAATTCTTTTTGGTACCCTCCCCTTACCTCCCTTCCTTGCTGGCTCATATGACAATATATAGTCATTATTTGCAATGTTTTATTAGGCATCTATGACAGGCCAGTGTTTAACTGCTGTCCATGCAATATAATGAGAATTATGTTTTACAATATAGATGTCTTTTTTGATTTGTTATTTTTTCATTATTATTATTCGCAAGGATCAGCTGGGCAGGCCAGTGTTTAACTGCTGTCCTTCTATAGAACTACATATCTTAGAAAGTGTTTATTGTATATATACAAGAGTGTTGGAATGTTTATTTTTCTTTTGTTTATTGTTAAATAGCTTTATCTGGGCAGGTCAGTGTTTAACTGCTGTCATACAGATTTACTGCGATGTGTGTGTGTGTGTGTAAGGGTGTGTGTGTGTGTGTGTGTGTGTGTGTGTGTGTGTGTGTGAGGGTGTGGGTGTGGGTGTGTGTGTGTGAGGGTGTGTGTGTTTGTATGCATGCTCACCTTGGATGGCACGGATGCGAATAGCAAGCATATCACATCTTGTGGCCCATTTTGTTTGGAGGTGCCATCTTTTTGATATATTTTTCTTAAAATTTTTGATCTTATTGTTTTATAGGAAATTTTTCTAGTCATTTTTTGGGGGATCAGACATTTTTTATATTTTACGTAACTTTCAATCTGAGCTTGTGAGTCTGATCCCCCTTCTTTTGTGTAAAGTATTTTCTTTTATACCGTCATTTAAATAAATGACATTATTCATCTCTGTGAATGTGTTTGAGTTAATCTTTATAAAAATAAGCAAAAACTAGCTGTGGTGAGCCTGCCGAGCATTTGAAGACATAAAATAATTTTTACATTTAATCGCAATAATATTTTCGCGTTTAAACGCAATAATTTTTGCGTTTAAACACAATAAAAAATATTTCTTTCTCAATTGGCCTCAACGGGCTTCCGTACATGACAGTTTATTTAATGTATAATTTAAGATCAGTATAAAATAGTTAACAACACAAAATAAGTCAGTGTGCAGACTGCATCTAAAAATAGGAATCCAAACTTAACATACTTTAACAACTTCGAAAAAAAAAAAAAAAACCTTCCACCACAAAATATAGTTCCTCACTTAATGCTTTTGGTATGGAATTTAATCATGGAGTTTTAACTGAATATAGTTTAATATTGGCATTGTAGAATCCAAATTTATTGTAAGAATTTAAACATAATGCATTTTTTTTAAATACTAGTATAGGTTAAGATAAAAATCTGCTCAAAAGCTCAGGAGCCAACCTCGTTAATAGAAATACTTAGTGTCCTGCTTAAATAGCCAATTTAAAATACAGCTTTTACTCGAAAACCGCCACTTTTTGTTCTATAGTCATCACGGTTGTGTATTGACTTTGCTAATGAATACATGAGAGAGCATGCTCTACGTATGAACAATTTCTAAAACGAGGTAGGTTATTGACAAAAAAGTTGATGAAACAAGAATATCAGCTGTCTCGTTTAAATTCATCATTTCGTAAGTTCTATGGTCGATACAATGACCTTGTCAGCAAATACAATTTATCATTGAATCAAATGCTGACTGACGTTTTTCATACCAATTGTTAGGCCATTATTTACACACACACTGAATTGTCGAGGAATTTTTCCCGAAATATTTCCCGATCATGACAAGGAGCACACGGCGGGTGTGACCGGTCGGCAGGGGATGCTCACTCCTCCGTGGCACCTGATCCCACCTCTGATGTTTGGAGGTCCGTGTTTGCTCTGCTCCTGTTTTGTATTGTTTAATGAACTTTTGAGCTTGGATACTGTTCGTTATCTCCATATATTTCATACATCTTTGTGGAAATATGTTTTCCTGTAACATAAGTGACATAACTATCAAAAAACAATTTTAAACATATCACAGTTCTTATTTACTTGCAGGTTAAAACATACAACTTTTTTTCGGGGTGGGGGGGGGGGGGGTCAAAAATAAACTTAAATTTACACATACATAAAATAAGTTCCTCTAGATCTAACTTAATAACTTGAAGAGGGAGAGAGGTAAAAAAATAAAAATTATCTATCGTTGATAGTTGATGGTCTACTGGCAGTAATGTTTGAAAGAGTTGTCTAAAGTGATCATTATCATTGCTAAACCTTAGACAATAGCATACACAGACTTCCTATATTTTAAAATAGGGATCGTCGAGCCGATATCGTAATCGGACTCATCAACCCATCTGGCATAAATCGGAACAGGTAATATTTAACCGTTTGCAGCTAAAATATATCCAACTGTCCTTCTTTATATTGTTTCTCAAAAGAGAAATACACATAAATTATGGAAAAATGTATAAACATCCGTTTTCGCCTTTGGCCTTAGAGCTCATCTTGAACCACAGAACAGTTATGAAAAACTTATTTTTCTCATTTTCCGGAACAGGAAATAAAATCTGCCGTTGATAGCTTTCATAGATTTTGTACAAAAATTGAACCAGTAGAAGCATCTGTTATCCTGTTTATTTAACATAAGTAATTGTGAAAACATTTCCACTCAGATTTGGATTCAAGCAAAACAAAATGATATTGTTGTTTTTATTTAAATCCATTTTTCTTCATAGTGGTGTCCAATCCTGTACATTAGATAAGTATAAATATATAAATGTATTTTAAAAATCCATATTAGATTTTTGCTTCACAGCATAATTATGTGATTTTTTTTCAAAACCATGAGATATATCTTTATATCTTTTTTTCAACGACATAGTGACACTGGAATTTGTTGCTTTAACTTCTACAAGAACAAAAATGACCGTTGCATACGTAAGTTCATGTTCTAAAAGAAAATTAATTCACTATCCTTAATATATGACATAATTAAGATAAAACATAGAACTTTTCATTGATACATTTAGAGTTCCCCTTTGGTACGTTTAGTACGAACTGTAGTAGACGTTGTCCCAAAGGATACTTTGGAATGTTATGTAAAGAGAAGTGTACATGTGTTGAAGATTTTTGTGATAAAACAGTCGGCTGTCCATCACAAACAGGTGCTTGAGTATTTCGTTGAATTTACATAAAGTAACATTCATCTGTCTGTTGATCTTAAAATGAAATAAAAAAGATGAAGATAGCGAACAATGATCGATCTAAAATAAAATCTGCAAATGATGCAAATCTGTGAACAAAGCATGAAACACGGACTTCCGGAAATTCCAAAGAAAGGAGCAGGTGCCTAGGAGGATTAAGCGCCCCCTGTCGACTGGTCACACCCGCCGTGTACCCTATCAGAATAAAATCCTCCTATTCTCTATCTATGCGAAAACATTATAGTGTAAATTTTGAATCTCTCGGAACCTAAGGTTAAGATACGGCATAGGTAACATAAAAAATTTTCACAAACAGACAATTCTTGACATTTTTCCTAATTCTTCTAATAACAAATAACATAACTACTGCTTCGAATTCATAAAAGTAATTTTTAATAAGCCGGATAACCAAATTGAATTAAAGATTAATTTTCTTGTTTTTGTTACGATTTGTCCCTTAGCTCATCCTCCACTTCTACATCAGTTATGAAGATTTTGTCGACTGGTTCTACAACAAAGGTGATGTCGTCCTCATCATGGAAAAACACACTTTTTACTGCACTTGGATCTGTTGTAACACTTTTTGTGTTGGGGTGATGTACATTGTGAAGTCACGGTACGATTGGCATATAACTACTTAACTACAACTCTACAACGAATTACATTTTCAAAGTGATTTATAACTGTTTTTTATGTGGTCGTTTTTTTTTATTACATTAAAGGTACATTAAAATGAAAAGTCGTGCAATAGGTAACCCAACAAGAACAACAGGTATGAAGTTTATTAAGACAATTAGGGATATTCAAAAAGTAAAATTAAGAAGTCAGGAAGTTGGGTAACTTTCTTAAAATAATGCTAGTGTTATTCTTTCCATAAGTTACTTTTTGTGTAGGAAATATGCTGGGGAATACAGACAATTTGAGCGATGATGATAATAACCATACCAATAGTTACACAGGATTACTGGTAGAAAACGGGGCTCTACAAGAAGAAAAACTAGGAAAAATAACACCTGGAAATGGTATTGTGAATTTGTATTAAATCTGTAGAGAGTTATACAGAGTTGTGTTCAATGACTTGACAATCAAAAACATAAGGAATAGTACAATAATGATGACTAAAGATGGTTTGACAGTATATTGTCCAAAACTCTTTAATGTTAAGTTCTTTAACCTGTCAAAGATGGGGCAATTCCCGCCACATATCAAGACCTAAGCGGTGTTGATATGCCCCATCCATCACCCTTTCATCAATTGAAAAACATACGTAAAATATGTATAAGCAACAGAATGATCAAAAAATGTACATAACAACATCATGTTTGAACCAGGAGCCCCTAACTCCATGGTTCTATGGTACTGTTCATTCAAGAAAATATACCAATCCTAAAACTTTGAATAATTAGCTAACAGTGTTATTGCCAATTAATTTTAAAACATATCTACAAAACATCAAAATGACGTAGCAAAACTTTGTATAAACCAGGAGCCCCTGACTCCAAGGTTTAACAGTACCACGAAGTTACCTGTTCACTCACAAATGTTCATGATAACACATAGAAGTCCGATACTCAAAAATGTTGAAGAAACGGGAAGACCAGAAACCCCTGTTTCATGGCCTAGAGAGTGAATGACTGTTGTCATACAATAATTGCCAGGTGCTTGTATCCTTTGGTGTGATATTCATAATGTTAAAACTGGAACCCGAATATATTTCTTGAAAGCTGTAGACTTCCATCTTCCCATGTTTTGGATTTGGATGTCGGTGGTACCTGAATTTGCAGCAGCTGTAGCTGCCCCAATACGAAAACTGTGTGATTGATATAATTTTGTATCTAATCCACAAAACGAAAGAGAAAGCCGAAGTTGGTCTGTAAAGAATTGGCAGGACACTGGTGAACCGTCCATGTAGGAAAATAAATTGTTCATCTTTAGATTTATATTGTCTTAACTGCATGAATTTTTGCACAGCACTAACTGGGCACATAAGTGGATTTTCTAAGTTTGCTGAGATATGAAGGGTTGTAGGCCTAATCGAATGCTTTGAGTGAGGCACTATCAACTCTATTGATTTTCCTGTGGGAGATGCCAGAAAGGATATATGTTTTGCCAGCAAGTAATGTTGGTTCGACTTCCCAGTTTAAGTAACTTCACCCACACGCAAGAAAGCACAAAAAGCCAATAAGTACATTGCATGAAGAAGTGCATTAATAAAAGCAGAGTTTGTTACATGGGGAATGGAGGCTACAATTTTTGATAATATTGATGGGGTAATTGGTAATCTTGCATCTTGAGAGGGTGCAACCTTGGTTACCCTTGAAGTTGTTTCTTAATAATGAAATGTTGAGTTAAATCTGAATATCCCCCCAACTGAATTATGAAGTCTAAGGCTGATATGTGTGTCCGGGTTGTGGCTGCGGCCAGACCTTTGGTGAAACAGTATGCAATATAAAGGACCAGATGGGACAAAGATGGTGGGAGAGGCGTTGCCCCTGTGTCCACTTTGTCATACAAAAACTGTTGGTACATTTTAAAAATTTTCTTGTACTTAAACCGGGATTCTTCGGAAAGTGATCCAGCGATCAAAAAGTCTGCTGTAGAGACTAGAGATAAAGCAGATCCAGTGGAACTATTGTTGGTTTTTCTTCCATACTGGGGCAATGTGCTCTGAATTGCTGAATCTGTAAACGAGATAAAAATCTGCAGCTGTGTTTAGGAGGCCAGGAATGTGTTCAGCATAAAAATGAAAATTATATTTCAGAGATGTGACCATTAGACGTCTCATTAGCTTCATAAGATTGGTGTCCTTTGATGTATTCTTATTGATGACATGGACCACAGCAATATTATCAGAACGGAATACAATGGAAGCAATAGCTACGTATGGTCCCCACATTTCCATGGCTAACACAATGGGAAAGAATTCCCTTACAGAAATGTGAAGTTCCACCCACTTTTCTGTGAAAGGTCCATAAAACCACCTATGACCAAAGACCCCACCATACCCAGAGTTACTAGCGTCAGTATAGAGATGAAGGGACTCAGATGTATGAGTTATTCCTGAGTGAAAAAGGGCTCTCCCATTGAAATGCTCAATAAAAATCGACCATGCTTGCAAGTCTGCTCGTGCTTCCCTATTTAGTCTTCGATGATTGTAGGATTTTGTTAACCCAAGGGTTAAGTCAATTATTCTTCTCAAGAAAGCTCTACCTCGGGGCACGACTGCACACGCAAAGTTTAGCAGACCAATTAATGACTGCAACTCCCGCAAGGTAGCAGAACGTTCCTTTCTGAAAATGTTTTATTTGTTTTGTAGATCTAAAAGTTTATCTTCAGGTAATCTTATTTCGAACTTGACCGAGTCCAACTCAAAACCTAAAGGATACCTGGATCGCAGTCGCATAAAAACACAAAAACACACAAACAAGACTTCCCCAGACTTCTATTTACCATGGAAAAATGGCGACTGTCGTTATGCGCATGCGCGGCCAACAGCTAGCGTTCTACATTTAGAAATCAGCGCCAAATTCAAACAAAGTAACATATCAACATCCATAAACATGTTATTGTCATAAATATGTTTTTTTTCTATGAGTAAAATTAATACGAAGACTGGCACAATGGCCATTTAAAGTAGGAAGAAATAAAACACACCCTCGGTGTTAGGAGTTCAAAAAAGCCAATAGCCTGCGCAGCTAGGTTAAGGACGCCCATGAAATATACGCCTTAAGTAACATATTCAGGGAAAACGAATACAATTTTAATATTTTTTTTAACAGCATTAGTTTTGATAAATGTGATTTGTGGTGTTTGCACTTGTATATATCGGGTCTCTGCTGAGTTCGGCCAAAGCGACATCGCTTACATCAGCTGTTTGTCACGTGACAGTTTTAAAATTAGAACATATATGTACTACTACAAAGATCGTAAAAGTTCAACGATATACGGGCATTTTTCGGCTATAAAATTTGTTCTGTTTTCTTTGAGACAAATTCCTTAACACGAAAAGTGCTGGGAGCAACTTCGTCGTGCTCGGGAATTGTTTAAAATTTAGCCGTCTTTCTATAAACTCCAGTCAAAAATGTAATTCGCATTGGAATAATGTTACATTACGGAATAAATCAACAATGCACAACCAGCTCCCAGCACTTTTCAGAATAGTAGGAATAATAGCTATACGTGTTTAAAAATTCAGAATTTATAGTGAAGCGGATATCGTTGAACTTTTGATATTTTCGAGGGGCTGGACCTGTCATTCTAGCACGTTACTGTACAAATGTGCTCCCTACGGCTTTATATCAAGTCTACACATTATCAATTTAATTTGACAATAAAATGTGGATTAATATATTTCAGAATATTTCTCTCTTTTGGTCCGACTACGCGTGTTTCGTATTTATTTTTATTTCTACAAACTACGATAAAAGCTTGATCCACGCCTCAAGTACAGAGAAATTGCGTGTCAAACTAAGAAATGACGTCATCTCAGTAAGTACAGCGAGATCAAGCTTGCTTTCATTCTATATACGCTAAGTGCTATTATGGCAAGATAGGTTGCACATCCATTTATTTTTATAATATTTATGATAAACGAAAGTATTTAGTGTGTTTTAAAAAGAAAATATGGTATTTATTCATCGAGATTCATTTGTATTGTTTTAACGTGACGTCATAATAGCTTTACCGAACCTCTGCATAGACTGACGTATATATGGGAGTCCTTAACCTAGCTGCGTGTTCAATAATGAACAAAGGTCATCTTTCATCCACGATTTTAAAAGTGTAAAACTACCTATCCGATCCATTTCTTCTTCTAAATGCTTTGACTATACTTTTCTGAGCATAAGTGGTTTTTTTTAATTATTTTTTATCAGTATGTTAAAGATTTTTTAATCCACTATAACACACACGACACCTTGCGACAGCGCGGTAGAATACACAAAAGGAACTACATACGCTTTCAATACACTAGGAACACCAAAATGCATATTTTTGGCTCAGTGTAATTAGAAACAATTTTCCCATTTATTTGTTGTAAAAAATATAAGAATTCTACTTTTAGAAATTCATTTTTACCACGAATATTTATGAGCGTTATAGAATTTTCCATGTCGAAGGGCTCTTACGGTGAAATGCCTGAAATGCGCTAGATTTATTAAAAATGTGAATGAATTTCTAATGAGAGAAATTTAATGAATATAAATATGCATTGAATACCTATTTCTGTATGCCAATAATATTGTGTTATACAATGATTTACCATAAACGCTCCTTAGTTAAATTGAAAGATAATAAAAGGAATATGAGATAAATCTAAAAAGAATATAGTAGCAAAATGTTAATGAATTAAGATGATAACTAACAGTTGTCAAGTTCAACAGCCCATTGAAACAATATCAATATGGAACAGAGCAAACACGGACCTCTAAAAGCATCTGAGGTGGGATCAGATGCCATGGAGGAGAAAGCAACGGGTCACCTCCGCATTATGCTCCTTGTCATGATAAGGTAAGCGAAAAAAACGTAGACAATTTAGTGCACAAATAATGGCAGAACAATCAGTATAAAAAAGTCAGTCAATATTCGACTTAATGATAGATTGTATTTGGTAACAAGGTCATTGTATCCACCATACGATTTGAGAAATATTGATTTCAATCGAGACTGTTAATATTCGTTTTAGAAATTGTTCGTACGTAGCATGCTCTTCCATATCGAAATAAATGGGAGACATAAACTCCATGTGCAGGTGATAAGGGTTTATTGTTACATAAATAAGGGATTTCGACGATATAAAGTCATCACGCTGATCATTAAGTTTTTTTTTGTAAAATCAATTTGAGTTTTCTCAAGAACAACTTAGAATAATATCATTCTGAATTTCCACCTGACTATTTCATCTGATGGACTACGCTCAGACCCATTGTTTGCCTGTTGAAATTATCTGAGATTCATCTTCAATAAAGTCTGTTTCTGTACATGCTTGTTCATCCTCTTTCCCATTCATAGGACATTGGCGATTATTTTATTTTCGCCAGAAAGTGTCTGTTTCTTTAATAGACCAAATTATCTCTTCTTTTTATTTTAACATTCGAAGCATCTGAGGTCATCAATTTCATTTTCTTCAATTGCCTTTAAACCGTTCACGGTAGCTCAGTCGGTAGAGCGCTCGCTCCGTGATCGGGAGGTCGTGAGTTCGAATCTCTGCCGCGACAGACCTAAGTCGATAAAAAATGGGTAGCAACTGTTCCTTCGCCATGCGCTCGGCACTTTGAAGTGAAAGTTGCGGGTCCTTCGGATGAGACCTTAAAAACCGAGGCCCCGTGTCACGGCAGGCGTTGGCACGATAAAGATCCATCACTGCTCAATGGCCCTGAGTGCCGAGTAAAGGTCAAAATTTGAAGCCCTTCACCGGTATATGGTGACGTCTCTATGTGAGTGAAAGATTCTCGAATGGGACGTAAAACAATATATACAATCAATTGCCTTTAAGGAAATGACTTTTTCATCTGCCTGTAACGTGATGGTTTTTTCATAATCTGATACTCTCCTCATTCTTGATATTTCCAAAGTATGATGTGTACGAGAGTCACTGTTTGCTAAACTGTAAGGTCGTGAGGAGAAACGCCTTGGGCGATCAAACCCTTGTATAGTATTTGTTTTTGATATTGTCTTTGAGGCTATTGAACCCTTATGTGCGATCACTTCATGTTCTCCTTTCAGTTGAGGACATTCAATATGGTCTTCTATCTTCTCATCTATTAAACTTTCTCGACAAACTCCTTTATCAGAAAGTTTACGATTCATATTTATTATTCTATATTGAATTTCGTTTTTCAGTTTCCTTCTCGTTTTGATTTCAATCCAGTCATATTTTGTCTTCATTATCTCGAGATATATAGAAAAATTAATAGATCTCATGAGTCACACAATAAATAATGCGCATTAATTTGCAGGAGTTGTTAAATAATATACATCATCCAAACTATTTTACACAAAATAAGATTATATTTACTGTCAACATTTCATTTTTTTAAAACATTATAAAGCTTAAAATTATAATTTAAGTGCAAAAACAGTCAAGTCAATTGTACCACTGCTCAGTAAGATGCACACTGACCCCAATTTTTCTTTGCAATTCGAGTCACGCTATATGCCATTGAGTAGTTATCTAAAATGTATTTCTCAAAAATACACAATGTATCTCATATCTGGCGTGACACACCTTAAATAAAAACTTGAATAATGTAATCTTGATTTGTCAAAAACCATTCAAATGTGGAGATGTTTTAATTTTTGTCAAAAACCATTTAAATGTGGAGATGCTTTAACATATTTTCCATATAATGAGGATCATTAATACTTTTGACCTTGTAAAAATTATGCAGCAAAGTATGTGGTTTGTTCCTCAAATGAAGGAAAAATGTTTGTTTCTAGGAAGGGCATTGAATTTTTTTTATGCAAATCTGATTTAAACTAACATTTTATGTATTGAAGATTATATTTAGCAATAAATTTTATATAACCGTCAACAAAATGTTTACAACATTGCGAAATGAATGTAAATATACATCTGTTAGAAATATTTTATGGCATATAAATGTAACATCATTTCAGTTTACTTGATTCAAAATAAGAACCTTATATCATGAAACACAACTACTCTAATATACTCATAACATTATTAACCAACGATAAGGAAGAAATATGACGAATAAAAATGCATAAAAATAACCAAAAATATCCCTTTGAAAATTATATACATATTGTATAAGAAAATGTTTTCACTGTTATTCTAAAATTACACATATAAAGAGGAAATTCCATGTTTTCTGGTTAGATAGGGAATTCATTTCGCAAGCGGGATAAGATTCTTTTTTTTTTAATTTTCACAAGTGCGAAGTACGGGTAGAAATATAAAAAAAAATATTCTGTTTCACAAGTGAAATAAATTCCATGTTCAAGTACAAAAAATTGAAATTTCGGTTTATTACATTTTCTTTGATTCTCCATTTGCCCCTGTCCTTTCGTAACAAAGTTCATAGGATGTGACATCAAAGTGGAGCGGAAGAGACGTCATTGTTTAGTGATTCTAAGATTAAAACCAAAATAAACATGGACTTCAACAGTTTGTCTCTCTCAGGATGGTTTATTTACTCTCTCAATCTTTTAACAAGCCAGGTTGTATTTTTACAACACTCTATGTAAAGGGAAGTAAACTCTCGAGTTTGATATTCATTCACACCTTGACAAAATATCATTTTTTTCAATAAATAAATTACAGTATTTCACTGTTGGTAATGTAATAAACTGGATTAAGTATATTCCAAACTGTATAATATCACGCACGATCAAATTATGGTTTGCTTTGACTTATTCAAGTCAAAGCAAAGCATAATTTGATCGTGTGTGATATTATATATTTTGGAATACATTTAATCATCTTTTTTCCCTCCGATCACTTAGTATTAAATGATCTTTTATATTATTAAAAAATAATTTTAAATTGCCTTTCATTAAAATAAAAGAAAAAAAAAACTAGGAAGTCTGTGAGCCAATGCTCACTAATAATACCCCCGCTTTGATGTGAATATACACTCTGATGTGAATGTACACAAGTACAGTTAGGGACATGCACAGGGATAAACAGGAAGTTGACAACAGATTGACACTGGATTCAAACAAAAATAAATCCCGCCATATGACATGCCTAAACAAACAGTGTGCTAAAATTCCATACATCTGCAATGAGTAATTATTGACAAAAGTGCGACAAATATGTTATGTATGATACGGACAGACACACGAATAAACCGGAAGTTGACATCGGATTCGTACAAAAATGAATCCCAACATATGGCACGCCTCAACAAAGTAAGAGGTGATATTTCAAGCCTCTGCAATGAGTAGTTGCTGAGAAAACTGTGATGAAAAATTTGTTACGGACGGACAGACAGACAGCTAGACACACAAGGCAATTAACACACATACACTAATATTAAAATTCTCTAACTTATTCAAAGTGAAACATATTTTAAAAATAAAGAATTGAACTAGGAATCTGTCCCTAATAAAAATTTAGCATGCTTTATTTCATAAATTTCACGACCAACAGCTCAACATTTCGATCGACCTACACAAGAAAAACGATGACATTGTTTTACTTTGTCGAGGTAAAACGTATGCAGGGAATACAGGTGACATCCTGTTTATACAGGTAGGTATACACAAGCCAGTGCGGTTCCCTCGGGGCTTCACGGCCGCTTCAATTAAGCTCCACCCCTCACCAAACTTACCTGAGGAAAACCGACCGATTGAAAACCTCGGCCTTTAAACAGTATACCCCCCTCTCCTTCGGAGCGGGGGTATAAATATCAGTGAATCTAAAAATCAGATATTCTCATAGCCATTCAAAACAAATTGAACTTTGAATAAATGTAAACTTACATCAATCAGTATTGTGAAAAAAAATAATTGCATGATATAAGCACAAAATAACCCACAAGGGGTGTCATCATGGCAAGTTTTGACTGTTACTAGTGTCTATATTGTGAAAGTAAATGGATCACATCTTCCGAGTTACGATTTCTCTCAACAAACGATTTAATCAACCTAGTTCCTCTTCAATTTTTTTTAAACTTTGATAATTCATTCAATTTGAAAGCTGCATGTATGATAATCTTCAAATTGAAGAAACATGAAAATTATTGTTTTCTCTGATTGCGTTTTACAGGATGTTTAAGAAAACGTATTCCCACATTAATGAATTATTTACAAAACAAAAGTTTTATTTCATGGTACCGGTATGTCTTCTGGCAATATACATTTTGATATAAACACAACATACTGTAATGTGATTATCGTTTTTTATTACGTTATCTAAAGGCAGGTAGCAATGATTTTTTTTATGATAAAAGAGACCGCTATATTGTTGAACTGTATAATGCAAAAGGAAAACTGACAAAACTAGTGAATAGAATTTTTGTAAAAGAATTTCCTTCTATGGAAAGAAATTGTTTAAATTCTGTTTAAATTTGAGCAATATTTGACACCAGAGACAAAATACAGCTAAATAAATAGCAAAAAAAAAAAACAAAGCAACCATTTTGAATGCATTCTGAAATGTCGTTAAATCGAAAACTGCTGTAAAATATTAAAATATTAAAGCAGTAAGAAGATCAAATTTTGTCAATATGATTAGAACTTATTTTATGAGAAGTGAAATACATGGAGATAACGAACAGTATTCAAGCTCAAAAGTCCATTAAACAATACAAATTTTGGAGTAGAGCACACACGGTTCTCTAAAACATCAGAGGTGGGATCAGGTGCCAACCGGTCACACCCGCCGTGTGCTCCTTGTCATGATCGGGAAATAACGGAAAAATCCGTCGACAATTCAGTGTGATAATAATGGCCTAATAATTAGTATTAAAAACGTTAGTCAGCATTTGACTCAATGATAAATTGTCAAGGTCATTGTATCGACCATAGAACTTACGAAATGATGACTTTCAAATGACTTCAAGTAAACATGTAGGACTCCAAAATGCGATGGGACTCCAAAGTCCGATGGTCACGCCAAAGTCCGATGGTGCGGAAAAACGATTGACGTTTGTGACGTCATAATACTCCTGCGCAAAACTGCAATGCCGCGCCATGCCAAGGTCTTAAATAAGTATTATGCGAAAACTAACACTTATCTCTCGGATAGGTGCGAACCTAACCCCAATCGCTCGAAAAGTGTGTAACAACTATAACCTCGATATCTCGGGTGGTTGCAAGACAAACCCTAATCACTCGACTAGGGTGCGAGGACAAACCCTAAATCTTTCGGGTTAGTGCGAAGCAAGGACTAACCCTAATATCTCTAATGGGTGCAAGCGATAAGCAAAATCAGTAAAATTGTATGCGAGGACGAATACTGAACTGATGGCTTTTGAATGCAGGACAACGGCGTCAAGATTGACGTCGGAATATTGTGACGTCATAAACGTTGATTGTTTCTCCGCTCCATCGGACTTCAGCGTGTCAGACCATCGCACTTTAGCGCAGCGCTTCTCATAGGAAACGAGCCATCGGACTTTGGCGTGACCATCGGACTTTGGCGTCCGTACCGACATCAAACCATCGGGGTTTGGCGCAGACCATCTGACTTTGGAGTCTTTCAAACATAATAATTCAGCATGATTCACATACCATCTTTCAAATTAAAAAATTTTTGAAAAAGTTTCTACATTCATGCACCTAATTTAAACTAAGGTGGGGGGGGGGGGTTCGTAAAATTTCCACAAATATTTAGTCTTTATCTAGCGATTTCTTGTCCTTTTCAATACCATTCATCCTTGCAAACGTTCACTTTCATAATGTGAGGATTTAATTTTTTTCTAATGTTTGTAGAATTTTCTTTTCTTTTATTGCATCCGTACAATTTGTTGCTGAGAGAGATTTTTTTTTTCAAAACCAAATATATAATTGAATGATGTTACCTGTATTCCATTAGCATTATTGAAGATCTTTTTTTACGATTTTGAGGTATTTTAGAAATAAGCGTACTGCTGCCAGGTTCCTGTGAAGTAAAACCTTTAGCCTTTTCTGCATAATATTATTTTTTGTTTCTCTTATTAACTTTTTCGACAGATTTCTTTACCGGTAGACTGCTATGAAAACTTTGATAGACATTCTTTTTTATTTGTCTTTAACCTTTTTGTTTCTATGGGCTTCTATCAGTCGTAAATGTCATGAGTTCTCTACTTTCACAGACAAAATATAGTTTATCTCAAATTTTAGAAAACAAATTGATAAAGGCGCAGATTGATCACTGTAGGGTATTTTTTTTTAAACAAACTTTTACATTTGGCTCTGCTACTAAGGCATTTTTATTGTCATCAACATCTTCATAGACATTAATCACAAATGCATGTTCTGGAACTGTGTTTATATTTCGTGCTTTGGGACCGACACCACATTCGCAGAGGGTGCATTTACTGTGTATATCGTGCATTTCAAAAAACGCTGAGATCGGAGTAGTTGTTCTCGTATGAATTCTCATTTAATCTTTGTACCCTGTTTTGAGTTTCTTCTGATGTTTCAATATTTCCACTTTCATATCCGTGCTCCTCATGATTTTCTTCAATCAGAAAGGGGTTGCTGTCATTCATCTCAATTGCACAAATGTATGTGATATCAAAGTTCAACGAATAATTCTAATTGCTTTGTCACTAAAAATGATTGGGAGAACGTGTTGCTATGAATAAGGGTTTGTCATTTTTATGAAAACCCATGCTTTTGCAGACGACTTTCTAAATAAAGACTTACCCATTGAGTTAGGTTGGTAATGATTTACTTCTCTTTTGACAGCATTGCGTCTGTAAAGCCTATTCAAATAACATTACAGTCTATGTATTAAAAAGTTAATAAAACTGATATCATTACATTTGATTACTGAATACGTATTCTCATAACAAGTTTCTGCCCTAAGTCTTAATATTCAGATCGTAATGTTTGTAGATTGTGTTACCTAGACTTAATGTAGAGCAGAATGATGACGATGAAAATGGTTATGATGGATCCAAGTAGAACGTATGCTACGTTTACCCAAGCATTGTTGTTTTGATCTGTTTACAAGGAAAATGACTTCTCAAAATCTTTTCTCTTTTTTAAGTTAAATGTTTAAAATTTCTTGCATTAACTTTGACTTGAACTTTATTTTAATGCTGGTTCCAGAATGAATACAAATTCATTGTACAGTATCAATATCGGAAAAATGTATGCTTCTTAATTCAACAAAAAAATTTAAAAGGTTTCACATAGATTAACTACAAATCCCTTTTTATTTAAATTGAATACTTAAGAGGTTTAAAAAAAAAGCAGAAAAAAAACAAATATGCCTTTGTCCAAGTATTTATAATTTAAAAACAATCGTGTACTAACCAGCCAGAACATAACTGTGTTTTGGACAACCATATGTCCTGCTACACATTTCAATATCACACCTACATTTTGATTGACATAACTTTCCAAAGTATCCTGGAATACATTCACCAGTACAATTGATGCCATATGTGCCATGAGGACATTCTGCATAGAAATATGGGTCATTTAAGGTTCAAAGCAAGGTAATCACACATACCCTCGATTTCAGATACATGTATTAAAGATTTGCAAGAAACATAGTATGGAACATACCAACACATGAACCATTCCAATGATCGTAATAGTTGAGGCAGCACCTTTACACAAAAAGCATCATAATTAACGAAAAAATTATATATTATTACATTGGTTTTAATTATAATTATATTAAAATATACTACCTTTCTCCACATTTATTTAACTGAACTGCTGTTGTAGAAATGTACAAAAATAATGATCCCAAATATACTCTTCTTGTGAATTCAACCATTTTACATCTAAGAATGTCATACACATTATTTAATGTCCTATGTATGTCTACACTGTTTAAACTATCAGATATTTCCAATGCATATATACTCTTTAATATTTTTCTAATTAGCTCTTAATATAGTACATTGCTCAGGTTCAGAGTGGCAATTTGTTGTTTCATGGTGTACCATCAAGGAAACAAAGATAAAGTACGCAGTTCAGGTACACATTTTAGGATTTTTCCTTGGCATTTCCTCTTAAAATGAATTGTAAAGAAATGTATAAGGAAGTTCTTTAAGCGTGCTCGATAAATGTGTACTATTTCAAGTTCGAACTATATTTCCACGATTCTGCACAAAGTTAGTCCAAGAAATTTCAAACCTGAATTATAGTTTTGTAAAGTACTTCCATATGAATTGAAAATATATGGTTTGAGTACCGTGTACTCTGGTTTGTTTGTAAATACCTTATTTCGATATTTGATTGTTTTGGGTTTAAAATGAAATGACATTGTAAATCTATAATTTGATAAATATTAATGAAAAGAATTTTGTGCACTATTTTAATTTCTGTCTTCTTAACAAAATTCATTAACTTTTCAAAATATAACTGCTGGGAATAATACATTTATAAGAAAAAGCACTTTACAAATCATTACTCATCTTAAAATTACCATCAAAAGTTGTAAACTATGCAAATCTCTCTCTCTCTCTCTCTCTCTCTCTCTCTCTCTCTCTCTCTCTCTCTCTCTCTCTCTCAATATGTTCTTGGAATACAATGGGCACTAATTGCTCTCCTTTGATTGCGGACTTGTTCATATATCTTTAAGATACATGGAAAGACGTAAACTCCTGCCTTGGACTTCAGTTCAACCTTTCAACATCAATGTCGCTCAGCTACAGCTACAGCTTCAACTTAGAACAAGACGGTTTATAGCAAAATTGGAGTAAAGATTATTGGAAAGAAGCAGGTGAAAGGTTAAAAAGAAATGCAGATGAACTGAAAATGAGTGCCAAAAAGTAACTTCATAACAAAGTCCGAAACATTCTTGCCAAAATCTAGAGTTATGTTTATATAACTATTTTAAAAAGTATTTAATAAATAGAATGAATTTTTCCAAAAAATATATATATATATATATAAGGACAGGGATAGTATGTTAAATTTTTGTTAATAACATCTAATTATTAGAGATTTTATAACAGTTGTGACATAACTTTTTGATCAACTCTGTTATGATAATTTTGTTTCACTTGCATTGATTTATACTCTTTTTTTAATTTTTTTTTCTCTGTAATTAGCTGAATAAAGACACTTTTATGATTCTAATTCCAAGTAGTCTAATTATAATCTTGTCTATGTTGAACTTATTCCAATTTTGGCAAACAAAAAGGACCAATTTATAAAAAAAAAAAAAAAAAAAAAAACGCAAAAAATATAATACATCATACATGTTTGGTAGATGGTATTCAGAATTGCTAAAATACATGTTTATTTTCATTTTCAGGAAGACATGATCAATAAATGGTGAACTTTCAGTATTGCAAACTAAAATGATATTTGCTTAAGGCCTCTTTATAATTACTTTTGATATTGAAACCAATTATATCAAATAAAGGTGTAAATCTTAAATCGTAGAGGTGTTACTATTTTTCTTTTTTCAACATAGAAAAAAAGGCAACCAAGTACTGGTGAACAGAAATCAGTGATCAATTTATAAGAAAAATACGCAGATCAGCGCTTATTTAATTTGTCGTAAATCGCATGAATTGATAACAAACAAATAAATATATTGTATATTTCAATTTAATTTATTGAAGTTCTAGGAAAAGATAATTCTAACTGCATAAAATACCAAGGAATGAGAACTCTTTACTGTGCCATGATTGGAGAGTCCATAAGAATCATTGTTCCTTAAAGAATAAAATCATATGTATTAGCATCTCTACATTGCTTAGTCTGTTTATGACTGCTCGACAGGAGATTATCACTCCTCCATGGCACCTGATCCCACTTCTAAATTTTGAGGTCCGTGTTTCCCTTGCTCCTGATTTGTATCGTTTCATTGGACTTTCGAGATTGAATACTGTTCGTTATCTTCATATTTCATCATATCAATTAAGCTCCTAAAGTTCACAACAGGAGTAATAGTTTGTGTGACAAATGTACGCAATTAAGATAAAGATTTCGGGGTTTTTTTGTTTTTGTTTTTTTTTTTTTGTATCACTTGTACCTTCCTCGTGTTATGTATCAGAAAGCTAAGTCAATGATATAACATTACTGTTCATTACTGTTCACTGCTTGAACTGGGATTGTACATGATTCCTCATAAATAACTCTCTTTCTTTTCATCACTTGGCTGTACTCATCTGAGGAACCATCTTCGACTACGACATTAATTTTGTTTTCTCGAAGTTAAATTGATCGAATGTTCTCCAATTTGATTTCCATTTAAGATACTCTTCCTTATGTTCATCACTTTCATAATGTAAAGTTTAATTTTTTTCGAACTCAGAAATTTTGTTGAATGGTGTTATCCAAATAGTACTACTGGAACGTTCATTGTAATTTGTCATATTTTGGTCTTGTTCCAAGAGGTGTAAGATTGCCATGTTCTGGTGACGTTGAATCTTTAAGGCTTTCTGTTTTATCTTTCAATGCTACAACTACTTTTGATTCTCTTTGACAGGTTGCTTTATTTCGTAGACGGATGACTCTGTCACAGATATTCCTTTTGCTTGTCTCTAATATTCTTATTTCCATGTCTTCCGGAAAATAAAGTTATTTCAAAGTTAAGACTTAGGGTAAAGCATTGTGCAAAGACAAACCATTGTATTATTTCGAATTCTTAGAATTCTTAGAAAGACAAATAATTTGTGATTTCTCCGGAAAACTTGTATATAGTTTTGGGATGAAGTAATTTTAGCGATTTTATGAAGTCAAATGAGCTAGTCATACACTTTTCTAATTGCTAAAATTCTGCTTATATGGTACATTTTGACACCTGACTCTGCTATAAAGACAGTCTTTATTGTCATCAACATCTTCATAAACAACAATGACAAATGAATGCTCTGGCACTGTGTCAAAGGTGCGTGATTTGGGATCACCTCCATTTTGGCCCGATTTATCAAGACACATTGTGCATTTGGGAAAACAATTGGTTATTGTAGCTATTTTCAATGGAGTTTGCATGTAAACTTGGTATCACGTATTAAGATTCTTCGGAAGTTTCAGCATTTTCGCTATCATATCAATATTCTTCATGATTTTCTTGAAACAAAAAATGTTTGTCAACCACTTCAATGGTAAAGATTCGTGTTATATCACTATTGGTAAATTTGTGTGATGACTTTAAAGCATCAATTAATTGAAATAATTCTTTCCGTTATTTCCCGATCATGACAAGGAGCACACGGCGGGAGGCACCGGTCGGCAGGGGATGCTCACTCCCCCATGGCACCTGATCCCATGTACCTCTGATGTTTGGATGTCTGTGTTTGCTCTGCTCCTATTTTGTATTGTTTAATGGACTTCTGAGCTTGAATACTGTTCGTTATCTCCATATATTTCATAAGCAGACTGTCATAAAACGAAAATTGTGTTTTTTTAATGACTCTCCTTTCCTTTATTGTTGCCTTGTTTCTTGTTTATTTTAAGACTTGTGATTATGTTACGTGTATTACAATTTTTTCTTAGGAGAACGTACCTGTTGTATTAATTTGGCTATGATGAATTTCTCTTTTGATGATATTTCGTTTATGAAACCTATTTTAAGTAATTGCACCCTGTTTATGAAAAAAAAAACTTCTGACGTAGGTCTAACTGAATTGAAATTATTAAATGATTTTTTTCATCATCTTTAACATGCTTAATTAACATCCATTTAGCAATTGGTTACCGATACTTAATGAAGATGATCAGGGTGGCAATAAGAATAGCTGTGTTACCGATACTTAATGAAGATGATCAGGGTGACAATAAAAAATAGCTGTGATGAGGCCAATAAGAGCGTATATTAAATTTATCAAAAAGTCACTTTTTTCTTCTCCTACAAAGAAAACATAATCATACACTTCTTCTCACTAATTATTAAGGTTAGTAGTTTAAACATTTTGCTCTATAATTTTAGCTTAAACCTCAGCTTGGTGCATATGTTAATTCTTGGTATTTTATATAACCTTTAATCTAACATTGATTGCCAGTATCTGAAATAGCTCCTAAACTTGCTCATTGATGAAAAATACTGGAATTTACCTTAATCTCCCTTCTAAAATTTATCAAAAATATTAAGGGGGGTCATATTGAATTCATTTGGTAATAGAATGTAAGGGATACGAATGTCTTTGCGAAATATATGTTATTTCTAAATAAAAAATACGTTCTTACCGAGTCGCATGTGTCTATCATTCCGACAACCATATTCATTACCACACTTTTCATAATCACAGCGACATTTATTTATACAGAGCTTTCCAAAATTAGGGACACATTCACCTGTGCAATTAACAATATGTGTACCTAGAGGACATAAGAATTTGAGATTCGTGAATATTCCAATTGCACAGCCATTTTAAACCTTTATTTTTAATGTTTACATGTGATTGCGCCCATGACAAAAGGGCCTTATGGCAATTTCGCTAAAACAGAGAAATAACGTCATAAAGAAATGACGTTGCAGATGGTGAGCGTCAACGCAGATTTTTTATCCACGTGTTTTACGTTTTGACACGTCTAGCTCACTTTTGTCGTTGTTCTCAACATTGAAATAATTATTTATTTTCATTTATATCTTTAATTCACGACTTGATCTTCTAGTCCACTGATATTAATTAAAATATTTAGAATTTTATTCGAGACCCGTTTCTTTACTACATGTTATTGTAGCTTTACATGTATACGTCTCTGATCTGGGCTATGTATTACCTCTACATGTATAGAAGCTTCAGACAAGGTGATTTTCTGGATAATTGAATATGGATGAACGAATGCGATTTTGATATATAGACAAATTGAAGTTATTTGTTAGACACGGGTATATTATCAAAATATTGCAGAGGAAATCGTTTTCCTGTATAAGATCCGCCCCACCATTCTCAACACATCGATCATTTAAACATTGAAGCATTGGTACATCGTGCATAATTTTTTGTTGTAAAATGCTTTAATTGCCAAAAATTTGAAACTGATCACACTTCTTCCAACAGAAAAGAAAAGTATTCTTGTAAGTTTACACAAATCTAGCGAAAGTACGAACGTGATATTATTTTTAAGAACTATAAATAAAAACAAGAGAGGTAACTCTGACAAGCGAGATACTAGAGAGGTACCAGAGAGGGACGTTCTCTTCCTTTTTTTAACACCATTCAAAATCAACATACTCATACAAATTTGCTCCCGTAGTATAAAAAAATATTTATTTTTTTTTTAAATCTACTTATCATCAGTTAAAAAAAACGTTTTAATAGTAAGTATTATATTTAGATTTTCTTTAAAAGTATTTTTGAAAGCTGCTGTCAAAGTGAAAGAGAAAAAAATATAGAATAAGAAATAGATGTTACATTGAACCAGACTTTCATTTATTTTTTAAATCTGTTACATGTACATCTATTTATTTTAACATGAAATTATTTTTTAAAATAACTTGAATTTTATTTTTTTTTTCAGCAATAATGATCATAAATTTAAATAAAATAAAATGAAATTAAAAAAAAAAATTTAAAAAAAAATTGTCTTATTTTTGTTGTTGCCACTTCCGATGTAAGTACTTGAAAACAAACAAAAACTACCGAATGAAATAAAATTATTCTAATTGTTCTACCTTAAGAAAAGTTTACATGTATGTATACCTGATGTGTGTGTGTGAGAGAGGGAGAGAGAAAGCGAGAGAGAGAGAGAGAGATGTTACATTAAATCCAGTTTATTAATGTGAAATGTGAAACTTTAATGAAAAGGCGAATTTTCAAAAACACAACAATATCGTATTATGAAAAGAAATCTCTACCTCTTTTTTTTTCTTTTGCTGTCTATTTATTTTCAGTAACTCGAAAATATAACATTTTGGTACTCGTGCTGTGCATAAAAAAGTTCAAAGGTTTTAGCTTTATCTGCAGTTTTTAGTCACTTAAAAGTCAAATACATGTAATCCTTGTCATTCATAGAATCTCAGCATTGCATGTCATTACAGTTCTATTATCAATCTAAAACTCGTTTTCTTATTGAAATAATAATCTCAGTTATCGGTTTAGTATGATATAGCTTAACTTGCCGTTGAATTATATAAACGGGCTGATTTTGTTATATGGATTTATTGAAATAAATCTTGTTAAGATCAAATTAATCTTGTTAAGATCAAATTGTATTTAAACATGCATTGTGCAAATTAAATTAAATGCTAAAAATATACTGCACAAAAGACAAAGAATATGTTTGCAAGTTTTTATTTTTGTGGCGGTGCAAAAGACCGGGGAAGAGGGCTAGGGTCATTTTATATTACCGGGACCTAACTACTTTACAGTGTATCTGTAAAGCTTTACAAGGATAAGCATATCCAAGTCTCTGGCATAGGGCCAGAATGGAATTTTTAAATTGTAAAACTTCATATACAATAACATTTGAAAACAATAACATTAGAATTTCAAACGATAATGAAGCCGCGAGAAATGGGGGGAGGGGGGATTCTACACACACCATCACATAACAATATTTACATGTACCTAAATGTGTGCCACATCGTAAAAATTTGTCATTCAA
Organism: Saccostrea echinata; assembly: GCF_033153115.1. NCBI lineage: Eukaryota > Metazoa > Mollusca > Bivalvia > Ostreida > Ostreidae > Saccostrea > Saccostrea echinata. The sequence continues at coordinate 3,244,343 of NW_026889773.1, read as the reverse complement.
AAACTCAGCCAGTCAAGGAATATTATGAACCAGTCGCATTTCACTGACTGGATATATAAAACTTTCAATTAATTTTTACATACCCCCAGCCGAAAAGTCTAATAAATAATCTGCATGCCATTGCTTCATAACAACAACATTTATATAATTATTTATGATTTATTTCTTTGAAAAATCTATTTGATATTTATTTAAAAAAATGACATATTGATTTCATTCAAAGTTCGGATAAAATTTGTTGAAATGACAATAAAATACCCGATATCTATTAATACCCAGTGTATACATGTTCTTCTAAAACCATTTAATTTTACAAAATCAAACAAAATCGTTATTCTAGGACGCAATTTTTCTCATGATTAACTAGATTTGATAGCAGTTAAGTTTCCAGTTCCAGGTATGTGGACCTCATGATCGCTGTTTGTTTTGAAAATGACCCTGCTCATATACACGTTCGTAAGGAGAGAGTTCAAGATGCAAAAATAAATTGAGGAATTATTTCAATATTATTTCAAACCTAACCAAATGACGTATTTGGAGGTTATGGGGTTGGTGGTGGGAAGGCATCCTCCCTGCACACCTAAAATGTAGGAAGATTTTAAAAATACGACAACCCTCGTATGCTATTAAACTCATGTTAACTACAAGTACATGTATTGCATGTTTCTGTCATTTAACTTTTAACCCCACCCCCCACCCCCACACACACACAATCCAACCACTGGTCATCCTGGAACTTTACCTTTTATTTTAAATGCATGTGAATTATAATTCATCCATTTGTTTATAATTTATCAACCTTCTTACTTAGAATTGATTATTCAAAAATTTTCCTTGCTTTGACTGAAAAAATGTGTATCATATCAATTTAAAAAAAGAAGTTTTGTTACCACATGTGGGCAGAGGTCCTTCTGATTTTTGTTTGAAATTTTTTTTTATTGAATATTGCTTAACATGCAGTGTATCAACTTAATTTCCTTAAATTGTTGTACAGCGTATACGGTAACTCGATCTCACTACATTTCACAAATTTTCTGTCTAATTATATTTAGGGAAAAAAAAAAAAATTTCACTACCCAGCAGCATCTATTTTATTGTTGTTCCCGAGAATTTTTTTGAAATATTTTTTAACTTCACATTTTGAAAGAGATATCGTTTATACTGAATTCACCCCCCCCCCCCCAAAGAAAAAAAAGACATCTTGTCCTATCGAGAGCCATGTTTAAAATGAGATGATTTTCGAATGAATTCTACAGGTTTCTCAAACGATTATTACACGAGATAAATACTTTGGTTTTGAGAGAATAAATTGATATTGAACAGAAGCCACTTGCTTCTCGGGTTTTCCTGACATTCCAGCATAGTGAAATGTAAAATAAACAAACGAACAAACACTCATAATTCTATACACCACTGCATGATGAATAATAGTTAATACAACTATTTATTATCATATTATACAATTATTAAAAGAGACAATGACTCAAAAATGTTTTTGGAAATGCTCAATAACATACAATTATTACCTTAGTAACATTACAATGCAAAGTGAAAGTCATACTTTTGACGTTGGTGCGAAAGTAACATGACGTCATTGTTTATCTGTTAAAGTATCATTGATATAAATGAAGAAAAAAAACCTACTTAGAGTTGACGTACGGCCATAAAAATTCAGATTTGGCAACTTCTAACCTTGCTCTATTAATATCCATGAAAAACTTAAAATGTGTAAAAATTGCCATAAGGGCCCTTTTCCCATGGGCGCAATCATGTATAATCATGCATTGGTTAGTACGATGTAGATACATGCTGTTTTATGTCATACTGTCTTCAAGCGAGAGGACAACCAATAGGTATCTCGTACGTATAGGTATTCATTTTATGATTTTTCCCGCCATTTCCTCTGAAAATGGCGTCTGAAGAATTGGTTTAGGAAGTTCTCTCAATTTTCAGAATCCAGTACAAGTAGGGTAGATCGAACTCACCTTGATTGACTGGTATATTATAGGTATTTATCACTGAAATATAATTTTGAAGAATTTCTTTTTTTTGAAAGTGAACTATAAATATATGTTGGATTTTCAGACGTAGAATTAAAAACAAATTCTTCCAAAATACAATCATAATAATGCACTTAACAAACGAAGACGATATTGTTACCAGCCTTGTCTGCTGGAACCATAACATATTTTCGTGTAGTCTCTCTAACTCTTTTCTCACTTCCGGTTTAGTAAATACGAAGGGTTGATGGTTTGTATTTTGCCTTTTAATTTTCGAATACGAATTTTTAACATATTTCTAAAACACTTAATCCGGTCTGACAAAGTGTTCAGGTCTTCCTTTTCATATTTAGCCCAATGTTTGGCATAATCTTCGACAGAATTCATAATGGAAATAAAGTTCTGTCGCCAGTTGAAAGATCGGGGTCCCTGTGTTTCTGACCTTTTACAATGATTGCTTTAATTTTTATTGTCCACCTAAATAATATAAATCGGGAACAGAGCAAAAACAGACCTCCAAAAACATCAGAGGTGAGATCAGCTGCCATGGAGGAGTACGTCATATTTTCACCAATCTTAGTATAAAAATTGTGTACAGTAAGGTTGCTATAAAAAGAGGAATTTATTATCAAAATGTCACAGGTTTTACAACTTTTTGTAGAACATTTCGAAATGGAACACATGGGGTCCGAAAAAGAATTGTCAAAAATTTCTTAGATTGGAACCTTACAATCTTGAATTTTGGTAAAGGTATGGTTGGTTTTATACCAGAAGTGGTGATCTGCTGACTGTATGTAAGATAGATTGTGAATGTCCCAAAGAAGAATCCAATTGTTGTCTAGTGTGTGTTGTACGTCTTCCATGTTTTGCGGTCAAAAGGGATCAATTCCAATGAAAAATTGCAAAAGAAATTTATACATAATACACAATTGGTAGTTGGTAGTTTTTCTGCAATAGTGAATCATTTCAATTAGAAAAAGACAATATCAATGATTAGTAAACTTTTTTCATTGACATGAAAAAGTTAACGAATAGTGATCAATTTAAAAAAATACAACCAATACGAATTTGTGAACAGGGAATAAAACACGAATCCCCGGATATTCTAGAGATAGAATCAGGTGCTTAGGAAGAGGAAGCATCGACCGATCACACTCGCTTTGACATTTTTAAAAAAATGCTTGACTTAAAATAAGGTTGCTGATATCCCTAAGCATCAAGTTACCTGTAAGTAGCCTGCCTTGATTTAAAAAGCATTGAGATACTCAGAGCATGCTCTGGAGTATTGATTAAGTTGGGAGATATAATCACCATATGCCGATGATAACAGAATATTACTAAATAAATAAGGAAAGTTGAGGATGGGGGAGCTGGAGTCATTTCGTTTGTGAAAATAGCTCTTAGGTGGCCCCTATCGTTCATATGCAGTAAAACATCCAAAAATGAAATAAATGTGACACACTCTGTGTTATTTATGTGTGTTTACAGGAATATGTCGAAACAATATATACATGCCGGTACCTACTGTTAATTGAGAAAACGTCATTGACATAATAAAAGTCGAGCTGAATGTCATAGGAAGTGTTTTCTGTTTCTCATGTAGAATTTTTTCTTGTGGATATATCCTGCTTTATAGGAAAAGAAAAATCAAGTCGGCTAATAAAGGAGCACAAATAGCGCCATCGGATTTACAACTGTTTGCTCTAGCTGGTCTCAAACTTCTGCATAGTTGACAATGAGGAACTCAAGCATTTTTCAATATCAACTTTAGAGTACCTGTGCAGAATTATAGATATTTTAAGAGAATAATTTTGTTGATAACCAAACACAAGAAATGAAAATTTCCGAGTTCAATTTTTTTTTTTTTTTTTTTTTGAAGAAGCGGTTGTCAATGATATCAAAAGGCCTAGTTTAAATCTTTTGTGGGGGATGCTTGCATAAACGGTAGAGAAGTCGTCTAAAAGAGATTTGCTTGAGGAATCTTCTAAAAAAAATTTAACTGAAAAAAAAAAGAATATAACTTTCCTTTACCAAAAATAAAGTAAAAAGTGTGTTTATATGTTTCATTTTTACCACAGGGAACCTGCTATTTACACCCAGTAAAAGCATATAAAGAAAATGAAATATCAATCAATGCATACTTTTATGGTAAAAAGTATGCAAATATGAAAATTATGTTTTTAGTTAATATGTCTTGGTCAATTAAAATGCTTGTATTGACGGCAGATGAAGTAATTTGGTGAAGATTTTAATTTACTACTATTCTATTGAAGTTCTAAGAGAAGACAACTCAAACTGCACGCAAAGGATTGGAAGCTCTTTCTGTGCGACATGAAGGAAAAAGTCATATAAAAACTATATAAATTATTATGAGTTAAGTTTGTTCAAATCATACCACTCAAGCCGGTATAGTTTCATAATAGAAGTAATAGTTTGAATTACAAATGACCGCAGCTAAGGTAAGGTTTTTTGTATCACTTGTACCTTCTTTTGAAATATATCAAAAGGTTCATCAAATGAAAAGACATCACTGTCGATTTCTCAAAATGGGATTTCACATGATTCCTCACAAACACTCCTCTTTCTTTTCATCACTTGGCTGTACGTATCGAAAGATCCATCCTAAACTACCACATTTGATTCTTTCAGGTTAAACTGATCGATTGTTCTCTCATTTGATTTCAGTGTCATTAATTCTTGCTTATGTTCATCACTTTTATAATGAAAATTTGTGTTTTCTTCAAACTCGGAAGGGTTGCTAAATAGTGTTACTCCAGTAGCAGTACTGGAAAGCTCTCTGTTATTTGTCATATTTTGAAGTCTTGTAACGTTTGCTTGTTCTGGTGACGTTAAATCTTTAACACTTTCTGTGCAAACTTTCTTCGCTACTTCTGCTGAATCGCTTTGACAGATTGCTTCATTTGGTAGACTACAGAGAATACTTTTGGAGACATTTATATTGCTTGTCTCTAAAATACTCATTTCCACTGAGTTATATCTGTCGTGCATGTCTACTGAAAAGTAAGGCGAATCCGAAGTAAAAACTTCAGGTAAAGGATAGTGCAAAGACTAAGCATTGTAAACTTTCCGTTTATAAATGTAAGTGAATTTTTATTAAGGCGATTACTCAGTGATTTCACAATAAAACTTTTGTATAGTTTTGGGGAGAAGTAATTTTAGCTATTCAATGAAGTCAAGTAAGCTATTAAATATAAATGCACAATTTTAATTGCTAAAAACTCTGCTAATGTGGTACATTTTGAAATCTGCCTTTTTCTTTATTGTCCTCATTGTCATCAACATCCTCATAGGCACCAGTTACGATTGCATGGCCTGGAACTGTGACCACAGTGCGTGATTCGAGAGCTACACCACATTCCTTGTAGCCAGTTATAACATCTACAAGGTGCATTTTGGAATACAATTGGCCAGTGAAACTATTTTTGAAGTTTTCATGTAAGCTAGATACCGTGTCTCGGGTTTCTTCGGATGTTTCTGCATTTTCTCGATTATATCCATGATCTTCATAATTTTCTTGAAACAAAAAGTGTTTTTGTCAATCATCTTAATAGCATAGATTCGTGTTATATCACTACTGTTCAAAGTTTTTACTTTAAAGCATCAATTAAATGAAATGAAATAGTTATAAAACAATCATTATGTTTTAAATGACTTTCCTTTCCTTCATAAAGGGCTTGTTTTCTTTATGCATTTTTTAAAGACTTGTGATTATGTTACGTCTGTTTGAAATTACTCAGAGTAAAACCTACCTGTTATATTAGTTTGGTTATAATGATTTTTTCTTTTGAGAGTATTTTGTCTATGAAACCTATTTAAAGTAATTGCACACTATGTAGGAAAAAACTCACAAAGTAGGTTTTTCATCATGCTTGACCAACTTAACATCAAGAACATTGCTAAATTGTGTTACCGATGCTTAAGGAAGATGAGCAGGCTCACAATAAAAATAGCTGTCATGAGGCCAATAGGAGCGTAGACCAATATTATCCAATCATCACTTTTTTCTTCTATTACCAAAAAAATAATTTAAAACTTTTCGTTCACTTTTTTAAAGTTGGGGGATTACACATTTTGCTTTATAATTATAGCTTAAACTTCAGCTTGATTCACATGTTTATTCTTGGGATTTAATATACCCTTTATTCTATTTTACATTTATTGTCAGTATCGGGAGTATTATAGCTCCTAAACTTGCTTACTGATGAAAAATACTGGAATTTACTTTAATCCTTGTGTAAAATTTATCAAAAATATTAATATTAAGATAAACTTGGCAAAAAAGATAAGGGATAAGAATGCCATTGTCAATATATTTGTTATTTTTTAATAGAAAAAAGCGTTCTTACCGATTGGCACGTGTCTATCTTTTAGACAACCATATTCTTTACTACACTTTTCAATATCACAGCGACATCTATTTACACAGAACTTTCCAAAATATCCAGGAAGACATTCATCAGTGCAATTGAGACCATGTGTGCCTAGAGGACATTCTAGTAGGAATTTCAGATTCATGAATATTTGAAGACACATTTTATATATTTTTACTTAAGACATTAAAAGAAACAATAGTACGTACCAACACATGAACCATTCCAATGATCGTAATAATTGAGACAGCACCTTAACATAAATTCCACATTATACTAAATTGAATTCAATATTAGAAATTAGAAACAATAAATTTTATGGGTTGTAACATCTATTTGGCATTGATAATGAAGATCAGATCTAACCTTACTCCACATTTATACTTGTCAACCGCTGCTGTAAAAAAGTATAATGACATCAAATAAACTCCTTTTACAAGTCCAAACATGCTACTTATTTGAACTTTGATGTTGTCTGTACATCTGCCAAATTTTCTTTTCTGCTTTACACAATTGAAATTATCTGATATTCTAAATGCACAGGTGTTTAAACCTTTATATATATATATATATATATATATATATATATATATATATATATATATATATATATATATATATATATATATATATATATATATATATATATATATATATATATATTAGATGTATAATTATGCGTTGGCCAGTAAAATGTAGAATACATGCTGTTTTATGTCGTACTGTCTTCGATCGGGAAAGCAACCAAAAAGTACCTGGTTCAGGTATTCATAGTATGAGTTTTCCTGTTTTCGATGGGGAAAACAACCAAAAAGTACCTGGTTCAGGTATTCATAGTATGAGTTTTCCCGCCATTTCCTCTGGAAATGGCGTCTGAGAAATTGGTTTAGGAAGTCCTCTTAGCTTACTGCACTGATAATTAATTCATTTTACTCACATTGTTCCTTATGAGCACAAAATACCCTTTCCGTCTAAATTTTAATCATATTTTCACGACATTGTACACGTTGCGTCCGAGGAAATGTTAAGCCGAATTCCAATTTTGTTAAGTACTTTTTTTAAATAAATGTTCACACGTTCTGTAGTTTGAGTTGTATGTAAATAATTATTTTACTTGTGTATGTATTTGCAAAAATCCAATGAACATAGCAATTATAATTTGATGTATGTAAATGAAAGGAATGAACTATGAAGAAAACGAAGAGTGATCAATCTCAAAAGTCCATTAAAACAATACAAATGAGTAACAGAACAAACACGGACCTCTAAAATTATCATAGGCAGGATTAAGTGCCATAGAAGGAGTAAGCATCCCTTATCGACTGATTACATCCGCCGTGTGCTCATTGTCATGATCGGGAAAAATCCGAAGACAATTCAGTGGAAAAATAATAGCCCAACAATTTGTGTGAAAAAATGGCAATTAACATTCGACTTAACGATAGATTGTATTTGCTAATAATGTCATTGTATCGACCATAGAAATTGCGAAATGTTGATTTTAAACGGGACGGTTGATATGCTTAAATACAAAGAATCAACCAGACCCAAGCTGACAGAAAACAGTCTCAGAGCAGCCCGATAGCTGTCACAGAGCATTCCTTCGATAGTCCTGTAGAGGAAAAGTCACGTGACAAGACATGGCATATTATGCATATTTACAACCACTACGGAGTGGAATTATTATATATTATATTGTTATATATCAATATGTGTATTTAATTTCCATAAGCTTGTGGTGACAGTGGACAAAGCACAATGAGTCGGCAGATACGATACTTATTTTGCAATTTAAAGTAGAAATTGTTTATTGCATTGACTTCGCCGTGAACCGAGTACTTGGCAGTCATCGTACTAGTCCTTCAACTACACCACCCGCTAATAGCAGCAAAGACAATAAAAAGAAGAAAAAAAATCATTCAACTTAAAACGGTATTAACTGCAGTAAAAAGAACGCCGTTGTGTCTGACAAAAAAGATACGAAAAAGCCTCAGTCTAGTAGCTCCGACCAAAATCCTCTCGAGGCCCCAGACAATACTATACATTCAGAACAAGAAAGTCTTCACAAAATAAATCAAGGGATGGTAACAAAGCATAATAATGACGAGACAGTTATAAATGCTGTATAAAAAAATCATTTATTAAGCAGCTACTTCTATATCGAATACAGGGCTAAACACTCTAGTAGGCAATATTCAACAGGGTTATTTTCAACGCGTTGGGGTGTCCTAAATGCCAAGAAAAAATAATACCAAGCTATTGAAAAATGAACTCGAGTTAAGTTACGTTTGGTCTCAATTTTCAACCTGGTCAAAAATTCTTCGTTACATCGGTGCATTCAGATATTCAATGTATAATGAAGAAATATTGAACAATTTTTAATCATTTTAAACTTGTTGAATATGTATTGCTATATAACGTTGAAAGTGAAATGAACGAAATTCACATGACTGATAGTATAAATGAAGCCGGCCGTTTTGCACCTTAAATGTTTTGAAGAGATATCTAATTTTCAGGGGAAAAAATAAGTTTGTCAAAATATCTGTGGTAAATTATTTATTTATTTCATATTTTAATAAAGAGAAAGTTTATGCATATTTTTACCAAGAGATGTGTATGAAGTTCAATTACTTTTTACAATATCTTAATAACACCTGTACTGCCCATAGACTTCAACGTAAAATACAAGGTGCAATTAATTGGACAATAATCAAAATTTTGTAAATTCGTTGGGTGGAGAATTTTTATTTGCTAACACCTTCAAAATGATGCTATGATTTAAAATATCAGACCATTCATTTATTAGGTAGTAAATATGGTCGTTATTGAAAACCTTAAAAATGTTAATGTAGTATATAAAATAGATAGGCCAAAGTCTTCCATTAAATCGATTATACAATAGAAAGGCCAAAGTTTTCCTTTAATTCGATTTTTTGACACTTTAAAATTTTCTTCTAGGATACAAAATCTCTTTTTGTATGTAATTTGAAAAAAAAAATCAACTGCACTTAGTTTGAAATATGCAACATCACATCCCTGTAAGAAAATTGTGAAATCAGACATTGCTCTTAAGAATATGCATTTTTTATAAATCACCGATCGATCTATTGCAAATTTGTGAAATGATTTTTATAAATACAACCTTTCCGTTAATAAATTTCAGTAAATTATACCGATACCGTGTGTGATGAAAAAAATAGAACATACATAGCCCAGATATTGACAATTTAAATGTAAGTATACTTACACTCGAAGTCTTTTAAGAGAAGATGTATAACTCAATTTGTACAAAAAATCAACAGAATGGTTGAAATGGAACTCAGATGAAAATGTGTCAAAATGAGGAACATTGAACCGACAGTTTAAAATATTTTGGCGATTTTAAAAGAAATATTCAATCAAAAATTAAAAGAATCAGTAGAGGATGTCACAATATTTGAACTTTATTCTCTAAATATGACCTTGACTTTTACTGTGTATAAAGAAAAGAGACTCCTTATAAATATGTCCAAATATCAGGTCTCTAGCTGCTATGAATGGATCAAAAGTTACTTTGCATTTAGTAACAGACTGTCATATTGCATGTAGATGGTATAAACACATTCTAAAACTTAGGCTCTCGCATGACTAAAATATAGAATTTACTAATTTTTGTAATATATGGCAAAAAACGTGTCACAGGTTATATTTGTTCATTGGTTATTTACATTATAGTGATATTATTTTTTTTATATATAGCGTACTTATAAGAAATAAGCTTTAACAGATTTCATGGGTGTTTTGTACTACGTTAAATTTATATTTTTAATTTGGAGAACTGCACTGCTTCACTACAGCTGACATTGAAATATTTCATTTAAGGAATAACTGTCTAATTTTTTTGGTTTCATGGTGTGATCAATCGAATGGCTTGCGTGATAATTTGCATAAACGCCAAAGGCGTTTATGCATAAAATTATCACACAGGCCAATCGATTGATCATCGTCATGAAACCAAAAAATCTGACAGTTCTTCCTTATATTTACATGCTCTTGATTCTGCAAATTCACGTGCTACAGGCCCTACTTCTGTCTCTATTTGTCCCGCCCCTCACGAGATTCTTTTTTCACCACGCCTATCGATGACCCAGTATATTTATGTTGAAATAAAGTATTTTTACTATTTGAAATTTTATCTCGGACAAAGACATTGGAAATGTAAATATTTAAATAGGTTCTTTTATCAATTTTATTTTATCAATATTTTATTCAATAGATTATAGTTATTGCTGGCTTAATCTACATGTAATTATGAAGTTTAAATTTAAGACACCGGGTTTTCTCTCAAAAGTACGCTGACTAAGGGAATCTGGGATAACTATTGTGTATCTTTATTTTTTTATTTGAATTTACAGACTGAAATTCTTATTTTGCGATTTCAAAATTAACCTTTATAGTTGGCTGAAGCAACGTTGTGTTCCTTAAAGTACCGAGTTGTGCATGACTTTTGGCCTAGAAGTTCCCCAGAGCAGGCTTGGGTTTTAATAAAATTACATGTATGTTGTTTTGAAAGGTGTGATCTAAGGATTAGTTTAAGATAAAGATTTAGGGGCCCCCAGCTATGGGATAGAAATTCTAAAAAACTAAAAATAAAAACTGTTGATATTTATACGAATTAATATTTATGATCAGTCACAATAACCCAGATAGACCGATGAATCGTGATACTGTAGTTACTTTGAAAAGTAGTGGATCGAATCCACCTGGCGCCACACTTTTACAGTTTACAGGGTATATTTACTCTTGTGCACCTGATCCCACATCTGGAATTTTTGAGATTATTTTGTGTTATCTTCACCTTTATATTTCACCTTTTCAAAAAAAGATATCGATTTTTTTATAGGATCTTGTGTATTTTCTTCGAATTATCTATAGGCTCCTACTATCTCTTCATAATAAATGCATTAACTAGAAATAAAATGGCATTTATGTTTCCTTATTGAGTTGACCCCAAAGGAAATCGATCAGCTCTTTTTATGAGACCGGCCCCTCTCTAAAAATAATGAAGAGATCTATTCTAATATCACAATTGTTCAAAATTTCCTTTATACCAGAACTGCTTACATTTCGTTGCAGAAATTGATATTCCGGCATTGTTAACGGCCGTTTTAATACTTCCTTACAATATTGATCGGTGCCAGAGTAAAAGAGTGTGAATATGAATTCATTTCCCTGCATTTGGAAAACAAGGGAAAAGGAACTATTTCAGGAAAATTGAAGGTATGTTGTGCAAATTTAGTATAAATGCAAAGATTTCTTTTATTAATGCAGAATTTTCATAAATCATAAGCAATGATTAAGATCAGGAGACGGATACTGCACCCTTTAATTGTCATACATATCTTTACAAAGACAAATTGCAGTGCTTTATGTGGAGACAAGTATGATTTTGATGGCTTTTGCAAGAAGGACAATTAATTATCAAGTTGTATATAGATCTTTTGAAACAATAAATCAAGATAAAATCGGATTTTTTTTAATGATTCTTTGACATGTTTACAGGTGCTGTCTTAATTTTTACCGAAGCTCGAACGGGGATTGTCACGGTAATCACAATTTATTTTCATCATTTCTTGCATAATACAATATATAGTTATCGATATAATTAGGAGGGAGATACAATGTCCATTACAAAAAATATTTTCAAACACTTAAGGCACAATGAAAGATCATGCCCCAGTTGGTTCGACCGGGGATGTTTTCTCCTCCTAGGCACGGGATCTCACCTTTGTTATTTCAAGGGGTCTGTGTTTTATGCGTTTGTCACATACATGTAATTATATTGTTTTTTATAAGATTTTTGAGATCGATCAATGCTGACTATCTTCACCTATTTATATTGGTTATGTTTCCACTCTAAGAAATAATTCAGATCGCATAAATCTGCAATTTATTTTTTGTTTAATAATCTATTATAATGTGTCCGGTTTAGCTTAAAATCATACATAGTTTATGTAGGTAAAACATGAGACATTTTCTATTAAGATGAGAGCCAACTTTATAGTTTATCAATGATATGTCGTGTAGATTTATATGTTCTCAAACCCTGGTCATCAAGGTTCGCTTTGTGGATTTGCTATTGCAATTAAATACAGCTATAAATTGTATATCTAAAAGGCATTACTAGAGTAGGGCCAAATTATATAGATAATTTCATGAAATGTAGATTCATTTTAGTTATAGAAGTGTTTCTTTATAGAGTGGGGATATAATAAAGATGAAAATGTAATGATGAAATATTAAGATTCCGCGGCCATTGAAAGAATACAATTCCAAGCAGGGCAAACAAGGACCTCTAAAATTATCAGGTGCCATGGAGGAGTGGGCATACCCTATAGAACGGTCATACCCACCGCCTGTTCCTTTTCATGATCGGGAAATAGAAAAAAACACAGAAAATCAACAATATCAAAGTCAACATTTCGCAAATTCTATACAATTTCTTTCCTAGCAAATACAACCTGTAGTTTGATTGTTTACAGCCGTTTTTCATACATATTGTAAGCCAATAAATATAACACTGAATTGTCTACGTATTTTTCCGTTTCCCCGATTATGACAAAGAGCACACGATGCACGCGACAAGTTTACAGGGAATACTTACGTCTCCATGGTACTTGATTGCAGCTCTGCATTTTTAGAGGTTCATGTTTGTTATGCTCAAATTTGTATTCTTTCAATAGATTTTGATCTTAATTAAGGTCTTCCGTCTTCACGGAAGACCTTATAGTGATTCTACTGTTTCTTATTATTATTATTATTTTTCCGCCCATCTAATTTTGTGCACGCGATTTCACGAAGACTACTTGATGGATTTACATGAAATTTGCAGGAATAATGTGTTTTAAATAGAAGTTATTTTATCCGAGAGAATTTTTGGAAATTTATTTCCGGTGCCAAATTACGGACCATTTTCTGAATTTAAAAATGACATTTTGTCCGCGGATAATCTCAAGAACAGTAAAAGATGTCAATGTGAAACTTTCAGGGATTATAAATCGTGATAAATACTTGCCAGGACATGACTTTTCGTTCGTCGTCATTACTTCCGGTCGTTACCAGATGCGAATTTAAAACGTTGATTTTTAAAACTTTTTTGATTTTCAACACTTTTCTTTGGTAGTAGTAGTGTTAATAGAGGCACCTCTGAAAATGCTTAATCTATAATTTGTTTTCAAATTGATCAATCTAAACTCTAGATATTCGCATTTTAAAATTTGAAGCGGGTCCAAAATGGCGGCTGTCTTCACAAACTCCGACGCGCAGGTCGGCACTCGGAGCTCCTCGGTTGGCTCGCTCCTCGCACACTAACCTTGGACGTCAATGGTGTTCTACCATGTTGCTGATACAGTCATGTGATCTTATTTGAACTTCCTCCAAATGTTATACCTTTGAAGTCTGAGTTACTTTCAAGCACGCCCAACACTATGTTTTGCTTTCAAAGACTACTTACATGATGTTGTGATCAAAACCAATATCCAAGGAAGAATTAGACAAGAGAAAAAAATGTTTGAAGAACTTTATGCAGAGTAAAATATGAAATGAGTTACAAGGCAGTTTCTGGCGGACAAATGTAATCGATTTGATGCATATTTCTCCACCAATCATTTCCGAGGTTTGTATGGAGCGTAGCGGAGTCAGTCGAGGATTGCCGATTGGCAGGTTGGAGTTTACGGAGACATCCGAGCGTCTTGTTGAACGAAACTACCATAAGGATCAATGAAATATGAAGGAATTGTTGGATCTTTCAGATTATGAAATGGATAATCTGTCTTTGAAAACATAAATACTCTGACCTCCAAATGCAATAAAATAACTAATTTGTACGGTACTTACAATAATATATATGAGAATTGAGACCATTCAATAGAACATATTTCAAAGAAAAGGCACGAAGATTTACTCGTGACGTAATGCATTGTGACTCTTCTTTCATAGTAGAAAAATGGTCTGATGCAGAAGTGCAGAAAAAGATTACACGGACACGTTTGTATGAGATACAGGTATATTGAATTGCATGGAATAAAAAGTTGAACACACAAAGAATAAAGGAAGTAAACAGTATCATCAGTTCATCAGTAATAGATTATTTGTTATTGTTTAAACTCAAGTAACGAATTCCGATGTGAATCTGCTTGCACAAAATTTGGCTAGCTAGCTCTCATTCTATAATTCCGCACTATATAAAAAAAACTTTTAACCTCCCTGATGCTCGTTACTTCAGGCAGTGATACAAAGTAAATATTGATGATGGCTGGTAAAATTACGCTGGTGTAGTGGCTTCCATATTGAATTTCCACGAAGGTGATCTGAGTGTTTTTTTTCTTTTGTTAGAGATGATAGAATATGATTTCTTGATTGGCGAAGGGACCTTTTTTATGCGTCGTCGTTAGTTCGGGTCGCTTCCGGAAGGGAATTTAAAAAATCGATTTTTTCAACTTCAATATTTTTCTGTAATATTTGTAGGGTTAAGAGAGCCTCTTTTCAAAATACTAAATATATAATTTGTTTTCAAATTGATAAATCGAAACTCTTGATATTTGTCAATTTCACTTTGAAGTGGGAGTTGAAATGGCGTAATGGTTAGCACGTTGGATTCTCACGCTGACGACCAGGGTTAAATCTCCAGAGTGTCACTTTTTCAGCTTGAATTTACATTTTTATTTTCAAATTCGGACGGAAGACCTCTCATTGCTCGCAATGAGTTTCTAGTTACTGTTCATTATCTTCCTATTTTACCTCTTCTCATTGTTGCTATTAATAGAAGAATAGCAGTTAAAAAGTTTTGCACAAATTGTCTTATTAAGGAACAGAAATTTGAATAACAGTTTACAACTTAAACTGTTTAAACAGAAAAATTAACTTTTTTGTTGCACGATTTCCCACGATTATTCACAATAAATTGTCTTTTAATTTTCATGAAAAAGAGCACATGGCAGGTGTGAAACATGATTTTACTAATATAGCGCACGCCAGTCTTTTTTATAATTTGTCACAAATAACTTCATACCAAATGTAGTATTGGGACAATGTAAAATATTGTTGATCAAAATTATACTCGTCAAAAAACCTACATACAAATCAGAATTGTAGACCTTTAGGCCGTTTTTATATCAAACTTTATATCACAGAGTGTCCATTGGGTACTCATGGGAAGAACTGCACTGGAAAATGTGTTGAAGGTTTTTGCGGAAGACTCTGTATGTCGGAGTGTAACTGTCCTGCAGAAAGGTGTGATGTTAGATATGGCTGTCAGACGGAAAGCACTGGTAAATAAAAATGTTTTTTTTTCTTTTACGCAGAACGAATTTATTATTCTATTATTATTATCATTATTGAAACTTTCACGCATATTACAAATACATATACAAACTTATATGTAGATATATGTACAAAACAGAATCCGAATAGAAACTAATTTTAGTTGAAACATTTTCAAACTCAGTGTAAAAGTTTATTAAGAGAGAGAGGCAAGCCCTAACTTTACGTTTTGTCTTGAACATGTCAATCATATACGGTACCAATTTTGATGCACAAGATGTGCATTTCGACAAATTATTTCTCTTCAGTGATGCTCAAGCCGAAAGGATGGAAATTCAAAATTTAGATAAAAAGAATTGGAAGAGCAGAAAAAAGGGACAAAGACTACAGCCAAATACATGTACGTCGAAGGATCAGAGCTATGCATGAGGGAGATAATACTTAATTTTGAAAAAAAAATTCTAGATATTACCACAGCAATTAAATATATATACATACTCAGTTTCATTTTAGCTTGCTATTGAGAAAAAAAAAGAAAAAAGAGAGAGAAAAAAAGAAAAACTAGAACAGTGCAGTTTTGAGGGATTCACTTGTAACATATTAAAATGATTGCCAAAAAAAAAAAAATCAATAAATTAAAATATAACAATCCATTTTTGCCAGAAAGTGTTATAGTCAGTAAGTTTTTATCATCTTTTACAGTGTATTTCAAAACTGTAAAATAGGATTTTAAAAATCCATTTAGAAAACCTTGGATACTTGGACAAGCATTCTGACAACGAACTTTATAAATGTAATGCTTTATTAATATCAACATGGTGTTAAAATATTCTGAGATTTCATTATCATCTTTTTCTCCAAAAATAAATGATTTAGCATTTAAATTAAATTCAATGTCTTTTGCATGACAATGACAAATAATTTTTTTTAATTGCTGAACAAACATACAGTCCCAGATTAAATGATAAATTCTTTCCTCTTCTTCTTCACAAAAAGTACAAGACTTAGTGTCAGCTTTGCCCATTTTATACATGAGACTATTGGTAGTTAGAATATGATGATTACCTCTGTATTGAAACCATTGCAGAACGAAAATTGATGTTTTCCAGTACATGAATTTTTCAAAATATTAACACGGTTATTATCAAGGGAAAGATTGACCCTGAGCTGCTAAAGTTCTAATAAGTATTTTTCCTCTAAATATAAATTTAACTCTAAAATAAGTTTTTTAACCTTGTTAATGAAAAGTCGTCAAACAAGCAATGCTTCCTATTGCGTCTTTATGAAGGATTGATTCTTCCCTGCTTAATGGTTTATTATTATGTCAATATTAAGAACATTTTAACACAAATAGAATACGTATGTGGACATTAATCTTTAAAACAATTTTAAAAAATAATTTAAGTTTCACAAATACAAACCAAAATAAAATACTAAAAATACAGGTTTTATATTTTTCGAGTAAGTTAACATTTATTTTTATAGTTTTACTTGTAAACCTTTAATTTGAAGCAAGTCTGCTTCAAGTTTGCAGCAACCAAAATTGTTCACAGCAACCAAAATTGTTCACAGTAAGTAAACTTTCTTGTTCGCAGACTATTGTCAATAACTGCGAGCTTTTAGCAAGATTGCTGCAGTAAATAAGCAAGAACTCAAATGCAACATAATCAAAAGAACACTGCAAAAAAATGTTTTAAAAACATGCAAATCTGTTGTTTGCAGCAAATTTTCAACAAACAACAAATTGAATACTGTTCGTTATCTCCATATATTTCATGTACCCTGTTATAGTATTTTTTCCGTAATTATATTACATATTATCATTAAGATATTTTATATTCATTTAATTAAACTTCAAAAAATTACAGGAAAAAATGATTTAAAATCTACAAAATATACTGAAAATTTATTCAGATTTAATTCAGGAAGGCTGATAAATATAAATCTTCCTGGACAGGTTCTGTCCATGATGAACATGTTTTTAGGACATCACAGGTATTTATATTTTGTACATTTAAGAAGCAGATAATTTTTTAAAGCTATTGTTAGTTATATTTTAAAAATAAAAGAAAAAATATTTCACTAGCTTGCATGAAATAAGAATCTCGAAAGTCCAATGACACGATACAGATTTGGAGCAGAGCAAACACAGACCTCAAAATTTAGAGGTGGGATCAGGTACCATGGAGGAGTGAGCATCCCTTGCCGACTTGTCACACCCGCCTTGTAATTATCATAACAAAAATTGCATAAAAATAGAATATTGAGGAATTTATAAATCTCGGGGGTAAAGTAGCAAAGGTATTAAAATATAGCCGATCGCGCAGGATAAAAATAGAAGAAAACAGATGCTGGGCATGAGTACAGGATGAACTTTTCACCGCTGATAATTAGCTCCATGAAGTTTCCTATTTGTTTGTAGGTTAAGAACTTGTTTTTAAGATGCTGGCTTGGTCAAGAATAAGGGTGTAACCAATCAAAGAGGTTGATGCGAGGGAGCAGAGGTCATGCATCTGTATAAATTATCTGCAGTAAATAAAAAGTCAAGATTATGCAAAAAGTTTAACAAGAATTTTAAGGTGCAATTAAAGATTAAACGAGGGTTTAAGGATGGATAACATTAATTTAAATTCAGAGCAAAATTAAAAGTCATAAGTGCAAATTTTGAGGAAATACTCAAATATGCAGGGCATGTACAGGGGTATAAATGTAGCGCAGTGAGACATAGCCAGCCGGTGGTCTGCTGGATTTTGTCTCTTTCTGGTTGCATTTATACAGGTAAAGATATTTATGACATCAAATATTGATTAATGAAGTTAAAGATAGAAGGTCGAAGACGCATTCGTGCTTCAATCACATTTCGCTCAGCTTCCTCCATGGTTAAATTTTCAAATGTGGATAACCCTGACAAATTCTGTATAAAAAAAATCCATTATTTAGCAACTACTTCTAGATCGAACACAGGGCAAAACACTCTAGTAGGTTCAATATTCAACAGGGTTATTTTCAACATTTTGGTGTCATAAATGCTGAGAAAAAAATATCAAGCTTTTGAAAAATGAACCCGAGTATAGATTACATTTGGTGTCAATTTTCAACCGGTTCAAAATTCTACGTTACACCGGTGCATTAATGTATTAATTAATATAAATGATTTATTTTATTTCATATTTTAATAAAGAGTGAGTTTATGCATATTTTTACCAAGAGATAAGTGTGAAATTTAAATTACTTTTTACAATATCTTGATAACACATGTGCTGCCCATAGACTTCAATGTAGAATACAATGTGCAATTAATTGAAAAATAATCAAAATTTTGTAAATTCGTTTGATGGAACATTTGTATTTGATAAAATCTTCAAAATGATGCTATGATTTAAAATATCGGACCATGCATTTATGAGGTACAAAATATGGTCGTTATACAATTAGTATCTTTAAAATGCTAAAAAAAGATTTTAAATCTAGGGAACTACGCTGCCCTACTACATCTTACATTGGTAAAGAGCAAGGGCCATTTAGGGCCTTTTTATGGCTCTGTAAATTTCTGAAAAATGAAAACTGCATAGTTTTAGTCGACAAGGCAATAAATATCGTAGAATAACTTGGGGACTGAATTTCTACGAAAAATGACGTAATTTTCTTGCTAGTTAATGCATTCTGACGTCATGAATTGCGTCATTACTCACATATCCCGAATATTTCTTCAAAAATAGTCAAAATATGAAGCTATTTTTCAATATTTCGTATACAGCACAACCTCCGATTCAAAATCTGCAAATATATTATGAAAGAACTGCTTTTTAAGATTATAAAACATATTTTAATGTTTGGATCGAGGGGTGTGCTCAAATTTTAATTCTTTGTTGAATGTTCTCAAATTCACCTGTTTTCTGCAAAATTGAAGAACATTGCAATTTTACACAACCTGTTTTCCTTTACCTGAACTCTTTAGAGGAAACTTTTATATACAAACTGAAAGCGCCAAGTCTCTACTTTATATTGATGTTGAGAAAGGGACATAGTATGTTAGTGGATAAATTGGTTTATAAACAGTGCCATTTTATGCATAAAGTGATCCCAGCTCTTTCATTTCAAGGTGTTTTTTGTGTAATTAATCAATATTTTATTCAATAAACTATAGTCATCGCTGGCTTAAACTGATTAAAAAGTTTCAATTTATCACACCAGGTTCACTCAAAAGTACATTGACTAGGGAAATCTAGGTTAACCATCGTATGTCTTTATTTTTTTCAAATTTGAATTTTCAAACTAAATTTCATATTTTGCAATTTAAGAATTAACCTTCATAGTTAAAGCACAAAATTGTGCATGACCTTTGGCCTAGAATTTCTTCAATGCAGGCCTGGCTTTAAATAAAATTACGTGTATGATATTTTGAAAGGATGTAATCTAAGGATTAATTTAAAATAATTTTTACGGACACCCTGCTCTGGGATAGAAATTCCCAAAAACTGGAAAAAAGTTATTTAAAGTCTGGTTGATATTTATACGAATTAATATTCAGTCAAAATAACCCAGGTCGACCGATGAATCATGATACCACAGTTACTTTGTAGAGTGAAGATCGAATCCACCTGGCGCAACACGTTTACAGTTTACAGGGGATGTTTCCTCCTCTTGGGCAGCTGATCCCACCTTTGAAATTTCTGAAGGTGGGTGTTTTACGTCTTGTTCTCAGATTGGTATTTTTTAAAGTTTTTTTTAGATCGATCACAGTTTGTTATTTTCTCCTTTTTTGATATATATCCTCACTTTTTCGAAACAAAATATTGACTTTTTTATAGGGGTTTGTGTATTTTCCTCCGGTCCAATTATCTATAGGCTCGTACTATCTCTACATAATATATACATTAACTAGAAATAAAATAACATATATGTTTCCTTATCGTGTTGAAAGCAAAGGAAATCGATCAGCTCTTTTTTTAAGAGACTGCCCCCCCCCCCCCCTCTAAAAATAATGACGAGATCTCTTCTATTGTCACAACTGTTCAAAATTTCCTTTATACCAGAACTGCTTACATTCCCTTGCAGAAATAGATATCCCAGTATTGTTAACGGCCGTTTTAATACTTCCTTAAAATATTGATCGGTGCCATGTAAAAGAGAGTGAATATGAAATCATTTCTCTGAATTTGGAAAACAAGGGAAAGGGAACTATTTCAGGAAAATTGAAGATATGTTGTGTACATTTAGTATAGATGCAAAGATTTCTTATATCAATACAAAATTTTCATAAACAAATCTTAAGCAATGATTAAGATCAGAAGACGGATACTGCACCATTTAATTGTCATACATATCTTTATAAAGACAAATTGCAGTGTTTTATGCGGAGACAGGTATGTTTTTCTTGGCTTTTGCAAGAAGGACAATTAATTATCAAGTCGTATATACATCATTTGAAACAATAAATCAAGATAAAATCGGAATTTTTCAATGATTTTTTTGACTTATTTACAGGTGCTGTCTTAATTTTTACCAAAGCTCGAATGGGGATTGTCTTGGTAATCACAATTAATTTTCATTATTTCTTACTTATTGCAACATATGGTAATCGATATAATTAGGATGAGGATAAAATGTGCTAAAAAAAAAAAGATCACCCACAAGTTGGTTCGACCGAGGATGCTTTCTCCTCCTAGGCACCGGATTCCACCTTTGTAATTTCTAGGGGGCTGTGTTTCATGCCCTTGTCACATAATTATATTGTTTTTAATTAAGATTTTTGAGATCAATGTTCGCTATCTTTACCTATTTATGTTGGTTATGTTTCCACTCTAAGAAATAATTCAGATCGTATAACCTTGCATTTTATTTTTGGTTGAGTAAGCTTTTATAATATGTCCGGGTTGACTTAAAATCTTACAAAGTTTATGTAGGTAAAACATGAGACATTTTCTATCAAAACAAACAAGATGGTAGCCAATATAAGCCAACTATACAGTTTACAAATGGCATGTAGTGTAGATTCATATGTTCTCAAGCCATGGTGTTCAAAGTTTGCTGTGTATATTTGATATTGCAATTAAATACAAATATGAATTGTATATCTAAAAGACATTACCAAGGTATGGCCAAATTATATAAAATATGCAGACAATTTCATGAAATGTCGATTCATTTTAGTTATAGAAGGGTTTCTTTATAGAGTCGGGTTATAATTAATAAGGATGAAAAAGTAATGATGAAATATTAAGATCCCGTCGCCATTGAAAAAATACAATTTTCAAGCAGAGCAAACAGGGATCTCTTAAATTATCAGGTGACATGGAGGAGTGGGCATACCCTATTGAACGGTCATACCCGCCGCCTCTTCATTTTCATGATCGGAAAATAAAAAAACATCAAAGAAAATTAATAATGTCAAAGTCAACATTTCGCAAATTCTATGGTCGATACAATTTCTTGCTTAGCAAATACAACCTGTCATTAGTTTCATTGTTGTCAGCCGTTTTTCATACATATTGTAAGCAAATCATTTTAACACTGAATTTTCTACGGATTTTCCGTTTCCCCGATTATGACAAGGAGCACAGAGTGGATGTGTCAAGTCGAAAAGTAATGCTTACATCTTCCTATTTAACATTTTCCCATTTTTAGCATTGATAGAAAAATAGCAGTTAAAACTTTCTTGCAAAAATTGTCTTATAAAGGAAGAGAAATTCGAATTACAGTTTACAACTCGATAAAAACAGGGAAAAAAATGCACTTTTTGTTGCACGGTTTTCCATGATTATCCAGTCATGAAAAAGAGCGGGTGAAACATGATATTAGCAAGATAGCTTTTTTTTATGAATTTGTCAAAAATAACTTTATAGCAAATGTAATATTGAGACAATGTAAGATATTGTTGATCACATTGATACTCGTCAAAAAATTAAACTATTATACAAATCAGAACTGTAGATCTTTTATCCTTTTTTAAATATCAAACTTTATATCACAGAGTGTCCATTGGGTACTCATGGGAAGAACTGCACTGGAAAATATGTTGAAGGTTTATACGGAAGATTCTGTAAGTCGGAGTATAACTGTCCCACAGAAAGATGTGATGTTAGATATGGCTGTCAGATGGAAAGCACTGGTAAATAAAATATTTATTTCCTTTTAAGCAGAACGAAAATTGATGTTTTCCCAGACATGATTTCCTTCAAATAATCATGGTTATTTTTGCAGAAATGATTGACCCTGAGCTGCAAAAGTTCTATTAATTTTTTTTTTTTCTCAAGATATAAATTTAATTCTAAAGTAAGGTTTCCAACCCTGTTTTCCAAAGAAATAAAAACGCCAGATAAGTAATCCTTCCTACAGCGTCTTTATGAGGAATTGATTCTTCACTGCTTAATGATTTTTATTATGTCTATATTAAGAACATTTTCACACAAAATCACAAATAGAATACGTATATGGACATTTATCTTCAAAACCATTTAAAAATATAAATCAAGTTTCACAAACACAAACCAGAGTTATAATGATAAACTGCATGTGGATAGAATTGATTATGAACTTTTCAAATTTATGACCAACATGAAATAAGTTTGAAAAAAGATCTCACATCTGAAATTATTATACTTGGAGAGAAACTAAATACTTTCATTGTATAAATTATCTGTTTCAACACGCAGTACATTATTGTAGAAAACATTGCAATGATAAAAGCTCATTTTTTTTCCAACAATGACGTCACATATATAATTGCAACTAAAATGATACACAGTATGTTTTTAAATAAGACATAAAAATATAAACACACAGTTCTTTTTTTTTATTTTTCGAGTAAGTTAACATTTATTTTAATAGTTTTACTTTTGCTTTAATATTTAATACTTTAGAGCTTGAAAATTGTTCGCTATATCCATATATATCATTTTCCTTGTAAACCTTTAATTTTTAAAATGTCTTAAATGTATGTGCACCTTTACTAAACGGTTATTTGCTGCGCAGGTGTGTTAAGGAAGCAATCAGATAATCTGACTTGACTAAATCAGTTATACAATCTGACGTCATAGTAGGCGAGATGACGTCAATTTTAGAACAGGTTTTCTAAAATGGTATATAGAGATGTAATCAAACTTCTGAAAATAAATAGAAACATACAAATATTAACAAGTATAAAATGTATTTATTTTGATATGCTTTATCTAACACTTGGATTAAAATCTCCGATCGATTTCGTTATAACTGTTCAACAGATAACTTGAGAATTGATCATGTTATGTAACGAGAATTTGGCTAAGACGACAGGTAGAAAGATACGTAAAAGGGGGGTTTCCAAGCAAATACCTTGAATATTGTGAGTGATTCATATAGATTTAAAGTTTGTTAAACAGGTATGCTGATTTATTATCGTCGATTATATCTTTTGTTGAAGACAATCAGGTATGTATGTATCCAGGCCGGCCTCTCCTCTCTCATTTGTGACAAAATAATGCAAAAGAACAACACTAAGCCGTATACCTCAAAACATAATAATGGTACAGTTTGAAAGTTTGCATGCTATTATACTTAAAAAGTGCTGCTAAAATCGAGAAGTAAACATGGTTTAAAGACATTTCGGGTTATATGTATAAAATGCAAAACATCGGGTAGGGTTTCGTGCAAATGTGTGAATTAATTATTTTCCCGACCGGACAGCAGGAATGTAGCAGCACAATTTAGGCATAAGGCATGTTTTTCAGCTATATTATTTACTCAATGAAATTATTAATTCCCGGGTTAGGGTTAGGGTTAGCTCTGCTCTGTTTCCTTTTTTATTAAGGAATATTTTACTATTAATAACAGTCATGTGATGACGTCGTGGTGGTGCACTTCTTAGACACTCTGTTGACTTTATGCAATAGTTAATAATAGTTTACGTTTTATCGGCGGCTTTGATAATTTATCAAACTTAACTTTCTTTAAAAAGTCTAAATTTCCCAAGAAAAGATTTGAAAGTTATCTAAACATACCCGTGATTACTTTTATCTTTACTGTAAATGAATTGTCTGTTTAGTACAATAAATTGTTCACTCAATAACAGCAAAATTTGTTTATTTTTTTCCTAGATATATTTGTTATAATATATGAAAACTTTCAGATATATATTTCTTTTTTCCTTTGAAGTTAAGTATAAAGAGAGCCCTAGTGAGTGGATCCACGTGACGTATGCTCTGATTGGATCTGTAATCACCATGAGCCTAATTGGTCTGCTGTTTTATTTTAAATCCTGGTAAAGACGGATGCATACAGCTAATGAAGAAGCACACTTATTCCTGTCTTAAATATTTAATCTAAGGCGAAACAAATCTGATACCCATTTTTTTCCCTTTCTAATATCAAATGACACTTTATTTTTCTTATTTACTGATCATTTTCTCACGTAGGTTTTCGAGACAAAGTGATCCTCTTGCTCCTACAGGTCATCTCCATACAGGAGCAACCGGTGTGAATATTTTAGTGTCACTAAAATTTAAAAAAAAAAACAATCTAAAGTTACTATAGCTAACATAAGGAGTATTTTAAAATTATTATTAATGTTATTATTAAAATTTTTGAAACAAAAAACAAAGCATACTCATAAAAACAAAAAAAAGAGAAATATAATGCTTGCTTTCTGTTAGAAGAAATTCAGAGGGATCGTGGATATGAATCTCGTAGACACTCATTGTCAAGTGAAGCTGAACAGGTCGTGTCAAGATCACATGACCAACCAGACGTAAATGATTATACGGATTTGAGATTTTCAAGAACGCATTCTCTCTATGACAATTTCTATGGCAATGAAGGTGGACCAGATCCAGATGCACTATCAGTCGATACCCTTCAATCTAAAAGGTGTGTTGATCGTCATGATAAAGAGGTGGAAAACGATGATGATGAATACGATGATGATGATGATGATGAAACATTTTTAACAAGGGAATATGAACGATTTTCTAAACATGTACAATATAATGTCCTGTCTTTACGTAAACCTCCAATAGAGAAAACAAACACTCCAAAATCTGTTGATTCCTTAACTAATCTGGACTACAATACAGACGGAATGCATGATGAATACGATTCGATCGAAATGAAAGAGAAATATAAAAAAGAATTAAAGAAAATAAAAAGTGCACTGTCTAAAAATGAAGTTTGTGAAGAAAGTGTAATAGATGAAACAACAAAGCAATCTATAGAAAGTGTTCGACTGAATCAAAAACTTGACATGATAGTTGATGAGGAGACAAGCATCTTAAAGACAAAACCAAAAATTAGAAGCTTTACTGCTCGAGAATTTGATCACCTGAAGCATTTCTCCTCAAGACCATACAGTTTGGCAAATAGTAGCTGGCGTAAACATCTCACTTCTGAAATGTTGAAACTGAATGGAATATCAGATTATGAGGAAGTTTTACCACCACATACAGATGACGAAAATAAAGCGGATGAACTCAAATTCTCACAGAGTAAAATTCAAAGTAACACGGAAATTTGTGCTGACCAAACGATGGCGGTAATATCTAACGAAAAGGAAGATAAAAACCCGCCAAAGTTCTGTAATAGCAAAAAAGATATAAAGAAATAGATTCATTTGAAAATGAGTCTCATAAAAATACAAAAAGAAAAGACGACAGATGAATAGAGTCAGATATAGAAACAACCACAGCTTTGTTTTATTGACTCCAGTACCCTGTCTGTAGAAATACTGATTCGGAAGAAGAAATAAGCACTAAAATGTCACGAAAAATTGCTCAAAACATGATTATATTTTTAAAAATTACATACTCCGTAATAGAGTAAATGTATAGGTTTATGCATGAAATATCTGGAAATAACAAAGAGTATTCGAGCTCAAAAGTCCATTAAGCAATACAAATCAGGAACAGAGCAAACACGAAACTCTAAAACATCAGAGGTGGGATCAGGTGCCATGGAGGAGTGAGCATCCCCTGCCGACTGTTCACACCCGCGGTGCGCTTCCTGTCATGATCGGGAAATAACGATAAAAACCCATCGACAATTCAGTGTGTTAATAATGGCCTAATAATTAGTATGAAAAACGTCAGTCAACATTTGACTTAATGATAGATTGCATTTCCTGACAAGGCCATTGTGTCGACCATAGAACTTACGAAATTATGACTTTAAACGAAATTTCTGATATTCTTGTTTCATCAACTAGTTTGTCAATGACCTATTTCGTTTTAGAAATTGTTCATACGTAGAGCATGCTCTTGTGTATCGAATCAACTGAGAGATATAAACACCGTAAGCAGGTGATAAGGGTACATTGCTGCATAAGTAAGGGAAGTTGATGATTAAAAAAATACAGTCATCACGTTTATCATAAAGCCTTATTGTTAGATTACTGTTAACGTCTTTTTTCTAGTAAAATATCCAAATATGAAACAGATGTGCCAGACTCTGTGGTATCTTTTATTTCAAGCTCACTGGGATATATCGTATCGAAATAAGAATGGAAAAAAAAATGTTAATTGATAATACGTCGTCGATATATCTAAATGTCGAGTTGAAGGCCACAGCAAGTGTTTTCTTCTTTTCACGTATAAGATTTTGAATAGATTCTGCCTCATGTGAACACAGAAATAGGTCTGCTATAATTGGGGCGCAATCGGTACCCATGGGAATTCCAATAGATTGTTGGAAGACCTAGTCTCCAAAAACCACATAGATAATTTCAATCAGGTACTTAAATGAAATATAAGGATAACGAACAGTAATGAAGCTCAAACGTCCACTGGAACTACAGAACGTAACAGCAGTGCAAATACGGACCTCTAGAAATATTAGACGTAGGATAAGGTTCCTTTGAGGAGTAAGTATACCCTGTTAACCTGTATGTAAAAATAGCATATTAAAAAGAGGACTTTTACTTTCTCATCCATACTTTTTTTAAGATGGTTGAATGGGAAAAACATTTACATTTGCTTCTTTATGTTATATTGAAATGATTTTTTGACAATTTTAGTCTATTTTTATTATATTTTCTTTTGAAATAGTGAAGAAGTCCTGACAGTCAATTACTTTTCTTTCTAAGAAAAAGGGAAAATAGAAGAACTATATCCATTGTCTCGCAGAAGCTTTACAAATTGTAACTAGGAAGTGCACTTATATATTCAGCTAAACAAAATGCATCCCTCCATTTTTTCCCCCCAATTTTTTAATCATTATGCAAACCCATTTACAATTTCTAGCTATCCCGGGTCAGGATAGTTAGTATAACATAAATAACAGAGTAACAAATATTTACTATAGCATTTCTACACATGACACTATCTTACTTTTAAACATATGAGCTTTCGGTAACTTCATTAATAAGCCCATATTGTTTTTAATATTATTTTCTACATAAAGTAACATATCATTTGTTTCAGTTTTGTTCTAACATCTACAAAACATTTTTGATTTATATATCTTATATGCTAGGAAAGATACAAAGGTATTTAAAAATTGTATTTTGGAATTCTGTTCAGAATAAAACCCAAAGATGACATGTTTCCACTGTACTTCAAAATTCAACACAGAACTCAGATTTTTCCATAATATTTGAACATGTACACAATCAAAAAGTAAATGTCTAATATCTTCAATTTTATCACACATATTACAAAAAGCAGATGTTCTGTATTTACATTTAAAAAGAAAACTGTTACAACACAATGTATTATTTAACAGTTTGTAATTAAATTCACATATTCTTTTGTCAAAATGTCTTTTACTTTGTTTTTATATATAAACTTCCAGCTCTCTTTATCAACAGACAATATTTTTTTAAACATTAATTGATAACTTGGAGCTTTAAATTTCTTAAAGAGTAGATTATCGTAGAAAAATTTACACTTTTTATCTTCAATACAATACACACCATTGATAAAATTAAAATAAAACTTTCCTATAGTCTGTATGTATGAACAACAAGTCATATTAAATTTTAAAACTTTTTTATAGATTGCCGTTTTTAATATCTTATATTCACACATCCAATTCGATTTTTGTTTCAGATCAAAGGACAATTCTTGTAGATTTTAAATTGTCCATTTTTGTTAAATAGGTCTTTAACATGTGTTATCCCACTTTGGATCCATTTTTTAAAACATATTGTTTTGTTTTCATATTTAAACATATTATTATTCCATATTGGTTGCTGAGCAAAACTTACATTAGGTAATTTAGTTTCATCGATATATCTTTTACATTCATTAAAACTACAGAATACTTCTTTATAAAAAATCGGGAGGTTTGAAATGATTTTAAAGTCTGAGGGTTTTGTCTCCGATAAAGTTAAAATATAATTGATATCAACATTAAGATGATTTAGATAGCCTTCTACTATTTCGCTGAGTATGCAATTCTTATCTATTAAGAATCTAGTCCACGCCGCCTTTAAAGCCTTAAATTTCAATTCAATATCTATCACACCTATTCCACCATCTTCCTGTTTTCCGATCACAGTATCTTTTTTAATTCTATCGCGTTTATTCCATATGAAATTAAATATGCTGCTTTTAATTTGATGAATATGTTCGGGATTGGGCATTGGTAATATTGAACCCATATAAATAAGTTGTGACGTAGCTAATGAATTAATGACACATGATTTCCCGAAAATAGTCAATTTTCTTTTTTTTTTCCAAGATTCAAAGAGTTTTTCTATATTTTGAAAAGTTTTTACCAATTCAATTCATAACATTGAATTTTATTATGGCCAATGTGTATACCTAAACATCGAACAGCATCATTAGTTGCCTGTATGCCTCCTACATTGATATATTTATCTTTAAGACTACCTAGTAATATACATTGTGTTTTGCTTAAATTAATTTTTGAGCCAGCGTGTTTACAAAATTCATTAACAGTCGTTACTGCAACATTTAAAGAAGATATATCTTTGAAAGCCAGTGTGACATCGTCTGCATGCTAAATATTTTTAATATCTCTTTTCATGTTTGATAAATTAATACCTTGTATTTCATTGTTATTTTTAATTTTAAGGGCCAATATTTCTGCCACAAATAGATACAATAGAGCTGAAATAGGGCATCATTGTCTAATACCTCTATTCATGCTACAAGTTTTAGAGATCCAACTATTGTTGGTTTATTGTATAGAATTTTAATCCATTGAAGAAAATTATCACCAAAGTTAAATTTTTTCAGAACTTGAAAAAGAAAATTCCACTCAACTGAATCAAAAGCCTTTTCAAAATCTAAAAATAGTAATAATCCGTCTCTTTCATTTTCCATACAATATTCATAAATATCTAAAATCAATCTTGCATTTATACCTATGTAACGACCTTTGATATATGCCGATTGTTCATTACTAATTAATTTATCTATGACACTTTGTAATTTTTTTGCGAGAACAAAGGCTATAATCTTGTAATCGGTGTTTGTTAAACTTAGTGATCTGTAGTTTTTAAGATTATTCTTGTCACCCTTCTTAAATAAAAGAGTGATAGGTGCCAATCGCTGAGAATATGGTAATTCTTCTTTTTCAAATACAGTTAATAATACTTCGTACTAGAGATGTCCAATTATATTCCAAAAGCATTTATAAAATTCCCCTGATAATCCATCTAAACCGGGAGATTTGTTGCTCTTTAAATTATGAACTACATCTGAACACTCATCAAATGTTGGAAGTGTGTCGCAAAACTTTCTCTCGCGATCATTGAGTTTTGGACATTCAATGTCTTGTAAATATGACGATATATTGTTATCATCAACAGATTTGCTTGTATGTAAGTTTTCATAAAAAAAGGAACATTTCCTGTAAAATTTCACTATTACTAGCAAATGTTTTATTATTTGTTTTTGATTCAGTTATCGTACTATTTGATTGATTTTTTCCCAATCCTACTTGTATTTCGCTCTCCATCGCTTATCCATTGCGCTTTTGATCTTATTTGAGCTCCTTTAGCAATTTCATCATACATTGCATCTAACTCTTTCTCTAGTTTTCGCTTTTCATTCATATTAATTTCTGAACTATGCAATGATTCAATATTATCGATTTTTTCCTCAAGCAGTTTTACTTTATATTTTATATTATGCTTAGATTGTTTTGCGTATTTAATAGAATAATCACGAACACTTATTTTAAAAGTTTCCCATTTCAAAATTGGATCTAGCGTTTCATCAATATTGTTATATATATCTATTATACCGTGTTTGTAATCATCATTTTCAAGGTGAGATACATTTTATTTCCAGTAACCTGCACCTCTTTCTAGTTTACTAAGATTTAAAGTACATTTAAGATATATGTGGTCACTTAACCGTGTGCTATTATTATGAGTACCTGGAATTCGTCTGACAATGATATTTTTTACACGTTCTATAAAGTCTTTATTTACAAAAATATAATCTATCCTACTCTTTGGACAATTTTCTGCATCACACCATGTATAACCATTGTTAGCAGGATTTTTATTAAGCCATACGTCGACTAAGTCCAGCTTATTTACTATTTTACTTAATTATACCCGCACTTTCTAAAGAAAGTTCGGGTATATTGTTGTTACTCATGTCTGTCCGTCCGTCCGTCCGTCCGTCTGTCACACTCTTATTTCTCAAACTCCTCTTACATTTTTCACAGTAGCCTAATCATATTTTGGGAGATGTTTGGTGGTGTCATGTAGATGTGCAGTAAAGTTTCGGAATTTTCATTTTCACCCTTGGGGTCAAATGGGGGTCGAAAAATGACGTTTTTTATGCAAAAAGCCCCTGGTTCCCAGAACTCCTGTTACATTTTACACAGTAGCCTAATCATCTTTTGGGAGATGGTTGGTGATGTCATGTAGATGTGCAGTAAGGTTTCGGAATTTTCATTTTCACCCTGGGGGTCAAATGGGGGTCGAAAAATGACGTTTTTTATGCAAAAAGCCCCTGGTTCCCTGAACTCCTCTCACATTTTACACAGTAGCTTAATCATCTTTTGGGGGATGGTTAGTGGTGTCCTGCAGATGTGCAGTAAGGTTTCGGGATTTTCATTTTCACCCTCGGGGTCAAATGGGGGTCGAAAAATGACGTTTTTTTATGCAAAAAGCCCCTGGTTCCCTGAACTCCTCTTACATTTACAAAGTAGCCTAAACGTCTTTTGGGAGATGGTTGATGGTGTCATGTAGATGTGCAGTAAGGTTTCGGAATTTTCATTTTCACCCTGGGGGTCAAATGGGGGTCGAAAAATAACATTTTTTATGCAAAAAGCCCCTGGTTCCCAGAACTCTTCTTACATTTTACACAGTAGCCTAATCATCTTTTGGGAGATGGTTGGTGGTGTCCTATAGATGTGTAGTAAGGTTTCGGAATTCTTATTTTCCCCCTGGGGGTCAAATTATTTTTAAAAAATATTTAACATGTTTAAACATCCTGGTTCCCAGAACTTCCCTTATATTTTATGAACTAGCCTTAAATCATGAGTCCTGTGGATATGTAAAAATTGGTTTTAAAATTTGCATTTCCAAGTGGATAGCAAATAGGGGCAGGAAAAAAATGGCCCCTCCCTAACCCATGGGGTCATGATTTGTACAAACTTGAATCTACACTTCTTGAGAATGTTTCCATATTAATCATGCTTTTGTTGTTCTTAAAAAGAAGAATTTTGAAGATTTTTTTCCCTTTTAAATCTCTATAAAACTTTGATCCCTTATTGTGGCCTGACCCTATCCTCAGAGATTATGATTTGAAAACTAGAAATATGTCCATAGGACATAAATGCCCCCCCCCCCCCCCCCGAATGTATATTACTAATGCAACATGAAAATTTGTATGAGTGTATGAAGTTTGATGAGAATATCTTGAACAGTTTCTTTAAAATTGAAACTAAAATCTAAAAAAAAAATGGATATAGATGATAAATTCTCACAAAATTATGTATAAGTGCATGCTTACATAAAAATATCTTAGATTGTTTCTTTAAAACTAAGCAAAATACAAATTAAAGAGAAGGGAGTCAAGGTCACAGAAAAGTGCAAGGTGAAAAGTTTTTGATGCAGTTGAATAGCTCTCACTAATACATATCAGCATATTAGGTTTGATAAAAATATCTTGAATGATTTAATTAAAACTGAGCTTAACACTATTTGAGAAAAGAGAGGTCAAGGTCAAAGGAAAGGTTGAGGTCAAAATGCTGATGCAGTTGAAAAGCTTATATCATTATGTATTTACTATTAGCATAGAAGTTCAATAAAAATATCAGAAATAGTTTATTTAAAACGTAGATAAACACTAATTTAAAAAGTGAGGTCAAGGTCAAAGGAAAAGTCAAGGTCAAAAAAGTTGATGCAATTGATATCTCTCAGCAGTATATATCAGCATATGAAGTTTGATAAATATGTCTTGAATTGTTTATTCAAAACTGATCTAGACACTAATTTAAGAAAAGTAAGGTCAAGGTCAAAGGAAAAGTCAAGGTCAAAAATTTTAATGCAGTTGAAAAACTTACATCAGTATGTATCAGCATATGATGTTTTATTGAAGTCGGACATGACAAACACTATATGCCTCGGCCATATTCATGGCAGGACATAAAAAACTTGAATCTACACTATATGAGGATGTTTCCATATCAAAATGACTAACAAGCAAATTCAAAGAATTGTGGTCCCCTGCTTTCCATGTCCTAATGGGTGGAATGCCATTATTTATGACATATTGCTTCAAATATGCAGGCCTTATCATATGTCATTCAAAAGTAATCACCAAAGTTAAAATTTTTGAAAATTAGGTAAAACATCAAGGTCAAGGGGTAAAAAAAATCATAGCATGCTTGGAAACATCTTGTTACAGGTAATGTACATGTCAAATATAAAAGTCCTATCTCTTCTCAATCCAAAGTTATAAGGAAATATAACATTTTTGAAAAGTAGGTTAAACTTCAAGGTCAATGTCACAGAGTCAAAAGTCATGATATATTTAGAAAGGTCTTGTCACAGATAATATACATGTATAATATGATTGAACACCCTATCTTTTCTCTTTCAAAATGATCATTTAAAATAATGTTAAATTTTTTGAAAAGTAGGTCAAACTTCAAGGTCAAGGTCATGGGTTCAAAAATCATGGTATGTTTAGAAAGTTCTTGTAGGTAATGTACATGTGAAATATGAAAGCCCTCTCTCTTATAATTCAGAAGTTATGACCAAGGTTAAATTTATTGTGACAGACAGACAGACTGACAAACGGACAGACTGACAGACAAATGAGATTTAATGTCCCCTAGGTCCCTTTTGTGAAAACGGACGACAATAATGCTCTTGCTGTTCATGAGAAGAAGATTTATAATGGAAAAAATCCCCTGCATTTTTCTATGTAAATCATTGGATCCCCATATGTGGCCCCACCCTACCCCAGTGGGTCATAATTTTAACAAATTTGAAGCTACACTAAGTCTATGTAAAGAAAGTTTCAACTTTTTGGGCCCAGTCAGTGGTTCTTGATAAGACTTTTTAAAAATGATACCACCAAATTTTCACTAATTCTTGATTATCCCCCCTTGAAAGAGGGTGTGACCCTTCACTTGAACAAACTTGAATCCCCTTTACCCGAAGATGCTTTGTGGCAGGGTTGGTTGAAACTGGCCCAGCGGTTCTAGTGAAGAAGACAAAAATGTGAAAAGTTTACAGGCGGACAGATGGATGACAAACAAAATGTGATCAGAAAACCAGAAAAACTCAAGTGAGCTAAAAACTGATGATCTCAAGTACTTGGAAAGAGTTACAGTATTTGAAAAGCAGTTTCTGTTTTCATGCATTGTTTTCAGAAGCTGAAAAGGTATGACTTGTATCCATGTTGAAAAAACTTCACATTTCAGAAAACAGTATGATTAAAAATAGTTAATCAAGGTGCTTTGAGTAGCAAAATAAGCTAAACTGGTATAGCTAATTCAACCACAGAGCTTAGTGAATTTTAAAATGCACAACCTTTTCAACTCTTAATCATTCTTAAAATATTTATATCATCATTTCTGATTCAAGGGAGAACTAGAGATATGATCAGAAGTATATCCGTTGACTAATAAACATGTACATGTATCTTGTGTTTTTTAAGTCATTAATGTTTGTTTGTTGTTAAATGTCCCTCTTGGGAATTTTTCACTCATATGGAGACACCACCACTTAAAAATAATGAAGACGTACAAGTCGGATTTGAGGTTAACATTCATTTTAGGAATTTTCAACAATTAAGACGTAAAGAGATAACTCCTTCCCCTTGCCCCTTCCCCTTCCCAGACCCCTGTTTGTTCATGTATGCAAACTAGTCTAATACTTTGGTTTGACATAAAAAAAAATGTGAATATATACAAATAGTTTAATGGTTCATCCCTTTGAATGATTTTCATTCCTAATTCTAGGAGGGTACAATGGGTTGACCCAAATTCATGAATGAAATGTCAAGTAATCTTATTATTGATGCACTTTTATTTAATTTGATGTAGTCATATTATGAACATTTCCAGTTCATTAAGAGAGTGGGGATGACCTCCAGGGGTTCATAACCTTAAACCATTAAATGTACATAACATAATAACACAAGAAACAAAATTATGTATAGTCAAATGGAAAAGTTTTCTACTATTTAGGAATCACATGATCATTTGTCATTTCAGGGACAGGGAGCGGCTAGGGAGATTGGAACCCCCCCCCCCCCTGGAATTTGCAGAGTTATTTAAATAGGACTAGAAGCAAATAAAAAATAACTTTGGATGCCCTCCCCCTTTAAAAACATGGACCCCACCATCATTGTTTTTATTTTGTTTGTTTGTTTGTTTGTTTTTTTTTTTTTTTTTTTTTTTTTTTGCTCCTCAGGAAATTCTGGGCTGGAATTTTTTTGGACCGAGGTGTGGACCCCCCCCCCCCCCCGGAAAAAAAATTCCCGGATCTGTGCCTGTAACTGAATGTAATGTCGACAACGGGAGATAACTCTTCAGAATGTGAAATTCGTCTATTGTGGCATTCGATGATCCACTCTCTACCATCGGCTATTCAGTGTCTGAGAGAGAAACGAACGACAACTCTGCATAGGAGATTGCCGATGATCTTTGTTCCTTTTTAAACTTTAACCTAACCAATTGCATTTCGGTTTATTTTACCCCAATCTATACTTAAACTTGTACTTACCGACTGTCATAGATTCTGTCAACTTCATGAAATATAATCCAATTAAAACACAAAATGAATTAATTTCCATTGATATACATGTAACACTGCACCATGTCATATGGCATGTGCAATCTAAAAATGATAATGGTAAAACTAGTACTAGTACTGGTAGGGTGACGCAAGCCCAATGTGATATAGAAATTTTCAAAAAGGTGTTCACATACATATACAGTACAAGAACAAATTTTAAATTATCATAACAAACGATGTTTTAACATAACTTTGCCATCTAGGCCTATTTCAAAAAACAGGCAAATTGTGTGTGTGTTTCGGGGGGGGGGGGTTGACAAAATTGATTGGGTATGGCTTTTCAAGGAGGTTTTTGCCTAATCAAATACTAAAAAAAAGTTTGCACATTTTGATAAATTCATCAAAAACG
This sequence comes from Saccostrea echinata, assembly GCF_033153115.1. Taxonomy (NCBI): domain Eukaryota; kingdom Metazoa; phylum Mollusca; class Bivalvia; order Ostreida; family Ostreidae; genus Saccostrea; species Saccostrea echinata. The sequence continues at coordinate 3,208,097 of NW_026889773.1, read as the reverse complement.
CTTTGTACTAAAATAATATTATTTGTTGTTGAGAAAATAAATTTAAAAAGTTCTAGTTATGGGCCAAACATTTATTTCAGACTGGTAATGAATTAAGTATATGAAATGCGTATAAGAGGTTCATGGGTCACATGGTCACCTGAGCATTTTATGCTCGATTTGACGAATACATGTACTGTGTAAATTATAGAATTATTCGGACTTTTTCCTTGGTAAGCCCAGTATGAAGGAATGTGCATTTAGAGGCAAACACCTTAGTGCAGGTATTACTTTTTCATGACAGCATCTAGTTTTTTATTGGATTTGTCATTTTCTTTATTAGAATTGCAATTGAAATCGCCTTCTATTATGATTGTACTATCTTGCGCAGAAAAAGAAGAAATAAATGTATTGAGAGTATTTAAATAGGCTAACCTATCTGACTCTTTATTGGGTGCATATACGTTAATGATTGTAAATAAATTATCGTCTATTTTTGCATTGACAAGTATTTTTCTTCCATCATTAGACTTATGTACATTTAAAATATCTACATTACATTCTTTGTTGAAAAGAATGGAAACACCTCTACTAAAAGGAGAGTCTGAAAAAGCATGAACTATTTTCCTGTTCCATTTTCAATCATAATTTTCCTCACGTTTTTCAACAAAATGAGATTCTTGTAAAAGTGTTATATCTATTTTACTCTCTTCTAACCACGTAAAAATTTGAGCTCTTTTTTCCGGCGAATTAAGACCTCTTACATTCACCGACAGTAAACTTAAATTTTTCATTTGTCTAGTGTATACAACTGTATAATATTGTCATATAAGAAAAAAAAGGGAAATAAGCTAATTTAAGTCTAATTAGTTTACAAGTAATAAAATATTATACCAATTCATGATAGGATTTTTAAAATATGCCATTTTTTTCTGTAAATAAATATAACACTAAGCACATACCACTGTTCATGAAATGCTGCATCAGACTGACTGGAGAAAATACAGTTACTTTTCATTCTCGGAACTCTCCGTGTCAGGATTACAGCCAGACACATCGCTGTCGGACATTTCTCTAAGTTGGTGTAGCATTTGCACTATTGTTGCGTTGGTTCGAATGTTCTTTTTGTTTTTGCTTTCTTTCGTCTTTTTGTAGAATCACTCAGCTTTCTTTTCCGAACTTTTTTTGCAATTTTTTTTCATAAGGACACCAAGAGTATTTTTTTCCCGGCCAGTATTCGGGTTTAGTGTTGCGCGTACCATCACGGTCTAGCCCTGAGCCCCATTCATTGTTGTATGTTGCTTCCACAAAAACTTTAGATTGCTCAGAGGTACACAATTTATCTCTGAAAACGGGTACCTGGACACATTTGTTTTCCAAGATCTCCTCCATAACACACACCTTGGTAGACTCCCACTGATCGTTAGATTTTTTTTCCTAGGCGTATAGCGGAAAGGGCATCATCGGCATCCTTAATGATATTGGCAGACTCTAGGTCACCACACTTTACTGCTTTAATGTACTGAAAGGCATGCTCCGCCGACTTGTGTTTGACACCAAAGATATCCATATCGCATGGGTAAAAATTGGATAGAACATCCTCTGCACCACAGAAAGGGGTCAAATGCTTTTGTCGCTGGTAATGAGGGCATGCTTCATTCCCGGGGGAGTGGCCAGGTTGTTTACATACCTTACAGCAGGTATCGAATGTACAATTAGAACGAGTGTGGTCAGTTTTCCAGCAATTTGTACATAGAAGGTTTATATCCTTTTTGGGTTGACCGTAGTGAAAAAGCTTACACTGAATACCACCACAGTAATTAATTCTGGGTAGATATTTTCCGTCTGGAAGAGGCTCAATATACATGAATCTGGTCCCATTTAGAATACTTGTCATCCGGTTTGTGTCTGGATGGCGGATTTTTTCGTACATAATTTTACTTGTTAATTTGACATTCAGCTTGTTAAGTAGTTCCTGTACCGCGGAATCGGCTACAGAGAGGGGGAGACCACATATCCGTAGTTTAAGAGTTTTTTGAGTTACAGATGTAGCATTAGAGGTGTATGGGTTCGTATCATAAAACTCCCTCCATTTTTAAATCTTGTACTACATAAAACTCCCTCCATTTTTAAATCTTGTACTACATAAAACTCCCTCCATTTTTAAATCTTGTACAATATGAAAAGTATCTTGTCTGATTGCATGCATTGAGTTATGTATAATATAATTTCAATCTCAAAAAAGAAAGAGTGCCGAAATCTCATGGGAAATATATGTCGTTTTAATCAATATATATTGTAGAAGTCTTCAGCAATATTTAATTATGTAATGAATTTCTAACTAAAGCATGGTAATAATAATCTGGGTTACATTATTGCTTTGTGTTTATTTAATTTACCGTGAACAAACTCGATAGCATTTCTAAACCCTTTTTATATGCAAAATACTACCAACTGTTTAAGGAGCTTTGCTTCGATAAACGTTTTATTTAGGAGAGGAAAATTTTCTTTACAAAATCCTAGAAGCAGAAAGGATAATAGAAATGGTATATCATTATTTAAAAAATAACATTCTGATTGTACATACAAGTACTTTGAAGTAGATGTTATAAAGATGCTTGAGTTTCTGATTGACACCTTCTATGTAGTTTTGGTAGAAAATAATAATTATAATAATTTGTTTGAAGAGGGTAACTCAGTTAGTGCGAGCAGTATTCTTTCTTGGGGCCCTCTATATAAATTTCAATTATGCACACTGATACATAATATATTCTAAAGTAAAATAAAACAATATACATTGACAATAAATGCAATATTTTATTAATGATGAAACAATCCGGGAAAAGTTATTCCAGTACAAGCGGTATTTTAGTCATGTTTCCGCTAGATGGCGTTGTTGGCCACATAGGGTATAAATACAAGTGAAGCGGCAGAGCTGTGTTAATTGCGAAGTTGATGCTGAAGTGGCAACACAAGCGGCGGACCATTAATGATCAGAGGTAACTTTTAGTTAATGATAATAAATAAATATTTAAAGCGTTAGACGTGACTGAACAAGTCTTTCCTGGCTTTAAATATTATTTATTACCAAGAAAGCTACCGAGGGAGCCAGTAAGAGCCGAGCTGTAAGAGCCGGTTATCATAAGAGATGAGCTGTAAGAGCCAGTAACCATAAGAGCTGAGCTGTAAGAGCCAGTAACCATAAGAGCCGTGCTGTAAGAGCTAGTAACCAGAAGAGCCGAGCTGTAAGAGCCGATCGCTTAGGAGTCAGCGTCACTTTGATTTATTGTACCTAATTGATTAAAGACAAGTAGTCTAAACATTTATCTGTATATATTGCTTAATCACATATTTGTATATTTTGATCCTGCCAGGTCCTCAGAAAGTTAACTGGGGGAATTCAGCCGCCTCTGCTATTTGTTATTATATTATTAGATTTCACGCTACAAGTTTTTGGTGGCAGCGGTGGGATACTACCTGGTAGTATTTTATTGAATTTTTTTTCTTTGTTCAATATCGTTAATCATGAATATTGATGAGGTCAATGCTACAATACGAGAGCTCGAGAGCCAGATTGCCTCATATGAGCTGGAGCTTTCACAAAGGAGCCACTCCACACCTGTAAGGACGCCAAATAAAGATCGTCAGATTACAGACTCAGGGTTTGCAACCTCACATGCTGTAGATGATATTGAATTAGAAGAACAAACTGGAGCTAGGAGAAAATCTGTAAGATTCGGGGATCGTGTCGGTACTGCAAAGGAATCAATGGAGGATGAATTCGACCTTAGCCCTTATTTGAAAAAGAATGAACAGGAGACGCCCGGAAGAAGACGTGAAGATCCAGTATCAAATGAAACCATTAGGAGGAAGCCAAGAGCCTCGTCTCCCAGCACTGGAGTCCAGTACGCTACCAGTATGCGTGATACAAGCCCAATTCTACAATCTAGGAACCGTCAACATTCTCAAAACATAAAGCCGGCAACGTATGATGGTTCGACGTCTTGGCTTGATTATAAATCACATTTTGAAGCATGTGCAAAGTTAGGTAATTGGGACGAAACAGAGAAGGGGTTGTACTTGTCCGTATCTCTAAGAGGCAGTGCTCAAGGTGTTCTTGGAAATTTATCGGATGGTAAAGAAATGAGCTACAAAGAGCTGATATCTGCATTAAGTGACAGATTTGCTCCACCAGACCAAGTAGATTTATATAGAGCTCAACTGAGAGAGCGGAGACAGAGAGCATCAGAATCCTTGCCAGAGCTTGGTCAACAAATCAGGCGTCTTGTGAACTTGGCATATCCTACAGTACCTGCAGATGTAAAGGAAACTCTAGCTAAGGACCATTTCATTGATGCCTTAGCCATATCTGATATTCGGTTAAGAATCAAGCAAGCCAGACCAAAGAATTTAAATGAGGCTGTTAGAAATGCAATCGAACTAGAGGCTTTCCTTAAAACTGAACAAAGATTGGGAGGCGTGAATTCATCTTTGAGAGCTGTTGGACAAGACACATCTAGGGATGAATTAACAGTAGAGTTGAAAGAGGTGAACAATACCATACTGAATCTTCAAAAGTCGATGATGTCCATTGTTGAAGAGCTGAAAGAGCTAAAACAAAAACATGGTGATCTACAAAAAGACAAATGGACAAAGAAACCTGAATGGAAGAAAAACGCTACTTGTTATAACTGTGGCAAGAGGGGACATCTCAAAAAGGAATGTCGCTCAAAACAGAATCCCCAGAATGTCAATAAAAACCATGCAGTGCAGAGAGGAACAAAAGAAACAAAAGAGTCATGCAAAACGGAGTCTCCTGAAAAAGTAGGGATTACTGGGGATGCTGGTATTTTTGTTAAAGCATCTATTGATGGTTTTGATTTAAACATATTGGTTGACACAGGAGCTACACTGTCTCTTTTGGCTAAACATGTATATGATAAACTTCTCGAAAGCAACAGCTCACTTGAAACTTTAAAGATAGTCAGCCAGCCAGTGTTATCAGCAAGGAATGACCCTCTTACGATTTATGGGAAACTCAGTGTCCCAATCCTTATAAATAACATTTTGTATAGCACCGAAGTTGTTGTTACAAATTTGACTGTCGATGCAATTTTGGGGTTAGACTTTTTGATCGGAAACAAATGTGTTGTCGATTTAACAACGCAGATTTTGGAAGTAAATGGGAAACCCTCACCTTTGAATAAAGCGGGTCATATTGGATGTTACCGTGTTGCTGTGGCAGAAACCATTCATATACCACCTAGGTCTGAAATTGTCATGAATTGCAACGTGTATATACCTGACAAGGTGCCATTGCCAAGAGGTTTAGGGATACTAGAAGGCGATAAAGACTTTCTGAAATCTGAAAGAGGGATAATTGGCAAGGTGCTTGTCACGAACCAAAACTCCGTTCCTTGTCGACTGATGAATCCTAGTCCAGATGTACAAGTCATTCATAGTGGAACTGTTGTTGCAAATTTGACACCAGTTGATGGCATAGTAGAAGAATCACATCAAGCACCAACAAAACAGCTAAAAGAATTACCAAAAGCTCTCAAAGAATTGCTTGATAGATCAAGCAAAGGACTGAGCCAGCAACAGACCGAAGAACTGAAGTCATTACTCTTGCGGAATGTAAATTTGTTTTCTAAAGATGACAGGGATTTTGGAAGAACAGATATTGTAAAACATTCCATAAATACAGGGTCAAGAGTACCGATAAGACAGCCTCTGAGAAGAACTCCTGTTCACTGGAAGGACAATATAGACAAACAGATTGAAGAGATGCTCAAGTCAGATGTCATAGAAAAATCAACAAGTCCTTGGGCGGCCGGAGTAGTTCTTATTCGGAAGAAAGATGGGAGCCTTCGATTTTGCGTAGATTATAGAAAATTGAACGACGCTACTATCAAAGACGCCTATCCTCTTCCGAGGATAGATGAGTCCTTGGATCATCTTTCAGGATCCTCCTGGTTTTCAACCCTTGATCTATCATCGGGATATTGGCAAGTTGAAGTAGATCCCGTTGATAGACCAAAGACAGCGTTTATTACAAAAAAGGGTTTATATCAGTTCAAGGTAATGCCGTTCGGACTGTGCAATGCTCCGGCGACCTTCGAACGCCTCATGGAGACAGTCCTGTGTGGTCTCCAATGGGATATATGTCTTATATATCTCGATGATATTATTGTGTTTAGCAAAACCTTTGAGGAAATGACAGAGAATCTGCAGAAGGTCTTTGATAGATTACAGTCAGCTGGGCTCAAATTGAAAGCAAAGAAATGTACTCTTTTTGGAGAGCAAGTTGAATACCTTGGACATATTATCTCCAAGGCCGGAGTAGCAACAGATCCTAAAAAGATAGAAGCTATCAAACACTGGACAGAGCCGACATCTGTTAAAGAAGTAAGATCATTCATTGGGTTATGCAGCTACTATCGGCGCTTTGTGAAAGATTTTGGTAAGATTGCAAAACCTTTGCACAAGTTAACAAACAAAGATGCCAAATTTAAATGGACTGAGGAATGTCAGTCCGCATTTGATCAATTGAAAGGTTTCTTGGTCAATGCACCTATACTAGCTTTCCCTGACTTCAGTAAACCTTTTGTTCTTGACACAGATGCCAGCGACATGGCCATAGGAGCCGTCTTATCACAGAGCCAGAACGGAGCAGAGAGAGTCATAGCGTATGCTAGTAGGACACTCAGCAAGGCAGAGCGAAAATACTGTGTCACCAAGAAAGAGCTATTAGCTGTCGTCTCTTTCGTAAAATATTTTAGACATTATCTGTATGGACGGATATTTGTGGTTCGCACCGACCATGGCTCGCTACGATGGCTCCTCAATTTCAAACAACCAGAAGGCCAACTAGCGCGTTGGATCGAGATTTTGGGCATGTATGAGATGACTGTCGAACATCGCCCAGGCACTCAACACAGGAATGCTGATGCCCTCAGTCGACGTCCCTGTGGCAAATGTAAATACGATCCAGACTGGGAGGCTCACCTTCAGGCGACGATAGAAAAGGAGCCCAATAAAGTCCTTGGTGTTTCCAGTGGAAGCGAAGATGGTTCAAGTAATAACAATGAAGATGAAGAATTTTCTCTTGCTGATCTGCAGAGTAAAGACAAGGAAATTAGTCTAGTGAAACATTGGCTCGTGAGCAAAGACAAACCAACGCAAACTGACCTTAGTTACAGTGGAGTCATGTCAAAGTCTCTTTGGGCACAAAGAAATATGCTGGAGATAAAAGGTGACTTGCTTTATAGGAAATGGAAAGATGACAAAGGAACTACTCTCCAAGCGATCATTCCATTTCAAGACAGACGCAAAGTTCTGGCATACTGTCATAATCACAAAACAGCAGGACACTTAAGAGTCAGAAAGACACTTAGTAAGGTTAGACAAAGATTTTATTGGCCCGGTTTGCAAAGAGACGTGAGACATTATGTAAAAGGATGTGAAGTATGCACCAGATCTAAAGGTCTGACGAAAACAAAAAGAGCTCCAATGAAAACATTGGGAGCTGGTATGCCAATGGAAAGGATTGGTATTGATATTGTGGGAGAATTGCCTCGAACAGAGGTAGGCAATCGGTACATAGTTGTTATCTGTGACTATTTCACGAAGTGGGTTGAGGCATTCGCGATGCCAAACATGGAAACAGTCACTATTACCAAACTGTTGGTTGAACAGGTGATATCACGATTTGGGGTGCCGGGATCTGTGCATTCAGACCAAGGTAAGCAGTTTGAAGGGAAAATTTTCACTGAAATGTGTAAAATATTGAATATCAAGAAAACACGTACAAGTCCTTATCACCCAGAATGTGATGGACTTGTCGAAAGGTTTAACAAAACCTTACTCACGATGTTGAGGACTCTTGTAGATGAGAATCAGTCAAACTGGGATGATCTGTTACCTTATGTGTTGATGGCTTATAGATCAGTGGAAAATGAGACCACTGGATTTAGCCCCAATTATTTGATGTTGGGAAGAGAGGTTGGTACACCTCTTGATATTCTTTTTGAGATGCCATCTAATATTAAGGAGATCCCTGCTCAGAAGTGGGTTTGGGAGCTTAAAGAAAAAATGGAGTTAGCACATTCATTTGTGAGAAACAATTCAATAGGCTCCATGCTCAGACAAAAGAGTCTACATGACACAAAGTTAAGTTGGCAGACATTTGAGAAAGGAGATGAGGTTTACGTGTATTTTCCACGATATGCTGTTGGGAAATCTCCTAAGCTCACACAGTTTTGGCGAGGTCCATTCATAGTAGAGGGAAGATTTTCTGATGTCACATACAAAGTTAATTGTGGTGCAAAAGGAAAATCTCAGGTCATACATGTCAATCGTATGAGGCCAAAGAATCCCCAAGTGTTGAGAGGAGAAGTAGCTTCTTCTGATACTCAAGACTTAGGCACTGATGATATTCAGGAGGAGGAAACTTTGCTGTTTGAGAGTAATAGTAGAATCTAACCCGAAAACCGCAGAGAGAGATGAAGACCAAAATATCTCTCCGATTATGTTGTTGATATATAACTCCTTTCATATTTGTTTGCCAGAAAGAATTATTCTGTAGATTTTAGTTACTGCTATTATCTTTTGACATACATGTATACAAATTATGCTATAGCACTATTCATAAAAATGTTTCTGTTTCATTTTAGACAATGCCTCTAACCAAGCTCACACCTAGAAAAGAGTCAAAATGTCCCATGTGTCGATTTAAGACTTATGACATGGCGGAAATGACTAGGCACATCACCGAATGTGGGTTGAAACACATTGAAAGGAAATTTTCTTGTGATAGAGAGGATTGCAACTTTACTACTAATAAAATGGGAAATCTTACAAGACATAAGAAGAGACATATTGAGCAGGAGGGGCAGAATGATGATGTTCGACAAATCACATCTTCACATTACAAGAATCAGAAAAGTGACAAGGAAACAGCAAGTGAGAGTTCACCATCTGCGGATTGCAATGATAAGAATAGTACCTCACAGGATGCTGGTGAAGGAAAGGCAATCTCGGAAGAGGAGTGGATAGATGCCGACCCAGGGGATCTGCGAAGCATATTAGGCGATGTTTCTGAGACTGATAATGAACGGGAAGAGGATCCAAATGCAAAAAAAAGTTAATGAAGATGCAAATATTGGAAGAATCTTTCGGAAACCTACAACTCCAATGCCGATATTTGCTCCTAAGCGCAAGGACCCCCTTGTTGCATCTTCTGGACTTCCAGGACGCCCTTTAGTAAGAAAACCTCAGGTTTGTGAAACTGGTACACAAACAGAAAGGAAGATTCGAAGAGTAGAATGGACAATTACCAGGTGGAGAGAAGGTGAAAGGGACTTTGAGCACATTGTGATGATTGAAGAAGATTGATGAGTTTGAGAGACAAAAGACTGAGCAGAGAAAGCAAAAGTTTGTTTTGTCAATTTGAAATTGTTGTATGCGTATAATTTCCTAAAAGATGAATGTATCAATATCTGATTAATCATTACTTCGAAATAATCAATAAAGCAGGTAGCTGAGTTGTATTATAATATATTTGATAAAAAAAAAAATGAGCATGCGAGGTCGCATGGATTTTGAGGCGTGGGTAATGGAACAATCCGGGAAAAGTTATTCCGGTACAAGCGGTATTTTAGTCATGTTTCCGCTAGATGGCGTTGTTGGCCACATAGGGTATAAATACAAGTGAAGCGACAGAGCTGTGTTAATTGCGAAGTTGATGCTGAAGTGGCAACACAAGCGGCGGACCATTAATGATCAGAGGTAACTTTTAGTTAATGATAATAAATAAATATTTAAAGCGTTAGACGTGACTGAACAAGTCTTTCCTGGCTTTAAATATTATTTATTACCAAGAAAGCTACCGAGGGAGCCAGTAAGAGCCGAGCTGTAAGAGCCGGTTATCATAAGAGATGAGCTGTAAGAGCCAGTAACCATAAGAGCTGAGCTGTAAGAGCCAGTAACCATAAGAGCCGTGCTGTAAGAGCTAGTAACCAGAAGAGCCGAGCTGTAAGAGCCGATCGCTTTGGAGTCAGCGTCACTTTGATTTATTGTACCTAATTGATTAAAGACAAGTAGTCTAAACATTTATCTGTATATATTGCTTAATCACATATTTGTATATTTTGATCCTGCCAGGTCCTCAGAAAGTTAACTGGGGGAATTCAGCCGCCTCTGCTATTTGTTATTATATTATTAGATTTCACGCTACAATGATACAGTCCACAGATATACAATATTTAAATTTCAGTTGATCGTTGGTCTATTATATATTTTCTTGTCTTGATTTTAAAATTTTGAAGTATTGGAGACATTTTTACATTTAAAGGTAAATTGTTCCACAATACTGCACCCGAATATTGAAAAGAATTTTGAAATATTTAAGTATTGTGTTTTGGGACACACAAGTCAAATTAGATTCAGATCTTAGATGGTAGGAATCGGATGATTGGTAATTGAACATTTCAGACAGGTAGTTCGGACTTGCTCCGTAAAATGTTTTATACAATAACACTAACTTATTTACAGCCAATTGTTCATGTACTGACAGCCAATCAAGTTTTTCAAATAAAGATTTTAATGGCGTGTCATTGGTGGCATCAAAAATGCAGCGAGCTGTCCGTTTTTGCAACTTGTGAATCCTCTCGAGGCTAGTGGCTGATGTATTACCCCAAATGTTAAACGTTTATTTACTCCTGCGTACTAGAGATAATAACTTTACAAACAGCATTGATATGTGTTTTAAAATTAAGCGAATTTTAATAGGAAGTCCAAGTATTTTTTTTATGTGTGACACTCTCAGGACAACGATTTGAAATTAGTAAATTTAGAGTTTGGCTGGTCAGTTTTGTCCGTCTTTGACGTGTGCCTAACAACATGCATTTGTTTTACTAGTGTTCAAAATCATCTGATTCTGAGAGCACCATGTTTCTATATTGCTTAAGTCAGAGGATAACATATTTCGAATGGAAGAAACATTACTGTCTGAAACGTGTAAAGTAGCATCATCAGTAAATGATTCAATGCTTGAATTTTCAACGAATAATGGGAGATCATTAATGTAAAATAAGAAGAGAAGTAGACCTAAAATTGATCCGCTGTGACTAACCTTTTCCCCCCAAATTTTATATTACCAAGTTGGACTCTCTGAAATCTACAGTTTAAGTATGAGTCAAACCATTGTACTGCTTTGGGGTCAAAATTGTAGCTACGTAGTTTTTTGATCAGAATATTATGATTCACTAGATCAAAGGCCTTGTTGAAGTCAAAAAAGATTATGCCGATAACTTTACTATTATCCATTTCTTGCAACCATTCATCAATACGTTTAGTAAGATCAGTTTGGCATGAGTGTGATTCTCTGACACCTGATTGTGATTAGTATGAAAAATCAAAGTCTGATAAAAAATTACGGATATGATTAGCTACATGTTTTTCAATTATTTTTGACAACGTGGGAAGGATAGATATTGGTCTATGAATACCAGGATCAAGTCTATCTCTTGTTAAAATAATCTAACCGTGCCTCGGGACAGGCCCTCACCACAGTTAGAATGCCTCTCATTTACACGTAATGTAGCAGAAAATTGCAGAATCGCTCCGGAACGAAATTTGAGAAAATTAAGTTGCATTGAAAGTAACAGTCAAATTAATCATAAAAAACATTTTTGAGATTGCAAATTCCTTTTATCTAAAAAATTAATCCATGTAATGGAAGAATTCAACAGTTTTTCACCAACGTGTTTTACTCGTTTCAAATTTACACACCATGTTGACATTGGGAATTTTCGAGATTTTTCATAGTAAATGCAGTGAGTTAGAGATATCTCCCGTAATTTCTTTGCTACCTTGACAATACACGGAACGCATTCTTTCGTTAAACTGGGTCTGTAGGACATTTATCATTTTAACGATAGAACATTCTATCTAGTTTATCTCCTTTCTTGTATATTCTTGTTACCATTGCAAATTTTAGTTCGTTTGGAACTATTCCTGTAGATATAATGACATTGATTAAATGAGTGCCAGATTTGTATATGATTGCATGATATCGATGCAACATGCTTATCAGGTCTTCCAACAATCTGTCGGAAGTCCCACGGTTTCCAATTGCGCTCCGTTATTAGCAGATCTATTTTTTTATTCATATGAATCAGAATCTATTCAAAACCTTAAACATTAGAAGGCAATTGCTGTGGCATTTACCTCGACATTTGCATATAATGTCGACGTATTATCGATTAACAATAGTTTCTTCCATTCATATGTCAACTCGATATATGCCAGTGAACTTGAAATAAAAAATACCACAGAGTCTGACACATTTTTATTCCTGAATGGTAATTTTAAAAAAAAAAAGAAAAAAAGGCATTAACATCTATCGTCAACATCCCTTACTTATGAAGCAATATACCCTAATGAAGCATATGGGGTTTATGTCTCTCAGTTGATTTGATACGCAAGAACATGCTCCACGTTCGAACTATTTCTAAAACGATGTAAGCTATTGACAAATAATTTGATAACACAGGGATATCAAAAGTCTTGTTTAAATTCATCATTTCGCAAGTTCTATGGTCGTTACAATGAAACTGTCAAAAAATATAGTATACCATTCAATGGAATGCTGACTGACATTTTTCATACTTCCTGTTGGACCATCTTTTTTAAACACTGGATTCTCTTCGGATTTTTTTCCCCGTTTTTCTTTCGTTTTGACCGACTGTGCCAATAAGTACCCGACGGCTGTGACCGGTCGACATGGGTTGCTTATTCCTCCATCGCACCTGATCCCGCCTCTGATGTTTTTAAATGTACCTGATTGCTCTGCCCTCGATTTATATTTTTTCCAAGAAATTTTGAGCTTCATTACGATTTGTTATCTCTATATTTCATTAAATGAGTGACGTAAATAGATATTTTTAAAAATATTGAATTTTTCCAGACATTTCTAGGGATTTATTTATTTATTTATTTATTTTATTTTATTTTATTTTATTTTTTAATTTTATTTTATTTTTTTTTTTTTTTTTTTTTTTGTATGTTTTATCAATTTTAACATTTTTGTTGATTTGATTCCTCTCAGCAATGTAAAATATCCTGACATTAATGCAAGTACACAGCTCGATATTCCTGAAAAACCTAAGTAGCGCCCAGTACAATATGAAACCTTAATTAATTACATCTTTTGTATGTGTAAATCCTCCAAAACTATTGTACTAATAAATATAGATTTTTTTTCAAAATACATGAAGCAGCACAAGATACAAACTGGTACCGTGATCTATTTACTTTTGAATGTGGAATGTCGCCAGTACATATGCATGTAATATCATGTGATTAAATTCCATAAAGCCCGAGGGGATTTGCTGTAGATCTGACTATATAACAACCAGTATTTACAACCTTGATCTTGAGGAATTTTTAAAATGCTGCCTTATTTCTTATATTTACATTTGTTACTGATTTATAAGTAATATTAAGGAAAGCATTTTCAAATGTAAATATTTGTTTCTACTCCTTGTTTATTGATAACCATTGATTGATTGTTTGTTGTTTTATGTCCCATTCGAGAATTTTTCACTCATATAGAGACGTCACCATATACCGGTGATGGACTTCAAATTTTGACCTTTACTCGGCACCCAGGGCCATTGAGCAGTGAGGGATCTTTATCTTGCCAACTCCTGCCGTAACACGAGACCTCGGTTTTTAAGGTCTCATCCGAAGGACCCGCAACTCTCACTTCAAAGTGCCGAGTGCGTGGCGATGGAACAGTTGCTACCCATTTTTTATCGACTTAGGTTAGTCGCGGCTGAGATTCGAACTCACGACCTCCCGATTACGGAGCGAGCGCTCTACCGACTGAGCTACCATGAACGGTGAATACAACTGAGAACACATAAGTTAATGTTACAAAGACTTCAACAACCTCTTTTGAGGGTGGCTTTTCGCAAGTTCGACGATCGTTATTATGATCTCATTGCAATGAAATATGAAGATGATGAAAAGTACTCAATCTCGAAATTCCAATGAAACGATACAAATTTGGAGCAAACACGGACCTCAAAATTTAGATGTGGGATCAGGTGCCATGGAGGAATGAGCATCCCCTGCCGACCGGTCACATCCGCCAGGTGCTCCTTGTTATGATCGGGAAACAAAAACCGGAAAATCCATTGACATTTCAGTGTATATATAATGGTCTGACAATTTGTATGAAAATCGTCAGTCAGTATTTGACTCAATGATAGGTTGTATGTGCTGACAAGGTCTTTGTATCGACCGAAAAGATCGAAATTGCGAAAAGATGACTTCAAACGAAACTGTTCATATCCTTGATATCCTCAGTTTGTTTGTCAATAGCTTGCGTAGTTTTAGAAATTGTTCAAACGCAGAGCATGCTCTTACGTATCGAATAAACTGAAAAACATAAACCCATATGCAGGTGATATGGTGTATTGCTACATAAGTAAGGGAAGTTGACGAAGTTGGAGTCATCACGTTTATCATAAAGCTTTGTTGCTGGGCTACCATTAACGTCTTTTTCTAGTAAGAAATCTAAATATGAAGCAGATGTGTCAGAATCTGTGATATCTTTTATTTAAGCTCACTGGGATATATTGAGTCGACATATGAATGAAAGTAACTATTGTTTATTGATAATACGTCGTCGATATATCTAAATGTCGAGTTGAAGGCCACAGCAAGTGTTTTCTTCTTTTCACGTAGAAGTTTTTGAATACATTCTCTTGATATGAATACATAAATAGGTTTGCTAATAAGGGGGCGCAATTGGTACCCAAGGGAATTCCAACAGATTGTTGGAAGACCTGATCTCCAAAAACTACATAGATATTGTCAATCAGAAACTCAAGCATCTATTTAATATCAACTTCAGAGTACCTGTGTACAATCAGAGTCCTTTTTAACAAATAATTTTGTAAATGACCAATGACGAGGAAAGTTTATTTACGAGTTCCATTTTTATTGTAAAAGCAGCTGTCTATGATGTCAAAAAGCCTGGATTTCAATTTATCGTGGGGAATGTTTATGTAAAGTGTTGAAAAATCGTACGTTTTGATGCTATTGATTTTAGTAAAATTTTGTGATTTCAAAATATAATCTATCCTTGGGTTGTATTTGAAAGATAATTGTCTCGAAAACATTCCTATTTTTAATACATCTAACCAAGATTTTCAATAGATATCCATGCATGGAAACAATTTACTGCAAAAAATGTAAGGTAGAATAGATTTGTACATATAATTAAAAAAATTACTAATATCTAGGCCAACATATATTAGTTTGTGTCAGGAATTGTTTTTCTATGAAAGAATTTTTGGATCTAAAACCTTTAATATTCATATTCAATTCCTGTTCGTTTCAGCACAAAGTTGTTTTCCGGACGTAAGAATACAATGATTCTAAACAGTATGGATACAGGTCACAGATATATTCCCCTTGGGCAATAAACCTCAACGTACTTTTTATCACTTCTAATGATCCTAATTGTAATTTTTTTTATTTTTGAAAGAAAGATTTTTTTTCTCCCCAAACCTTAACGTTTAACATATCAAAACTGATTAAACAATTGGAAGCATTTGGCGTTCTAAAAGCCTTCAGAAATTCTATAAAATTGGTTCATGATAAATTAAATTACAAAACAGATGGCAATTCTTATGCTATAATTTAGTTAAAAACAAACAAAAATTAAACATTACAACAGATTTATACAATAAAGAACAAAGAACATCCATTTAAACTTGTCTTCCTTCTAACAAGATTACGGCACTCTTCTTAATTTTGAAATTATTTTAATCGTAACTTTAATCATAGAAACAGAAAAATGATTATTGTATTAGAAAAAAGAAATGGAGGACATGCATTTTGTTTAGTTGAACATATAAGTACACATTCTCTTTACGATTTATGAAGGTCCTGAGGGACACAGACAGGAAAGTCCTTTTTTTCCTAGAAAGAAAAATAAACTTCTAATTGAATAGGATATGGTCCATAATGTCATTAGAAAATATTAGAAATGGACTAAAATTATTATAGGTCTTAAAAAAGAAAATGAACGAGACAGCGTAAATGTTATTCCCATTAAACCATAACCTCCATCGGACACTAGTATACATGAGAAAATAGAGAGTATTATTAATTATTGTTCGAAAATAGAAAGTATTATTTATTATTCTTTCAATATTTTCACATAAAAGATTTGATAACCCTTCATCACCCTTTATAGTTTACTCCACTACAGATTATGTAATTTAAAATATAAAATATAATCAAGCAGTTATGTTAAGGTAGCACAAAGATCAGAACTCGGCGAATTTACACTTTTTTGTAAAATCTAACTCTGATAAATCGGAAAAGTCATGGATATTTTCTATTATTATCCATTCAATGAAAGTCAATGAGACTTAGACTAAAGGAGGCCTCCACCACGACGTCATCATGTGACGTCTTTAAATAGAAAAAGATGCCTTGATGAAAAAGTGAAAAGTTCAACCCCTGGAATAATTAATTTTTATTTGTAAATATACTTACTTGGGTACCAGTTGTTATTAGCAGACCTTTTTTTTGTATTCATGTGAAGCAGAATTTTTCAAAAATCCTGTACATAGAAAAAAAAAAACACTTGCTGTGACCTTCAACTCGACATTTAGATATATCGACGATGTATTGTCAATTAACAATGCCTATTTCCATTCTTATGTCGATACGATATATACTGGTGAGCTTGAGATAAAAGACAGCACAGAGTCTGACACATCTGTTTTAGATTTGGATATTTTACTTGAAAAGACGCTAATGGTAATCTACCAACCAAGCTTTATGATAAACGTGATGACTTTAACTTTTCAATCGTCAACTTCCCTTACTTATGCAGCAATATACCTTCATCACCTGCATACGGGGTATATATATCTCTCAGTTGATTCGATACGCAAGAGCATGCTCTACGTATGTGGAATTTCTAAAAGGAGATAAATTATTGACAACAAAGTTGATGAAACAAGAATATCAGCTGTCTCGTTTAAAGTCATCATTTCGTAAGTTCTATGGTCGATACAATGACATTGTCAGCAAAAACAATTTATCATTGAGTCAAATGCTGACTGACGTTTTTCATACTAATTGTTAGGCCATTATTTACACACTGAATTGTCGACGGATTTTTCCGTTATTTCCCGATCATGACAAGGAGCACACGGCGGGTGTGATCGGCCGGCAGGGGATGCTCACTCCTCCATGGCACCTGATCCCACCTCTGATGTTTAGAGGTCTGTGTTTGCTCTGCTCCTATTTTGTATTGTTTGATGGACTTTTGAGCTTGAATACTGTTCGTTATCTCTATATATTTCATTAAATTCATTTCTGGACCATAAAAAGTGCTGCTAGAATCCTACATTCCTATCACAGAAATAAAAATTTCACACTTTAGGATGAAATCTTACGAAAATTTTTACGTTTTGTAAATAAGATCGAAAAGTTTTCATCAATTTCCGTTAACCACACGATTCTAACAGCACTTTCCAAGAACTATATAATAACGACTTTCGATAGAAACAAAAATTATTTTTTAAAGAATGCGGCGTAGTGTTGAACTTTTGCATTTTTGTTGTTACGAAGACAGGGGAAAGGCTGAAAAACACACCCTGTCCTCATTATACGAAGAAATTGTACATATAAATCAATGTACCTTATTCATAAGCTTTAATTCTGCATGATTCAAACATGATATTCATGTTTAATGCTTTTAAACTCCGATTTCATATGTTTGTTAACATGAATTCTCTTTACGTTTCATTTTTACTCTGCAAATACTGATCAAGAGTAATGACGTCATGGGTTAGGTATTAAACCCCCGTGACAAATACATACCTATTAACATCACCCAGAGACGACAAGATTTTGTTTATATTCAACTTTTGCATGTTTCCATTCATTTCTAGGACCTCAAATCAATCTTAAGATAAACATTTTAATAAATCGTTATCTTTCAGGTCATTTAGCTTATTGTGATGTCATATTGTATAGGCAAGCAGAATATCTAGGTGTAGCCTTAACATTCCCGCGCATGTTTTGAATGGCATTCAGTTACATTTTTGTGGCTATTTCTCCTTCCTCACTCAGCAGTTCTACAGACAGCGTGCTGGAATCATTAAAACGAAGCTGTGGTCGTTTCTGCACCTGACTGTATTCATATGACGGATCTGGTTCGAAACTATCATTTTTTCCTTTTGTATATTTATATGATTTATCTTCAAAAATGAATGAATCTATTTCTTCATATACTTGTTGGCACTCATCTTTGCTATCAGAATACATAGGCGATTTTTTATTTTCATTTTCGTCAAAGAGTGTCGCCGTCGTTTGGTCGGCAAAACTTTCTGTGTTACTTTGGGTATTACAGTCTGGGCATTTGAGTTCATCCACTTCATTTTCATTATCTGCCTGTAGTGGAGAAACTTCTTCATAATCTGATATTCTACTCAGTTTCGACATTTCAGAAGTGGAGTGTTTACGCAAAATACTATTTGCCAAACTATAAGGTCGTGAAGAGAAACGCTTCGGGCGATGAAACTCTCGAGCGGTAAAGCTTTTACTTTTTGATATCGTCTTTAAGGCGTTTGCATCATTATCTACTATCATGTCAAGTTTTCGATTTATTTGAGCACTTTCTATATATTCTTTTATTGTTTCATCTATTGCACTTTTTCGACAAACTTCTTTTTCAGCAAGTTCACTTTTAATTTTCCTTATTTCATTGGAGCATTCCTCTTTGTGTTTCGCATTCATTTCGATTGAGTCGTAACCATCTTCCATTCCGTCTATATTGTCCTCGAGTTTGGTTGAGGAGTCAATTGATCTAAGGGTCATTGTTTTCTCAATGGAAGGTTTACGTAGAGACAGGACGTTGTACCCTTCATGCTTAAAAGATCGTGCATATTCCTTTTCAGGATCAGGGCCATTATCATCGTCTTTCACTTCTTTGTTATGGTCATTAATTGTTCTTTGAGATGGAATAGCATCAACAGATTGTGCTTCCGATTCTGGGACACTTTCTTTTGAGTTGTCATACAGAGGTTGCATTCGGGAAAATCTCAGATCGGTATAATTGTTGAGGTCTGGATGATTTTGTGTTCTCTGTGGAACAGTTTCAGTCTCAGTTTCAGATGACGAGCTTCTATGACTTTCATATCCATGCTCCTCTTGGTTTTCTATAAGAGAAATGCTTTTTTATAATTTACATGGTACTGGTTTTTTTTTTAATTTATAAATACTTTATAGATACTTTAACTTGTCTGTTGTTTTACATGCCAGAGACCATTTAATGAAAAAAGAAATTCTTTAAAGAATTAAATGAATGAAAAAGGTGAAGATTACAAACACTGATCAATCGCAAAAAATCTATGAAAACACAATTCTGTGAGGAGGGCAATAAACACAGTCAACTGGAAATTCCAGAGGTCGGATCAGGTGCCTAGGAGGAGGAAGCATCCCCTTTTTACCCTTTACACCTGCCGTGAGCCCTTGTATTTATCAGGCAGACGAAACATTCCGTAGTTAAATTCAGTATAAAAACAAAGGCCTAACAATAAGATTTATTGAACACAATTACACATTTAATATAATTAATTTGTTTCTTATCAATAACGTATATCTATTACACAATGATTATTTTACCATATTTGGCTTTTTTAAAAACTTTTCTTCTTTTATCTATTTATGATCATACCTGTCTGAGTTGTGTAGATCTGATTTGTAACCGTAGATGGTACGTTTGTTTTCGAGAACCTACAGGAAAGATACTGAACATGACTGATTGATTATTGAATTCTTGCATATCATCACAGTCAATAGCATTTGAAATTGAAATGGGCATTTGAATAATCCAATGGGCATTTGAATATTGGATTATTTCTGTCTTGACTTGTAGGAGAAAGAAGTCGTGTTATATCTTTGTGTATTTATCCACTTTTACCAGGATTTAAGGTAAAACAGCAAGCCAATCAGGCTCATGGTGGTGACAGATCCTATAAGAGCGTAAGTCACATTGACCCATTTACCCTTGCTTTCCGTGCCTTCTGCTACAAACAAAAATACATATTGTAAGAGGGGCAGCTTTAATATGCTATACATTGGTTAAATAAAAGACCTTGTAAGCGTCCAATAAAATTCAGGTGAAATTTAGAGCGAAACGCAGGTATTTATTTCTTCTACATTGGCCTAATAATAGAACTTCCAGATTGATATTAGTCATGAAAAATTACTGCATCTGCTACTGACCAACTAGTTGTTGTTTTTTTATTTTTTTCTACATTGCACCATAATAGATCGAAACTTCTAAAATGATACAATTGGTAATGTAAAGTTCTTTTTATCTGCACCTAACTTTCAGATGGACATATAACTTTTATCCGGCCAAAAATAGGTGAAAAAAAATTAAAATTCATACAACTGGTTACTAAATCAATTTTATTTTCCTTTTCTCACTGCATTCGGCAACGCTTTCATAAATTTAAACAATCCAAAACAGTTGCAAGGTTTATTTACCTTATCGAGTTTTGATCATTTAATCATTGCACCATATAATAAAACAATTATTGCTTTCTTTTCTAGTCAATACCATGGTTAGGTAGCCTTTCAAAATGCAATATTTTCTTTCCCTTCGGACTTGGTGAATACTGTACTCCTCAGATGAATAAATCATCGCTTTGACCTCAGGATCATTAATACTTCTTTAGTATTTATCACATGGGCATCTCATTTAATAGTGCTATTATTTGCTTCTTAGGATGCATATATATATATATATATATATATATATATATATATATATATATATATATATATATATATATATATATATATATATATATATATATATATATATATTCAAAGTGAGTTTAAAACAAGATTGTATAATGTATATTACACAGCTTGTACAAATATTGATATAGTCAAAATTTATGAAGTTGTTCAGTATATAATAATATAACATAATATTATAGAATAGAATATTATACAATTATTGCTGTTTTTTTTTTTTAGATCAATACGATGATTTAGACACCTGAGGAGTACATTATTCACCGAGCCCGAAGGGCGAGGTGAATATTGTACTTCGAAGGTGTCTAAATCATCGTATTGACCTCAAATAAAAGCAATAACTGTTTTATTATATGATTATCTATTTTTGGTCAAATGTTAAATAAATAATTCCTTATATTGACCTGGAAGGTCACCTGCAGGTCAATATAACGTAGTATTTTTCTAACATTGTTGGATCTCAGCCAATCAGAGAAATGGGAATTATTCAATCATATAATAAGATATAATATTATATTATAATATAATATAATATAATATAATATAATATAATATAATATAATATATATTGAAAAAAATGTTAAACGTTACCAATATTTTTGGTAGGATAACACGTAAATAAATACTTTAGATTATAATCACCAGTATTCATCTTCGGACAGCCACTTATTGGATCACAACTTTCTGCTGGACAGTGACATTGTAACAGACAGAGTCTCCCATAAAAACCTATAAGGCATTTTTCTGTGCAGTTTATTCCATGATAACCCAGTGGACAATCTAAAACAAGCATGTCGCCATGAACAGGGCCCTAATAAAATTCAAGAAAAATACTCGAACAAATTTGAATCTAGATAGATTTAAAATTCTAAAACGAGGTAGGTTATTGACAAACAAGTCAATGAAACAAGAATATCAGCAGACTCGTTTAAAATCATCATTTTGTAAGTTCTATGGTCGATTGTCAGAAAATACAATCTATCATTAAGTCAAATGCTGACTGACGTTTTTCATACCAATTGGTTGGTCATTATTTACACACTGAAATGCGACGGATTTTTCCGTTATTTCCCGATCATGACAAAGAGCACACGGCGGGGTGTCGGTAAGGGATGCTCATTCCTCCATGTTTGCTCTGCTATATATTCCCATATATTTCATGCAAGATTATTACATGTTAAATTACTACTATACAGTAAAGAAGTTTTTTGCCGTATGATTTTTAAATTCCATTGATAAATTTTAATCCTCTATTGAGGCGTAAACCTGCCCACAACAGCTTCAATCTACATGACACTGGAATACCTATTGATATAATGATATTCTTAGAAATACTATATACAGGGACATTTTCAAACCAGTTTTAATTTAGTTAATTTTTTCCATGTTACAAGACAGCATTTTCTCAAAAACACAGTTGTGTCTGAACTTAAAACAAGAAAACTGTTTCCAAATACAATATTCACTTTACCCTTCAAGCTTTGGTAATATTGTACTATTCAAGTGGCTAACTGACCGTATGGACATCAAAAACAGCAATAATTGTATAATATTTAATCTGCCTTTTTTTTACCGTTGATACAGTGTATAGATTATGAATGAAATGTTTACCGTTGCAAACCATTTCATCTAGGTCAACCCGTAGATAAATACGTTTGATTATAATTACTTGTATTCGTCTTCGGACAGCCATTTCTAAGATCACAAATTTCTGCTGGACAGTTACATCGTGACAGACAGAATCTCCCATAAAAACCTTTGACACATTCGTCTGTGCAGTTTACTCCATAACTACCCAGTGGGCAATCTGAAATAAGCATGCCACCATGAAAGCTAGGACCCAAAAAAACCACAAAGCCCGGATTTAAAGAAAATATGTCTGAACAAATTCGAATCTGACCAGATTTCATGGAAGATTATTACATGTAAAATTTAATCTACACTGTAGTTTAATAGATTGATGAATGATGTTGAGAACTTTTTACTCATATAGAGACGTCACCATATACCTGTGAAGGGTTGCAATTTAAACACATACTCGGTACTCAGAGCCATTGAGCAGTGATTGTTTTTTATCGAGCCAACGCCTACCTTGACAAGGGACCTCCGTTTTTAAGACCAATATGTCATATTCTGATTAACAACCTTCTGAAGTTGTTCATTAAAACATTTGATTGATATATAGATTATGCATCAAATGTTTAGCTTTGCCAATCATTTTTTGTAGATAAACACGTAAAAAATACTTTTGATTATAGTTACCAAATATCGTCTTCGGGCAGCAATTTCTTAGATCATATCTTTCTGCTGGACGGTTACAAAGTGACAGAAATAGTCTCCCATAAAAACCTTTAACACATTTTTTCTGCACAGTTTATTTCATGTGTATCCAGTGGACACTCTGAAATAAGCATGTCGCCATGAAAAGGGTTCCAAGAACTACGAAGCCCGTAATTCATAGTGATTATATATGAACAAATTAGAATCTAAACAGATTTTATACAAGGTTGTGACATGTAAAATTAATACTATACTGTGTGTAATTTTATAGATTGATTTTTTTTGTATGTTGTTTAGATCCTATTCACCTATATAAAGATGTCACCATATATCAGTAAAAAGCTTCAAACTTAGTCCTATAGTCGGCACGCAGGGCCTTCAAGCAGTGAGGATTCTTTATTGACGGTCAACACCTACTGGAAACGAAACCTCCGGTTTTAAAATGTCATTTAAAGACCCTTGACTTTCAAAAACCCAGCGCTTGGCAAAGGAAAAGTAACTTAGTATGGTTATAACAAAAATAAAACGGGTGGAAAATAACCCTGAATACAGTTATTCAAGAACTTAAGTTTTTAAGTCTTATAATACTCTTACGAATTATTTTATTCTAACCTCACCCTAAAGAGAAACTTCTAATCAAAATTGGATCTGCACTGGTTCATGCTATGTCAATTCCAAATAAGAATTCAATATGCTTATCAGTGACTCCTAGAGTAGTGAAAGATTAGTGAACATTCAGTATTCTGAATGTATTCTGCCAAAGAATGCTAAGGATAAGGTAGGATGTGGGTAAGACGTGGCTTATGGATGTTTCTCTTCCCTATTCTACCTAAAAGCTTAATCTATATTAGATAACCTTACTTATAAATAGGTGAACCAGCAGCTAAGACGTATTTGAGAATACTATCTTGAGCCCAGGTGAGATGTTTCTAATTGAAATCACTAATTATTTTGAGTCCCTTTCCTTTTTGCCTTAAAGTTATTAATGATTTCTAATTTTTTTTTTCTTGTGTGTAAAACACGATATACTAGATCATAAATTTAATATTACATCGATGCAAATGATTCTGATATTTTTTATGGTTTATGGTGTAAACCAAAAGAGAAGTTATTTGTGCTTACCAAGACAATCCCCGCTCGGGCTTCGATAAAAATTAAGACAGCACCTGTAAACATTTCAAATAGCAAAAAATCAAGAAAAAGGTTTTATTTCAATTGATTATTTAAAATTATATACAATAAATCTATTAATAAATCATTATCAAAAGCCATCAGCAACAAACCTGTCTCCACATTCTTTACTACAATCAGTTTTTGTAAAGATGTATATGACTATTAAATGACACAATATCCGTCTCCTGATTTTTATCATTTTCATGTTGGTAAGAATTCGGCATTGTAACAAAATCATTTACATTTATTAAAAGGATACCCAGTCTAGACTTAAATATTCACAACTAACATGTTTATATCAAAATCGTTTATATTTGAGGTCCTAGTCTAGACATAAATTTACGTAACTAACACTTTGTATTTTCCTGATTTTTTCCCTCTTCCTTTGTTATTGAAAATGCAGAGCACTGAGTTTCCATTCAAACTTATTTACTTGGCACCAATGAACATAGTCATGGTCAAGGAAGTGTACATGTAAAACATATCCGTTATACATTAACAGTTTTCGGAAATGTTTCTACAATTAGTTGCGACCCGGTGTGAAGGGGTTTGAACTACACTTGAGAATATCAAATCAGTGAGCTTATAGCTTATGTTTGTGTGCAAATCTGCACCAATATCAGCACCAGTATCTGTCACAAAGACCGTTATGCATACCTCTATTTTGATTTTTCTGTACCTCTACCATTTCCAGGTTTTTTTTTAATAGTTTCAATTATATTTTTTAAGAATAAATGTTGAATCTATGTCGAATTTCAAACGCACTGTTCCCGTGCTGGGATATTGATGTGATATATTTAACACGTTAATAAAAGTTTGTTTTTTTTATAGGTGATACTTACTCATCCTAAGGACTTCATCTTTCCTCTGGTATTTTGTTTTGTTCCCATTTACTAAAGGATTTATTTCGATTAACTTTTTGTTTTGCCATGGAATATAATCATAAAAAAATATTGTGAAATCAAACATTGATTAATATCGCTTACGATAGAAGCTCGAACACGCATTCGTGCTTTCAATCACATTTCGCTTTTGGGGCAGCTTCTTCCATGGTTAAATAGCCAACATCAAAATATCCAAATCCCTCATAAATGCTCTATAAAAATGAGTTATTAAGAAACTACTTATAGATCGAATACAGGTCAAAACACTATAGTAGGCTCAATATTCAGCAGTATTATTTTCAACATGTTTCTGTCATAAGTACTGAGAAAAAAAATATCAAGCTATTGAAAAATGAACCCGAGTATAGATACATATCGTGCTAATTTTCAACCGGGTCAAAATTCTTCGTTAACCTGCGCATTAAGGTATTCAATGTATACTGAAGAAATATTGAACAATTTGGAATCATTTTAAACTAGTTATATATGCTAGATAACGTTGAAGTTCAAATTACTTTTTACAATATCTTAATTAACACGTGTATTGTCCATAGACATCAATCTAGAATACAAGGTGCAATTAAGTGGACAATAATCAAATTTTGTAAATTCGTTTCGAGAAGTATTTTTTTCATAATACTTTCGAAATGATCTATGATTTAAAATATCGGACCATTCATTTATCAGGTACAAAATATAGTCGTTATGCATTGAATATCTAAAAATGTTAAAATAGAGATTTTAAAGTTGGAGAACTACGCTGCCTCACAACACCTGACATTGAAATATTTCATTTAAAAGGGTTTGTTTTGTGTAATTAATTCATATTTTATTCAATAAGTTATATTTATTGCTAGCTGAAGCTAATTATAAAGTTTTAATTTATGGCACCGGGTTCACTCAAAAGTACACTGACTAAGGGAATCTGGGACAACTATCGTATGTCTTTATTTTTTTCAAAATTTGATTTTTCAAACTAAAATTCGTATTTTGCAATTTCAAAATTAACCTTAATAGTTGGTTAAAGCAACATTGTCTTCCTGAAAGCACCGAATTGTGCATGACTTAGAAGTTCTCCAGAGCAGACTTGGTTTTAAATAAAATTAAATGTACGGTATTTTTGTAGGTTCTTTAGATCGATCACAGTTTGTTATCTGCGCATTCATAGTTTAGATTTTCACCTTTTCAAACAAAATATTGACTTTTTTGGATGAGTTTGTGTATTTTCCTCGAATTATCTATAGGCTCGTATTATCTCTACATAATACATGCATTAACTAGAAATAAAATAACATAGATGTTTCCTTATTGTGTTGACCGCAAAGGAAATCGATCAGCTCTTTTTTAAGAGACCGGCCCCTCTCTAAAAATAATGAAGAAATCTATTTTATTTTCACAATTCTTCAAAACTTCCTTTATACTACAACTGCTTACATTTCCTTACAGAAATAGATATTCCAGCATTGTTAACTGTCGTTTTAATACTTCCTTTCAAAGATGATCGGTGCCACGTAAAAGAGTTTGAATATGAATTCATTGCTCTGCATTTGGAAAACAAGGGAAAAGGAACTATTTCAGGAAAATTGTAGGTATGTTGTGCAAATTTAATATAGATGCAAAGATTCCTTATATCAATGCAGAATTTTCATAAACATATCATAAGCAATGATTGAGATCAGGAGACGGATATTGCACCATTTATTTGTCTTACATATCTTTACAAAGACTAATTGCAGTGTTTTATGTGGAGACAGGTATGTTTCTGATGGTTTTGCAAGAAGAAAAGTTAATTATCAAGTTGTATGTATATCTTTTCAAACAATAATCAAGATAAATCTCTTTTTTTTTTCAATGATTTTTTTTTACATGTTTTACAGATGCTCTTTTAATTTTTACCAAAGCTCGAACGGGGATTGTCTTGGTAATAACAATTTTCGTTGAATCTTACATGTTACAAAGTATGGTGATCGATATAATTAGGATAGGGATACAATTTGCTTAAAAAAGATACTTTTAAAGACTTTTATGCGCAATCAAATATCATGCCCCAGTTGGTTCATCAGAAGATGCTTTCACCTCCTTGCACCGAATCCCACCTTTGTAATTTCTAGGGGTCTGCATTTCATGCTATTGTCACATAAGTATATTCTTTTTAATTAAGATTTTTATATTAATATTTTTGCTTATTTTTACACCTATTTATATTGGTCATGTTTCCACTCTAAGAAATACTTCAGATCGCATAAACATTTTTTTGATTGAATAATCTTTTATAATGTGTCCGGGCTACCTTAAAATTTCACATAGTTTATGTAGATAAAACATGAGACATTTTCTATCAAGATGGGAGCCAATTTAAGGCAACTTTATAGTTTACCAATGACATGTAGTGTAGAGTCATATGTTCTCAAACCATAGTCATCATTTGATTTGATATTGCAATTAAATACAAATATAAATTGTATATCTAAAAGACATTGCTAGCAAAATAAAAAAAAAACACCATCGAAAATCAACAATATCGGAGTCAACATTTCGCAAATTCTATGGTCGATACAATTTATTAGCAAATACAACCTGTCACTAGTTTGATTATTGACATCAATTTTTTATACATATTGTAAGCCCATCATTTTTTCACTCACTGAATTGTCTACGGATTTTTCCATTTCCCCGATTATGACGAGGAGCACATGGTGGATGTGACAAGTTGACAGGGAATGCTTATTTCTTCATGGCACATAATCGCAGCTCTGCATGTTTAGAGGTTCATGTTTCCTCTGCTCCAAATTTGTATTTTTCCATTGGACTTTAAACTTAATTACTGTACGTTATCTTCATATTTCACCTTTTCCCATTTTTAGTATTGATAAAGAAGAATAGCAGTTAAAAAGTTCTTGCACAAATTGTCTTATTAAGGGACATAGATTTGAATTACAGTTTACAATTTGAAAAAAGCCAAAAAACGCACTTTTTTGTTGCAAAATTTCCCACGGCTATTCATAATAACTGTCTATTTATTTTACTGTTTTACCGGTCATGAAAAGAGCACATGGCAGAATAAGTAGGATAACGCAGGTCAATCTTTATAATAAATTTGTCTACAATAACTTCATAGCAAAAATATTATGCGGACAACGTAAGATAGATTACAATTTTCCTCGTCATAAAATCTTGATTCCAATCAGAGTTGTGGGCCTTTGGGCACCTTTTTTATATCAAACTTTATATCACAGAGTGTCCATTGGGTACTTATGGGAAAAACTGCACTGGAAAATGTGTTGAAGGTTTTTAAGGAAGACTCTGTCTGTCGCAGTGTAACTGTCCTGCAGAAAGATGTGATGTTAGATATGGCTGTCAGAAGGAAAACACTGGTAAATAAAATAATTATCTACTTTTAAGCAGAACGAAAATTGATGTTTCTCAGATATGATTTTCCCAAATTAACATGGTTCTTTTTTGCAGAAAGATTGACCCCGAGCTACAAAAGTTACCTGAACTCTTTTTCCTCCAAATATATATTTAGTTCTAATATACAGTTTCTAACCTTTTTTACGAAAAGTTGCCAAACAAACAATGCTTTCTATAGCGTCTTATTGAGGGATTGATTCTTCACTGCTTAAAGGTTTAATATTATGTCCATATTAGGAACATTTTAACACAAATAGAATATGTGGACATTCATCAGTGAAATCATTTAAAAATATAAATTAAGTTTCAAAATACAAACCAAAGTTGTAACTATAGACTGCATATGGATGGAATATAATTATGATAAAGTTGTCAAATTTAAGAGCAACAAAAATAAGTTTGAAAAAAAAAAACTGACATCTGAAATTCTTATACTTGCAAAGAAACTAAAGATCTTCATTATATAAATTAGCTGTTTCAACACGCAGTATATTATGGGTTTAAAGGTCGGACCTTCCAAGGAAGTTAATTTTAGTGTTTTAGCACACCAAACATCTGATTGACAAGATCTAGTTTTTTTAATTCAGTATGTAAAAATACACTTTTAATTGAAAATTTAAATTAATTGATTGGGCCAAATCTATTGATGAGTTTATTTTTTTATCCCATATATTCATCTTTCTGTGTAATGTATTATAGGTTCAAAATCATTATAACAAATGTCTATGCATGCTTTAGACAGAAATATGTAATTATTTTTTTAAATATCAATTCTTTTCATGTGAAAGGGCTTCTATTGTCTCTTATTGATATTTACACGATATATATTACCTTTAAATTATGGCTAATATAGGTATATCGTCTGGGATCATAAAGATAGACAATCAACACTTCAACTATAGGAAAGGTTAAGGCAAAGATTTTCTGCAAAGTTGTCGCTAATAAACAGGAATGCGCCTAAATAAATTACAGAAACGTTTCCAGCAACTCAGTTTGCAGTAATGTTTGCCTCAAATTAGCAGCAGGGTTTTCTTATTTGGTAAATGTAGTGTTTCCTGCAGACTTTCTGCGAACTCTCATTTGCATGGAAAAATATTGGCTTTGAACAATCTGCTTACTTACCGCACACTTGCTTTAAACATATCTGCTTGTATGGTCTCTCGGGGATTCTATATCTTCAGTTCAGCAGTTTTGCATCAATGTTTGCAGCAGACGTTCAGCGAAAGCTTTAAGGAGGACAAATATTTTGGTAGAAGATGTACACAAGTATTTTACGGAAGGGTATTAGTGCCACGTAATATTTTTTAAGTTGGTAAAGGCAACTTCAAAATTGTATTTACAAACATAAACATTAGATTAACCAACTTTAAAGCTAGATTTACTAACTTTTAAGTTGGAAAAGCCAACTTTAAATCTTGAATTATCAACTTAAAAAAATCAATTGGCACAAATATGCTTCCGTATTATTTATACTGGTTCCTTGCAATTGGATTCGGGTTCGGCGGAGTAGAGGAAACATAGCAGAGAAAGATATCAAGCCTGATAAGTATTGATGTATTGTATAAAGAGTTTTAGTTCCACATCGCAGGTGTGTTCAGGAAACATTCAAATATTCTGACATGACTAGAACAATGATAAAATATGACGTTATAGTAAGCGAGATGACGGAAATTTAGGAACACAAGATTTTTTAATATTGGTATGCAAATGTAACTAAACTGAAAATGAATAGAACCATGCAAACATTAACAACAATACATTTTTTTTAATTTTGTTATCCTGTATCTGTCATTAAAAATAAAAACTCCTACCGATGACGTCATAACATTTCAACGAGTAACTTGAGAATTGATCATGATGGGAAACGAGAATTTGGGAAAGACTGCATGTACAAAAATTTATTTAACGCGTATGCTAATTTATTAATTGTCATTATTATATCTTCTATTCAAGACAGTAATTAGCTATTTACGTATCCCGATCGGCCTTTCCTCTGTCATTCGTAATGAAATAACGCAAAAGAACAATAATAAGCCGGATATTTCAAAACATTATATTTGTACAGATCGACAGCTTGCGTTCTATAAAAGTCTGAGAGTGCTGCTTTTATAAGAATAATTAGAATAGAATTAGAATTGAGAAATTATCTGAAAGCTGTCTTTACATACCTGCGATTACTTTTATCTTTACTTAAAATGAATTTTCTATTTTGTACAATAAATTGTTCATTCAATAACAGCAACATTTGTTTATTTTTTTCCTAGATGTGTTTGTTATAATATATGAGAGCTGCCAGAAATATCTTTCTTTTCTTCTTTGAAGTAAAGTATAAAGACGTGACGTACGCTCTGATTGGATCTGTAACAACCATGAGCTTAATTGGTGTGCTGTTTTATTTTAAATCCTGGTAAAGAAGGATACATACAGTTAACGAAAAAACTCTTATTTCTGTTTTAAATAGTTTGTTAATCTAATGCAAAAAAAATCTGATATTCATTTCTTTTCCTTTTGTAATTTCAAATGACACTTTATATTTACTTATTTACTGATCAATGCTATCAGAAATTTTACCTGTAGGTTTTCTAGACAAAGTGATTCTCTTGTTCCTATAGCTGGTCAGCTCTATACAGGACCAACTGGTGTGAATATTTGAATGTCACTAAAATTAAAGTATTTTAATGGCATTAATAATTTTGTTTGTAAAGAATAAATTTCTGACACAAAAAATCAAAGGATAGTCATAAAAACAAAAATTCTTAGAAATATAATGCTTAATTTTCTTTGAAGAAAATCAGAGAATTATGGCTATGAATCTCGTAGACACTCATCGTCAAGTGAGGCCGAACATATCGTGTCAAGAGCACATGACCAACAAGACGTAAATAATTATAGGGATTAGAGATTTTCAAGAAGGCAGTCTCTCTGTATCTCAAAAATGTATTGATCGTCCTGATAATGAGATGAAAAATGATGATGATAATGATGAGACAGTTTTAACAGGGAAATATGGCCGATTCTTTAAACATGAACAATATAATGTCCTGTCTTTACGTAAATCTCCTATTGAGAAAACAATGACTGTGAAATCGGTTGATTCCTCAACTAATCTGGACGACAATACAGATGGAATGCATGATGAATACGATTCGATCGAAATGAAAGAGAAAAATAAAAAAAAGAAATAAAGAAAATAAAAGGGGAACTGTCTGAAAATGAAGTTTGTGAAGAAAGTGTTATAGAGGAAACAACAAAACAATCAACAGAATGTGTTCAACTGAATCGAATTGACATGATAGTTGATGAGGAGACGAGCATCTTGAAGACAAAACCAAAAAGTAAAAGCTTCACTGCTCGAGAGTTTGATCATCTGAAGAATTTTTCCTCAACAACATATAGTTTGGAAAATAGTAGCTGGCGTGAACATCACAGCACACCTCTAAAATTTCGAAACTGGGAAGAATATCAGATTATGAGGAAGTTTTACCACCACAGACAGATGACGAATATAAAATGGATGAACTCAAATTCCCTCAGAGTAAAATTCAATGTAACAGGGAAATTTGTGCTGACCAAATGATGGCAGTAGTATCCAACGAAAAGGAAAATAAAATCCCGGCAAAGTTCTCTAATAGCAAAGAAGATGAGTGCCAATAAGCATATGAAGAAATAGATTCATTCGAAAATGAGTCTCATAAAAGTACAAAGAAAAAAGACGACAGATCCGTTAAATGAATAGAGTCAGATATAGAAACGACCACAGCTTCGTTTTAGTGACTCCAGAAACTCTGTCTGTAGAAATACTAATCCAGAAAGGAGAAATAAGCACTAAAATGTAACCGAAAGTTGATCAAAATATCATTATATCCTTTAAAAAATTACATACTCAGTTATAGATTGATTGATTGTATATTTTTAACGTCCCTCTCGAGAATTTTTCACTCGTATGGAGACGCCACCATTTGCCGGTGTAGAGCTGCAAATTTTGTCCTATACTCGGCACTTACGGCCATTGAGCAGTGAGGGATCTTTTTCGTGCCAGCACCTACTGCGACACGGGACCTCGGTTTATACGGTCTCATCCGAAGGACCGGTCTCCACATCCCACAGTGGGATTCGAACCCGCGACGTAAGGATCAACTCCTTACTTCGCGACTCTAGAGCAGACGCTCTAACCACTGCGCCACGCGGGTGACTACTCTGTTATAGAGTAAATATAAAGGTTTATGAAAGGTACTTAAATGAAGTATGAAGATAACGAGCTATAAAGGTCAAACGTACACTGGAACTACAGAAAGTAAGAGCAGAGCAAATACGGACCTCTAGCAATATCAGAGGTAGGATAAGGTTCCTTTGATGAGTGAGCAAACAGGTATGTAAAAATAACATAATAAAAAGAGGACTTTCTATTTTCTCATCAATAGTACGTCGAACTGGATATGATGGATGAATTGGAAAAAAATTTACATTTGCATCTTCATGTTACAATGAAATGAATTTGTAACAATTTTAGTATTTTTTTTTCTTATGAAATAGTGTACAAATCCTGATAGTCAATCACTTTTCTTTCTACGAATAGAATAGAATAGAATTTATTTCCAAATTAGGGCCTCATGGGGCATGACATATAACAATTATGATTACTTATCAATACACATAAAAACATTGGTACAATTTACATGTAAATGCTCATTGTTCAGTTTGTATAGTAATATACTGATATGATGACTAGATACAATGTAGCCTAGATAAACAACTCATCGTTCAGCATGTATTATGTATTATGATGACTAGACACACAGGTTGGGAAAAAAAGAATATTGTGTATACATATAATTTTTGTATTGACATTTATACAACATAGTAAATGTAACATTATGAGTAGAAAATAAGTTACATCAATGGTGTGTAGTATAAGCACATAGATCCCTGGTTACTAAAAGATGGTAGGATGCATAAGAGACCGACTAATATTAATTATGCACAATTTTGCTCAAAGAAACTTGTACAGGCACATCTAAATTTATAAGGATAATAGAAAATTAACAAGTTAAAAATCAGTAGATAAATGATTACACATACATGCACAAAGAAAAACAGCAAGAAGTAACAAGAGGCGGTGCTAAAGGACACCAGTTGGTCCACTTTTACTTGGAGCGATATTCCAATGTTACATATATTTACATGTTGAAGTATAATAACATGATAATGAAAATCATACTTTAAAAAACAAACAAACAAACAAACAAAAAAACATGAGATATATGTGTATGGATTAACTTCAATGAGCATCGAGAGACGGTGCTACAGGACATATCAAATCCACTCTTGCTTAGTGCAATTAATACATATACAACACATATAAATAATGTATAAAATCCTATTAGATAACATTGTTATATATATAATAAAATAGATACACCTATACCTTATGAGCTTAGCATCTGACAAAATATGCAGAGAATATCATAGTCTTCACAGTTCAAAAGCCAAAGAAATTTATTTGACAGTGTTAAATCATTGAATAAGTGACAAGTGTTCTGTACGAAAAAGGGGAAAATGGAGGAACTATAATCTCTGTCTCGCAGGAGCTTTACAAAATGCAACCAGGACGTTCACTTATATATTCAACTATATAAAATGCACCCCCTCCATTATTACATCTTATACAATATGAAAAGTATCTTGTCTGTTTGTATGCGTTAAGTTATGTAGAATATAATTTCAAACTTACAAAGAAAGAGTGCCGAAATCTTGTCATGAGAAATATATGTCGTTTTAATCAATAGAAATTGTAGAAGTTTATTTGTAATGTTTACAATGTTACATGTGGAATTTGAATTTTATAATCAGTTGTAAAGAAATAAATCCGGATCGCTATGAAATACGTCCGGTCTCTCGGATGTACTCTGGTGAAGTCACCAGAAAAACAAGAACCTCCAAAACATCAGAGGTGTAATTAGGTGCCACGGAGGAGTGAGCACCCCCCTTGGCCGGTCACACCTGCCGTATGCTCCTTGTCTTTATCGGGAAAAATAGAAAAAAAACAGAAAAATTCGTCGACAATTCAGTGTGTTCATAATGGACTTACAATTAGTATGAAACATGTCAGTCAGCATTTGACTTAATGACAGGATGTATTTGCTGCCAAGGTCATTGTATCGATCATATAAATTGCTAAATGATGACCTCAAACGAGACTCTTGATATCCTTTTTATCAACTTTTTTTGACAATAGCTTGCCTCGCTTTAGAACTATTTCATACGTAGAGCATGTTCTTGCTTATCGAATCAACTGGGAGTATATAACTACATAAGAAAGAGAAGTTGACGATTAAATAATTGAATTCGTCACGTTTATCATAAAACTGAGTTGTTAGGTCACTATTAATGTCCTTTTCTAGTAAAATATCCAAATATGAAAAAAATGTATCAGACTCTTCGGTATCTTTTATTTCAAGCTCACTGGGATATATTGAGTCTACATATGAATAGAAGTAACTATTGTTAATTGATAATCCGTCAGTCGATATGTCTAAATGTCGAGTTGAAGGCCACAGCAAGTGTTTTCCTCTTCTCATGTAGAAGTTTTTCAATAAATTCTGCTTCATATGAACGCAAAATACGTCTGCTAATAAGGGGGTCCAATTGGTAACCATGGGTATTCTAAAAGATTGTCCGAATACGTGATCTCCAAAATCTATATATATTTTGTCAATCAGAAACTCAAGCATCTTTTTAATATGAACTTCAGCATACGTGTTTTACAATCAGAATGCTTTTAGCAGAATCATTTTGCAAATAACCAATGACAAGGAAAGTGTATAACGAGTTCTTTTTTTATTTAAAAAAAAAAACAGCTGTTCGTGATATCGAAAAGCCTTGACTTTAATTTAATGTGGGGCATGGTTGTATAAAGTGCTGAAAAGTCGTAAGTTTTGATGTTACAAAATACTGTTGCAAATGACCAATGACAAGGTAAGTATATTTACTAGTTCCATTTTTATTGAAAAATCAGCTGTCAATGATTTCAAAAAGCCTGGACTTAAATTTTTCGTAGAGGCATGGTTGTACGAGGGCCGTTCAAAAATTACGCGGACTCTTCTATTATTTACTCTTACAGACGTCATATAGAATTGAAATTTCACAGGAACATATTTCGTAAAAAATCCAATAAATTCTTGGTATTTTTTTTTTTTATTTTATTTAATGTCTCATAAAATTATTGCCGTTTTGATACTGTTGAAGGCGATCTACGAAGCACGGGAAAAATGTTGAAAAACAAACATGCGGTATCCAAAATTTTATTCATTTATTTTTCATATTTCACGATATTATTTACCAATTTTCTCTAAAATTTCTTTTTATTGTTCTATTATTAAGTATTTAGATTTCTGACGTAATATTTGAAGTACTAACAGAAATATTGTAATTTTTTTCCGATGTTACCCCTACGAAATCAACTGCAAAAATGACGTCTCGTGATTTGACAGAGCAGCGCACTTTTATCAAATCATGAATAATGCTGGGAAAACGCCGATAGAGACCCAAATAATCCTAATTAAACATGTAGTAAACCTGCGGAATATCCGACACATCTCTACAAAATGTAAAAAAGAATTTTAGACTGTAAGACCTTAGTTAAAAGGCAATACGGGAGGGATGGATGAAGTTCATTGACAAAACACTGATCTGGGCTGTTAAGAATGTGATTGAGATCGACTGACGTCAAACTTTACCTCAGAAATATCTGCAGTTTTGGGGTTTAACACAAACTAAAACACACAATTATAATTTTATAGTTTTTAAGCTGAATAGGAAATGTTATATGGATGTTTATTCTGAGTGGATAAGGTAACCCTAAGTATACAGTATCAAATACTAGGGGAAAATATTGAGAAAATGAAAGCTCCCATTGTTTAAAATGCCCGTGACGTTGAAAGTTTTACTGTTCCGTGACTTCATGAGATGTCCTGTTAAATCACTTGAAATTGATACCAATTTACAATATTTTGATACGAAATTTTGATGATCATATACGAAAAGGTTCTTTTATATTATTTATGACTTTTTGCTTGATTATGTCGCCAAATATATTTTCTGTGCAACAAGTCCGCGTAATTTTTGAACGGCCCTCGTATAAAGTGTTGAAAAGTCGTATATTTGATGTTATTGATTTTGGTAAAAAAAAATTATTTCAAATTTTCTAAAAGTTCCTTGGAATTTTTAAGTATACTTAAATAGAGTATCGATCTATATAGTTGACTCTATTACAGATTAAGTAATTTTTTTTTAAAATAAAATCATATTTTGAATGGCATTCGGTTACATTTTTGTGGTTATTTCTCCTTCCTCACTCAGCAGTTCTACGGACAGCGTGCTGGAGTCATTAAAACGAAGCTGTGGACGTTTCTGCACCTGACTGTATTCATATGACGGATCTGGTTCGAAACTTTCATTTTTTTCCTTTTGTATATTTATGTGATTCATCTTTGAATGAATCTATTTCTTCATATGCTTGTTGGCACTCATCTTCTTTGCTAACAGAAGACTTTTGTGATATTTTATTTTCATTTTCGTTAGATAATGTAGCTATCATTTGATCGGTAAAACTTGCTGTGTTACTTTGAATATTTATGTCGAAGCATTT
The DNA here is from genome assembly GCF_033153115.1 of Saccostrea echinata. Classification (NCBI taxonomy): domain Eukaryota; kingdom Metazoa; phylum Mollusca; class Bivalvia; order Ostreida; family Ostreidae; genus Saccostrea; species Saccostrea echinata. The sequence goes on along the minus strand of NW_026889773.1, from coordinate 3,170,852 downwards.
GAGTTCATCTACGTCATTTTCATCTTCTGCCTGCAGTGGAGAAACGTCTTCATAATCTGATATTCTACTCAGTTTTGACTTCCCAGAAGTGTGCTGTTTACGCCAGATACTATTTGCCAAACTATAAGGTCGTGAAGAGAAACGCTTGGGTCGATCAACCTCCCGGGCTGTGAAACTTTTACTTTTTGATATCGACATTAAGGCGCTTGTCTCATTATCTACTATCATCTAAAGTTTTCGATTCAGTTGAGCACTTTCAATATATTCTTTTATTGTTTCATCTATTGAACTTTTTCGACAAACATCTTTTTCAGCGAGATCACTTTTAATTTTCCTTATTTCAAGTGTGCATTCCTCTTTGTTTTTCTCATTCATTTCCATTGAGTCGTATCCATCTTCTATTCCGTCTGCATTGTCATCGAGTGAGGAGTCAATTGATCTCAGGGTCATTGTTTTCTCAATAGAAGGTTTACGTAGAGACAAGACATTGTACTCTTCATGTTTAAAACATCCTTCATATTCTCCTTCGCGATCTGCCTCTATATCGTCTATTTTAACTTCTTCGTTATGGTCGTTTATAGTTCTTTGAGATGGAATAGAATCAACAGAAGGTGCTTCCGGTTCAGGGACATTTTCATGGTCTTTTGAGTTGTCATACAGAGGTTGCATTCGGGAAAATCTCAAATCCGTGTAATTGTTGAGGTCTGAATGATTTTGTGTTCTCTGTGGAACAGTTTCTGTCTCACTGGGTGATGAGTTTCTGCGACTTTCATATTCATGCTTCTCCTGGTTTTCTGTAACAGAAAGGGTATTTTTTTATAATTTATATGGCACTGGTTTTTTTTTCTTCTATAAATACTTCAACTTTTTTTTTTTTTTGCTAAAGACCATTAAATACAAATTCATTTGATAATTAAATGAATAAAAAAGCTGAAGACAACGAACAGTGATCGATCTAAAAAAAAATCTATAAAAATACAATTCTGTGAAGAAGGTATTAAACACGGACAGCTGGAAATTCCAGAGGTGGGATCAAGTGCCAAGGAGGAGTGAATGAGCATCCCCTGTTTACCCTTTAAACCTAACGTGAGCCCTTGCATTTATCAGGCAGACGAAACATTCCGTAGTTAAATTCAGTATAAAAACAAAGGCCTAACAATAAGATTTATTGAACACAATTACAACATTTAATATAATATTTTTTTTCTTATCAATAATGTATACCTATTACACAATGATTATTTTGCCATACTTAGCTTTTTTTTTTCTACTTTTTTTCTTTTATCTATTTATGATCATACCTGTCTGAGCTGTATAGATCTGATTTGTAACCGTAGATGGTACGTTTGCTTTCGAGAACCTACAGGAAAGATACTTAATATGACTCATTGATTATTGAATTCTTTCATATCATCACAGTCAATAGCATTTGAAATTGAAATGGGCATTTGAATATTGGATTATTTCTGTCTTGACTTAAAGGAGAAGAAAGTCGTGTTAAATTTTTGTGTATTTATCCACTTTTACCAGGATTTAAGATAAATCAGCAGGCCTATCAGGCTCATGGTGGTGACAGATCCTATTAGAGCGTAAGTCACATTGACCCATTTACTCTCGCTTTCCGTACCTTCTGCTACAAACAAAACTACATATTGTAAGAGAGGCAGCTTTAATATGTTATACATTGGTTAAATAAAACATCTTGTAAGCGTCCAATAAAATTCAAGTGAAATTTAGAGCGAAACGCAGGCATTTATTTCTTCTACATTGGCCTAATAATAGAACTTCCAGATTGATATAAGTCTTGAAAAGTTACTGCATCTGCTAAAGATCAACTAGTTGAACATAACATGTATTTTTTCTACATTGCACCATAATAGATCGAAAACTTCTAAAAGGATACAATTGGTTATGTAAAGTTCTTTTTATCTGCACCTAACTTACAGGTGAACATATATTTTTTTTTTACATCCGGCCAAAATAGGTGAAAAAAATTAAAATTAATGCAACTGGATACTAAGTTAATTTTATTTTGCTTCTCACTGCATTCGGCTACGCTTTCATAAATATAAACAATCCAGAACAGTTGCAAGGTTTATTTACCTTATCGAATTTTGATCATTTAAATTGCACCATATAATAAAATAATTATTGCTGGGTTTTTTTTTTTTTCAGTCAATATGATGGTTAAGTAGCCCTTCAAAGTACAATATTTTCTTTTCCTTTCGGCCTTGATGAATACTGTACTCTTCAGATGAATAAATCATCGTTTTGACCTCAAGATCATTAATACTTCTATAGTATTTTTCACATGGGCATCTCATTTAAAAGTGTTATTATTTGCTACTAATGATGCATATATACGTATATATTCAAAGTGTGTTAAAAACAAGTTTATATAATGTATTTTACACAGCTTTACAAATATTGATATACTCAAAATATATATGAAGTTGTTCAGTATATAAAGATAAAATATAATATAATATAATATATATTGAATAGAATGTTTAACGTTACCAATATTTTGGTAGGATAATACCTAAATAAATACTTTAGATTATAATTACCAGTATTCATCTTCGGACAGCCATTTATTGGGTCACATCTTTCTGCTGGACAGTTACACTCTGACCGACAGAGTCTTCCATAAAAACCTTTAAGGCATTTTTCGGTGCAGTTTATTCCATGATAGCCCAGTGGACATTCTGAAACAAGCATGTCGCCATGAACAGGGCCCTAATTTAATTCAAGAAATATGCTCGAACAAATTTGAATCTAGACAGATTTAAAATTCTAAAACGAGGTAGGTTATTGACAAACAAGTCGATGAAACAAGAATATCAGCAGACTCGTTTAAAGTCATCATTTCGTAAGTTCTATGGTCGATACAATGGCCTTGTCAGAAAATACAATCTATCATTAAGTCAAATGCTGACTTACGTTTTTCATACTAATTGTTGGGTCATTATTTACACACTGCAATGTCGGCGGATTTTTCCGTTATTTCCCGATCATGACAAAGGGCACACTGCAGGTGTGATAGGTCGGCATGGGATGCTCATTCCTCCATGGCACCTAATTCCCCTTCTGATATTTTAGAGGGCCGCGTTTGCTCTGCTATATATTTCAATCTATTTCATGCAAGATTATTACATGTTAAATTATTACTATACAGTAAAGATGTTCTTAACGAATTGATTTTTAAATTCCATTGATAAATTTTAATCCTCTATTGAGGCGTTAACCTGCCCACAACAGCTTCAATCTACATGACATTGGAATATTTAATGATGAACTGATATTCTTAGAAATACATATTATATACAGGGACATTTTCGAACCAGTTTTAATTTAGTTCCTTTATCCATGTTGAAAGTTGGCAAATTTAACGAAGACAGCATTTTCTCAAAAACACAACTGTGTCTGAACTTAAAAAAAGAAAATTGTTTGCAAATACATATAAATGTATACAAAGTATGTTTACAAACAAAATTATTTAGGTATAAGACACAGATTTAAATAAATTGATCTAGTATTAACCTTATGAAGTTATTCATTAAAATATTTGACGGATATATAGATTATGAATGAAATATTTAACGTTGCAAACCATTTCTTCTAGGTTATCAGGTAAATAAATACTTTTGATTATAATTACCAGTATTCGTCTTCGGACAGCCTTTTCTAAGATCACAACTTTCTGCTGGACAGTAACACTGTGACATACATAGTCTACCATAAAAACCTTTTACACATTCTTCTGTGCAATTTATTCCATAAGTACCCAGTGGACATTCTGAAATAAGCATGTCACCATAGAAAGGGCCCATAAAACCATGATGCCCGGAATAAAGGGAGTGTGTCTGAACAAATTTGAAACTGACCAGATTTCATGGAAGGTTATTGCATGTCAAATTAATACTACACTGTAGCTTTATAAATTGACTGTATGTTGTTTAAAGCCGCATTTAAGAACTTTTCACTCATATAGAGACGTCCTCATATACCTGAGAAGGGTTTCCAATTTAGAAATATACTCGGCACTTAGAGCCATTGAGCAGCTATGGTTCTATATCGTGCCAACTCCTACCGTGACACGTTTCCTCGGTTTTTAGGATCTTGTTCGAAAGACCAATATGTTATGTACTGACTAAGTAACAATCCATTGAAGTTGTTTATTAAAAATTGACTGATGTATAGATTATGAATGAAATCTTTAGTGTTGCCAATCACTTTTTCTAGATAAAAACGTAAATAAATACTTTTGATTATAATTACCAAAAATCGTCTTCGGACAGCCATTTCTAAGATCATTTCTTTCTGCTGGACGGTTATATTATGACATTATAGCCTCCCATAAAAATCCTTAACACATTTTTTCTGCATAATTTATTTCATGAGTACCTAGAGGACACTGAAATAAGCATGTCACCATGAAAAGGGCCACAAGAACAACGGAGCCCGGAAATATAGTGATTATATATGAATAAATTAAAATCTGAACAGATTTTATGCAAGGTTGTGACATGTAAAATTAATACTACACTGTGTGAAGTTTTATAGATTGATTTTTTTATGTTGTTTTAAGTCCCTTTCACTCATATAATGATGTCACCATATATCGGTAAAGAGCTTCAAATTTAGACTTATTCTCGGCACTCAGGGCCTTCAAACAGTGAGGGTTCTTTAATGAGGGTCAACACCTACTGGACACGAAACCTCGGTTTTTAAGGTCTCATGTAAAGACACGTGACTTTCAATTTTAATACTCGGCGCTTGATAAAGGAAAAGTCACTAACTATGGTTATTATGGCGGCAACAAATATCGATACCGGAACTATTGATCCCGAATCGAACACCCTACAACGAGGCTTCCGTAACCAGTGTAGTTTTATAGAAAACTTAAAAACAACGGATTGGTTCTTTACATTACATTTTCAATGTTTAACAACTTATTGATGCGTACACCTGCCCCAAAACTTCAATCTAAATGTACTTGATATTGAAATACTCATTGATGAATGTATTTCTTAAAAAATACTGTAAATTTTGTCCTTTTCGGGGGGGGGGGGTCCATGTTGCAATTGGATGAATTTGAAAGGAGGCAAAATAAGCAACACAGCATTATCTCTTTAATACAATTGTGTCTGGGCGAATTTTAAACGGGAAAGTTGTTTACAAGTGTGAAAGGGCCAAATAAAACGGGCTGAAAATAACCCTGAATACAGTAGTTCAAGAACTTAAGCTTTTACGTTTTATAATACTCTTACGATTTTTTTTTTATTATAACCCCACCCTAAAGAGAAACCTTTACTAATCAAAATTGGATCTGCACTGGTTCATGCTATGTCAATTCCACATAAGAATTCAATATGCTCATCAGAAAAGTTTAAAAGCACTTTCTGTTCAGTGAAGCCTAGAGTAGTGAAAGATTAGTGAACAAGACCTGCTAAAGGTAAGATGTGGGTGAGACGTGGCTGATGGATTATTCCCTTTCTTATTCTACATAAAAGCTTAATCTATATTAAGTAACATTACTTATGAATAGGTGAGCCAACAGTTAAGACGTATTTGAGACTACTATATTAATCCCAGGTGAGATGTTTTCAATTGAAATCTTTAATTATTTTGAGTCCACTTCTTTTTCGCCTTAGACAAAGTTATCAATGATTTCTATTTTTTTTTTTTTCATGTGTGTAAAACACGATATGCAACACCATGAACTAAATATTACAACGAAACAGATGATTTTGATATTTTTATGATTTATGATGTAAACAAAAATAGAAGTTAATTGTGCTCACCGAGACATTTCCCGTCCGGGCTTCGGTAAAAATTAAAACAGCACCTGTAAACATTTCAAATGAAAAAAAATCATAGAAAAAGATATTTATTTCAATTGATTATTTAAAATCATATACAATAAATCTATTACTAAACATTTTCAAAAGCCATCAATCACAAACCTGTCTCCACATAAATTACTGCAAACAGTTTTTGTAAAGATGTGTATGACAATAAAATGACACAATATCTGTCTCCTGATTTTTATCATTTTCATGTTGATGAGAATTCGGCATTTTATAACAAAATTATTTACATTCCCAGTGTAGACTTAAATACGTATACACTGAACTAACACGTTCTATTTTCCTGATTTTTTTCCCTCTTCCTTTGTTATTGAAAATGCAGGGCACTGAGTTTCCATTCAAACTTATTTACTTGGTACTAATGAACATAGCCATGGTCAAGGAAGTGTACATGTAAAACATATTCGTTACACATTAAAATTATCGGAAATGTTTCTACAATTAGTTGCGACCCAGTGTGAAGGAGTTTTGAAAAACACTTGAGAATATAAAATCAGTGAACTTTTAGCTTATATTTGTGTGCAAATCTTCACCAATATCATCACCAGTATCTGTCATAAAGACCGTTATGCATACATCTATTTATTTTTTTTTTTTTTTTAAATTTGTACTTCTATCATTACCAGGTTTTTTAGATTGTTTCAATTATTTTTTCTTAAGAATAAATGTTGAATCTTTGTCGAATTTCAAACGTACTGTTCCAGTGCTGGAATATTGATATGAGATATTTAACACATGTTAATATAGGATTGTTCTATTTATAGGTAATACTTACTCATCCTGAGCACTTCATCCTTCCTCCGTATTTTGGTTTGTTAGGTATTTACAAAAGGATTTATTTCGATTGATAACAGTTGATCACAGTTCGTTATCCTCATTTTTTTTTATTCTAAGCAGGCAACTTTGCCACATATGATCCACATATGTGTATCATATGTGAATCATATGATTGGTTTCATATGAGTCACATATGTGAATCATATGAAAATTACTTCATATGATTTGCACATGAAAAGTTTTAGTGTGTTTCAAGTCATTTACATATGAGAATCATATGAAAGGGGCATCATATGTATATCATATGAAACATTTATGTGTGTTTTTTCATATTTATCAAAAGGAAATACTCACTTGTACACATTGAAAATCAGGTATTTCTGCTTTAGATGAAATTTCAGTACATTCCAATGATCTGTTAAACACCTGTAAATATTTGATAATGCTTGCACAATTTTCCAAAATATTTTCATCAACAGAAATAGCTAATTTCACACAGTGCACACTTTAAACAAGAAAGTATACAAACAAGTCAGTAGCATTTGTCGATACATGTATTTTACATATTCTAAAATGAGTACAATTTGAAAGGATTTCAGCAAAATGATCAAGGAGATGAACATGTATACATGTACCAATGAATAACATAATTAGATCATGAACTTGTATAAAAATACCATATGACATGGAAGTGTCCTTAGTAAAATTGAAATATCTGCAATAACATTTGTCAATATATGTAATCTCTATTAGTAATTCAGATTACATGTACCTACAGCATATTTAACACATAAATGAGTATGAAATCACAAAGGATGGTGTCTCGATCTAACAAAGATACATATATACATATATATAGTTTCTCATAAAAATGTTTATGTATTTATGCATATTTATGCATAAAGCATGAAATATAAAATGTGAGTACATTACAATGAGATTTTACAATCAAAATGATATTCCAGTATACGTATAAATATAGAAAGCTTTGCATGTCAAAGTCTGACAAGATTAAGTACATCCTCCTTATTCATATTTATTCCAGATATTTCCTAATTCTTTTCTCTTCCTTCTGTCCTCCCTCTGATCTTCCATCACCATATTGAAAACTCTTTGAACTGTACCCAAAATGCAAATCCACCAATGTCCCCTTTCTGAACAATTTGTTTGAGGCACAGAATAATCTCTAAAAATTATTTTTAAAATAATTAGCATTTTAATAATAATAACAAGAGGTCCAGGGACTACATTGTTCACCTGAGCAACAATGGCAAACTCACTTAACTCTAGCACAAGTGGCTTTTGTGAAATACAATACAAAAGAGTGCTGGAATAAATTGCAAAAGTATTTTTTGGGGGGGATATTTGTTCCATACTGATCAAATTTACTCAAGATTCCCTCCTTAGGCCCAACTATTGTAGCAATGTAGCATTTGTTAAAAAGACTTAATTTTTCCTATACACAAGTGTAAATTACTATGTAAAACTTTGCAACCCTTCAGGGGCCCCACTGGTGGTTTAGTGGTCATTTTTCAACAAACTTGAAACAACACTGCATAGGGATGTTTGCAAAATAATATCACAAATTGTAGTGTGGTAGTTCTTGAAAAGTAGATTTTTAAAGACTTTACCCTATATAATCTATAGGTTGAACTTTGAACCCCTACTGGTACCTTACTATTGGTCCTCTTTGCCAAGTTCAGTTGAAATTAGTCCAGTGGTTCTGGAGAAGACATAAATATGAAAAGTTTATGCCAACAACGATGATGATGGACAACGGACAATTTTGATCAGAAAACTTCGGCTCAGATGAGCTAAAAACAAGTACTTTCATTTAAAATGAAACTAATTGTTTTTAGCTCATCTGAGCTGAAGGCTCAAGTGATTTTAAAGATGAATATGATTGAAAAAATTGTTTGTGACATCCAACAAACATGAACTAATTTTCTATCATTGATTATATTTACCAGCAAAGATGTCCTTCCAATAAACAAATATATATCTCAAAATTTCAACATTAAAGTTTAACATCAATATTTTTACATTTTTAAAATGCTGACTGCTTACTGTTTTCATACTAGCATCATACCTAGCATCAGTGTGAAGTATTCCCTCTCTGGATTTGTTAGCATAATTGTAGGAGGAAGGAAGCATTTTCATCGATAATTATGTAGAGAATTAATGGAGGGACCCTCTACATCAACTTCTTTGCTACCCATCAGCTAAAACATTTTTTTCTAAACAATTCAATTCACAATGTATAGCTTAAATGGAATACAGTGCAAAATTTTGTTTTTAAGAGGTAATTCAATTTAGTAATAGACTTTGATACTTCTTAGGATGATATGTAACATATATAAATAAAATGTGTGCACACCTTTGTTCTGATCCGATTTCTGTAATATGTGAATTTAGTGGATCCAAAGCTAGACATAACCCCCATAACATTTTATGTCCAGCCAGCCTTCTTTGCCAGATTGCTGAGCATCTCCTGAATGAATAAAGCAATGCATTTTTCACTTATTTTTATATACATCAAACACATACTAAGATTCTTAAAGAAAAAATGGTTCACTATTATACATATTGACTATAAACTTTATTAGTTTCATATAATATGACATACATGCTCAGTGCATCTACTTAAATGCTCAGTGCATCTGCTTAAATGCTCAATTCTTGCAAAATAGTTAGCTAGCATTTATATTCATCAAACCTGTTCTTCTGTATCCTTCAAAGAAATCCAGGGGTTGATGCTAAATCTTTCTTTAAGCCAACGGACATTATCTCTGCAAATTTTTTATTTATATAAAAAAAAATAATTGATATATACATACTCCATTTCTGCTTGATGCAGACCCCCAACAATTAAATAGATTCGGATACAAATGTATACTTTTTGGACCGAAAAATCTACAGATAAACAGACAGGCAGAGAAACAGACATTGTGATTCCAGTATATCCCAAAACTTTGTTTGGAAAAATATAACAAAGTTTATTATACAGGGTGTACTTACCTATTTTGAAGCAAGCCTAGGATATTGGTGTCTGTTCTTCCAATTTTTTAATGAGAGAGGCTGACTGTATATTGAACCTATATAAATTATAAAACAAATATTCACACAGTAAATATTTTCTAGGCTAATCCAACTAGAAGTTAAAAGAAACTACAAAAGAGAGTGAGTACAAGTCTTTAGGTTAAATTCTCTAGTGTTGAAAAAAAATCTATAAATGTCAATTTATATACATGTATGTATAAATAATCAAATGATATTAGCTAATGTACTTTCAATACACATGTAATAGTACCTTGAATGTCTATTAAGCTAAAAGTCATTATCCCCCAGAAAATATTGTATAGTTTTTTCATAGTTTTTATAGCCAGCAAGTTCTATAATCTATGCCTTACATATTTTTATATGTTTTCATACTTATACATATTTTATAAATGTGCTGGATTTGTTCTGTAGAAAAAGAGTTGGATTAATTTATTTTTTGATTAGTTAGAATAATCTGTGTTTTGGGACAAGCCCTCACCACAGTTTATCGTTAAACCGGGTCCGTAGGACAATATCATTTTAACGATAGATCGTTCTATCTAGTTTTTGATATATGTTTAAGTCATTACTTATATATACTGTGATGACTATTGTATTTATTTATTTATTTTTACCTGCATTGTGATCATGCGTCGTCTGCCAAACCAGCTTTGGGTTTAAATCGTCAGTCAAATCAGCTTTGTGTTCAATCGTCAGTCTAATCAGCTTTAGGGTTCTTTGAATAAAACAAAAAAGAAAAAAAAAAGAATACAAAAACAGCACTGTGACACTGAACTCCAGTTCCTAAATACATTATTTAAAACACGTTTCTCAATAATTTGATGAAAGAACCGAATGAATAACGATCTCAACAAGCATTTTACGTTAACTGCTATACAAGGTTTCTACTTTCACTTTCATATCGAATATAAATATCCAAGCATAGCTATTAACAAAAGGGAAACAGATCTGAAAAATTAGTGATGCTAAATGGCCTTAACATTCATCGTTAACAAATCCAAAATTACTTATTGATCACTAGGTTTATCGGCTTTTTACGAACTGCATTAATTTCACAATTACTTACAAGTAATGGGAGTACTAGAAAGTTTATACGGATCTGTAACCATAATAAGTACTTATTCCCTTTTTTCCAAGCTTCTTAAGGAAATGAACATCTTGATTCTTTTGAATAAATATACATTTAAATTTACACATCTTGATATATGTTATTGAAATTATTTTTTAAACATGCAGTCTACTTATTAAAATATAACGCCAACTTATTCATATCAAGCTTAATATGAAATTATTCAAGTGTTAACTGATTAACATTGAACATACGTATTTTTTTTTAATCTCATTGAATTGAATTTTATCTGTTTATAACAAGGACAAATAAATAAACACACACAGATCTGTTTCATATGATTCTCATATGATCATTTTTAAAACATGCATATGATTCTCATATGCAGGACATTTCATATGTGTATCATATGTATGTTGCTTCATATGACTTACATATGCATATTCATATGATCCACATATGATTCGCACATATGATACTCATATGTTTGAATATACATATGATTCTCATATGATCCTCATATGATCCTCATATGAAAGGCAATGCATATGTGGATCATATGTGGCGAAATTGCCTAATATGTAACGTTGAAAACATCGCGCCATGGGTCTCAAAATATTCTCCCTATACTTTTTTATACAGTCTGGTCCAATATCTACTTACTAAACACGTATCAATTGAATTTATTTTGCTAACAATTGTTCCAGTAGCAGAATTATGTCTATCAATGTTTCATTTATTTTTTACCACGTAACTGTGCTTTCATAAGATCATCAACTGTGAAGCGCCTTTCTCTTTCCAATACCTTACTTAAAGTTAAACTTAAAGTTTTTTGGTAAGATTTTTCCTCACAGATCATCCTCGAGTTTTGTCAGAACACCGCTTTTATACTATGTTTAGTCACGCCAAATCAAATATGTTTCCGAACATTACTTCCGGTAATATATCATACCTTGTTTATATTGACAATTTTGATTTTTTTTTTTTCATTAAATATGTTACTGTCATACAAATTTTTTGTAAATTGCAGACTTGGAATTGTCTTAAAATTGCACAAACCACTTTTGTTATCCTGGTAGAAAAACTCGACCAGACGTCAACTACATAAGATTTACAGTTGCAACTGAGCAAAGATATGGAAATCACATTGTTTTACTGAAAGCAGTTCCTACCATACTAGACAACCAGAAGTCTCTGACTAGACTGTAGCTCTACTTGTTTGTACTTATAACAAAGGAAGACAAAAGTAGCACTTGGACTTGAAACTTTGCAACAGCAATAAATAGAACAATGATCATTGGTTTAGTCTCTTTTTGTGGCAAGATTTAGTGCAATCAGAACTGTAATAGGGGTAGCTTTTTAAAAGCATATTACAGAAATTTCGATCTTAGTAACCATGGCAACATCATTCAACAAAACCACAAAACGATAAAGACAATTATGTATCTCAGTGTAGTCTACTTGAGTGCCAAGAATTATTGAAATCAGACCAAAACTGTAGAAGAAGTCAGACCAAAACTGTAGAAGAAATAGCATTTCGAAAGTATTTCAAAAAATTCTAATTCTATTTTAAATGGCCATAGCAACACCGTTCATCGAAATCAAATACAATTAAAATAATGAGTCTTACACATGAAGACAATGTTGTAACCTGTTTTGTCAGCTGGGACCAGTACATACTGATCGTGTAGTCTGTCGAATTCTTTTTTCACTTCTACATTAGTGAACACGGAAGGATAGATGGTTTTCATATTGCCCCTCAATCGCTTAATGCGAGATTTTAACATACATCTGATACATTTTATACATTCTGACAAAGTGTCAAGGTCTTCTTTTTCATGTCTGGCTTATCGGCTGGCGTAATCTTCCACAGAATTCACGGTATTTATGAAATCATGATTCCAGTTGAAAATAGGGTTTCATTAAATTTTGGCCTTTTTAAAATACTGTATTTTTATTATTTTATGCGAGTACTTAATATCACTAAATTTCCCTAGGTCGTCAAATCGCGAAAACAATAATTGGCGAGTGGACGATTGATCTAGAGATTTTACATACATTTAAGCACCATAAAAAAAAGGCGAGCAACTTTATTTCGCGAGTGTGTCTTCTCGCGAAATTGAGCGATAATTCATTCCTCGCATAAATTTAGGATCTACAGTAAGTGATTTAAGGTCCTCATTATTAACTGTATTTACGTCACAGGTAATAACGTGTCCAGCAGAACTATAGTTGTAGGGTGAAGAAGAACATGAACACGATGGAGGATTATGTTTCAGATGCTCAATATCCAGGCTTTGTAGGGTTTTCATGTAAATGAAAAAAAATTGATGCAATATTCGATGTATATTTATAGGAAATAAAGGGTGTAGTCTTTAATTGGAAATATGGTGGAATACAAGACTGGTCTCTTTTGTGATTAAGAATATTATTTATATTAACCGCGTCAGTTCCCTTTTTTGGTATATTGAAGTTTAATTTTAGCTGTATTTTCTTCCGTAAAACCGTCACCGTAGCTCAGTCGGTAGAGCGCTAGCTGATCGGAAGGTCATTTGTTCGAATCTCGGCCGCGAATGACCTAAGTTGATAAAAAAAAATATAGGTAGCAACTCTTCCTTCGCCAAGAGGTCGGCACTTTGAAGTGAAAGTTGCAGGTTCTTCGGGCTCTGAGTGCCGAGTAAAGATCTAACCCTAACAATAAAATGCTATAGTTAACTCTAGTTTACTATAGTTAACTATAGTAAATCAAAGTGTCAAAGTTATCACCATAGTAAATCAAGTTTTCAAATTGATCACTATAGTGTCATATTTATCACTATAGTAAATCAAAGTTTTCAAAGTTATCGTTATAGTAAATTAAAGTTTTCACCATAGTAAATCAAAGTTTTCATAGTGATCACTATAGTAAATCAAAGTTTTCATAGTTATCACTATAGTGTCATAGTTTTCACTATAGTAAATCAAAGTGTCCAAGTTATCACTAAAGTGAACTATAGTTTTCATAGTGTCAAAGTTATCACTATAGTTAACTATAGTAAACTATAGTTAACTATAGTATGTTTTGCGAGGGAAATTTGAAGCCATTCACCGGTATAAGGTGACCTCTCTATATGAGTGAAAAATTCTCGAATTGGACGTAAAACAACATACAATCATCCTTAAAACGTGGCGGTTTGAAAAGCCTTTGATTTGCAATATCCAAATCCACAGATCTGAACCTGTATTCTGGTGTCGAGGAATCCAAATATGGACTTTCCTTGACATTTACAAATGGACTATTCAAAACTTTCAAAGGGACAGAGTAAAGTCTGGTGCGAATGTGATGAAGGCCTATTTGTTTATTTACATAAAGTCGTAGTGAATCAAAGGAGACATCGTGTATAATAGATTTATTGTAAGAATGATGTCCATGACTGCGCTAAAGTCTCTGCGTACTGTAAAAAAGTCCCATCACATTGCTACACTGTGGATTTGAAAGATTCCCAACACTATTGACATTGTAATTGCTACCATATGGAAAGGCCGTGCCTCGTTTTCCAATTCAGTATTCTTCTCGTTGTCTACGGAAAGGTGTACTCAGTGATGGGCTATTAGTATGATGGTAAATCTTTGCTAGAATTCTAACTTTTATTGAAAAAAATAGAATGATCAGGTAAATTAAACTGCTTGTATAGAAGCTGCTGAAGCTGAACCCCTTTGTTAATCTGAAATCTATGCCCCGATAATCTTATATTAAGTGAACCCTTGGTTTCACCAACATAAATAAGCTCATAAAGGTAGACAACATTTATGTAGAAGATTTGCAATTCTGATTTTCCCAAGTTTTGGTATAGAAGCTCTGTCCAGTGAGATTACTAGTAAACGAAGAGCTAGTAATCAAAATATCACAGTCTTCACAGTTTTTGACAGAACGTTTTGAAATAGAATACATGGGATTGGAAAATATATCTCTAATAGAAATTTTACACTCCTTCAAATTTTTCTAAGAACTGTTGGTTCTATATCAAAACCGTATTGAACTCTTAGAATCCTTTATAGACTCAAATAAGGGCGCCTTTTCATATTGGGCGACGCTTATGGAGGTCTCCTTTCGTTATGTTGTGTGAATAAGTACCGAAAGAAAAGTATCCTAGTGGACAGACTGTTCACCAGCAGAGATACATGCTCGGTGGTTAAAATGAAATATAGAAATAACGAACAGTTTTCAAGCTCAAAGTCCTTTAAAACAATATGAATCGGGAGCAAAGCAAACACAGACCTCCATAAACATCAGAGGTGGGATCTATTTTTTTTATTTTTTTTTAAATTTTTGTGTTGCCATGGTATATAATATAAAAAAAAAAATATTTGTGAAATCAAACATTGATTAATATAGCTTACGATAGAAGCTCGAACACGCATTCGTTTTTTCAATCATATTTTGCTTTTGGGGCAGCTTCTTCCATGGTTAAATTTCCAAATCCCTCATAAATGCTGTATGTTATTAAGAAACTACTTATAGACAGGTCAAAACACTGTAGCAGGTTCAATATTCAACAATGTTATTTTCAACATGTTGGTGTCATAAGTGCTGAGAAAAAATATCAAACTATTGAAAAATGAACCTGAGTATAGATTACATATGATGCGAATTTTCAACCGGGTCAAAATTCTTTGTTAACCTGTGCATTAAGGTATTCAATGTATACTGAAGAAATATTGAATCATTTTAAACTAGTTATATATGCTAGATAACGTTGAAAGTGAAAGAAATCACTTTAAACTCACATGACTGATAAAATAAAAGAAGTCGGCCATTTTGCACCTTAAATGTTTCGAAGAGATATTTGCACTTAATGAAAAGAAGAAAATTTTAATTTTGTCAAAAATATGTGGTAAATGATTTATCTAATTTCATATTTTAATTAAAAAAAAGAGTTTATGCATATTTCACCAAGACATGTGTACGAAGTTCAGAGTACATTTTACAATATCTTTATTAACACGAGTGTTGCCCATAGACATCAATGTAGAATACAAGATGCAATTAACTGGACAATAATCAAATTATCAAATTTTGTAAATTCGTTTCGAGAAGATTTTTTATTTGATAACACCTTCAAACTGATGTTATGATTTAAAATATCGGACCATTCATTTATTAAATACAAAATATAGTCGTTATACATTGAATATCTTAAAATGTTAAAATAGAGATTTTAATTGTGGGGAACTAAGCTGCCTTACTACACCTGACATTGAAAAATTTCATTTAAAAGGGTTTGTTTTGTGTAATTGATCAACATTTTATTCAATAAATTATAGTTATTGCTAGCTTAAGCTAATTATAAAGTTTCAATTTATGACACCGGGTTCACTCAAAAGTACACTGAATAAGGAAATCTGGGACAATTATCGTATGTCTTTATTTTTTCAAATTTGAATTTTCAAAATAAAATTCGAATTTTGCAATTTCAAAATTAACCTTAATATATAGTTGGTTAAAGCAACATTGTCTTCCTGAAAGCACCGAATTGTGCATGACTTTTGGCGTAGACGTTCTCCAGTGCAGGCTTGGTTTTAAATGAAATTACATGTACGGTATTTTTGCAGGTTTTTTTTAGATCGATCACAGTTTGTTATCTTCACCTTCATATTTTAGATTTTCACAAACAAAATATTGACTTTTGTTGAATGAACTTGTGTATTTTCCTCGAATTATCTATAGGCTCCTACTATCTCTACATAATACATGCATTAACTAGAAATAAAATAACAAAGATATTTCCTTATTGTGTTGACCGCAAAGGAAATTGATCAGTTCTTTTTTAAGAGACCGGTCCCCTCTAAAAATAATGAAGAGATGTATTCTATTGTTACAACTGTTCAAAATTTCCTTTATACCACAACTGCTCATATTTCCTCCAAGAAATGGATATCCCAGCATTGTTAACGGCCGTTTTAATACTTCCTTTCAAAGATGATCGGTGCCATGTAAAAGACTTTGAATATGAATTCATTGCTCTGCATTTGGAAACAGGGGAAAAGGAACTATTTCAGGAAAATTGAAGGAATGTTGTGCAAATTTAGTATAGATGCAAAGATTACTTATATCAATGCAAAATTTTCATAAACATATCATAAGCAATGATTAAGATCAGGAGATGGATATTGCACCATTTAATTGTCATACATATCTTTACAAAGACTAATTGCAGTGTTTTATGTGGAGACAGGTATGTTTTGATGGCTTTTGCAAGAAAAACATTTAATTATCAAGTTGTATGTACATCTTTTCAAACAATAATCTAGATAAAATCGGATTTTTTCAATGATTTTTTTTATATGTTTACAGATGCTGTTTTGATTTTTACCAAAGCTCGAACGGGGATTGTCTTGGTAATCACATTTTTTTTTATTGAAACATATTACAAAGTATGGTGATCGATATAATTAGGACAAGGATACAATTTGCTAAAAAAAAAAAGATACTTTTAAACACTTAAGGCGCAATGAAATATCATGCCCCGGTTGGTTCAACAGGAGATGCTTTCTCCTCCTTGGCACCGGATCCCACCTTTGTAATTTCTAGGGGTCCGTATTTCATTCCCTTGTCACATAAGTATATTGTTTTTAATTAAGATTTTTATATTCATATTTTTGTTTATTTTTACACCTATTTGTATTGGTTACGTTTCCCCTCTAAGAAATACTTCAGATCGCATAAACCTGCATTTTATTTTTGGTTGAAAAATCTTAAAATATAATATGACCGGGTAAACTTAAAATTTCACATAGTTTATGTAGGTAGAACATGAGACATTTTCTATCAAGATTGGAGCCAATTTAACTTT
Organism: Saccostrea echinata; assembly: GCF_033153115.1. Taxonomy (NCBI): domain Eukaryota; kingdom Metazoa; phylum Mollusca; class Bivalvia; order Ostreida; family Ostreidae; genus Saccostrea; species Saccostrea echinata. Next base: position 3,153,240 of record NW_026889773.1, on the reverse strand, counting down.
ATAGTTTACCAATATCTTCTCAAACCATAGTCATCATTTGATTTGATATTGCAATTAAATACAAATATAAATTTTATATCTAAAAGACATTGCTAGCAAAAAACACCACAGAAAATCAACAATATCAGAGTCAACATTTCGCAAATTCTATGGTCGATACAGTCAAATACAGCCTGTCATTAGTTCGATTGTTGACAGCAATTTTTCATACATATTGTAAGCCCATCATTTTATCAGTGAATTGTCTACGGATTTTTCCGCTTTCCCGATTATGACGAGGAGCACACGGTGGATGTGACAAGTCGACAGGGAATGCTTACTTTTCCATGGCATCTTATCCCACCTCTGATGTTTTCGAGGTCCTTGCATTTTTAGAGGTTCATGTTTGCTCTGATCCAAATTTATATTCTTCCAATGGACTTTTGATTTTAATTATTGTAGGTGATCTTCATATTTTACCTTTTCCCATTTTTAGTATTGATATAGAAGAATAGCGGTTAAAAAGCTCTTGCATAAATTGTCCTATTAAGGAACATAAATTTGAATTACAGTTAACAACTCGATAAAAACAGAAAAACACACATTTTTGTTGCAAGATTTCCTATGATTATTCATAAAAACTGTCTATTTTTTTTTCCGTTTACCCGGTCACGAAAAAGAGGACATGGTACTTGAGAAACATGGAATTAGCAGGATAACGCACGTCAATCTCTATAATAAATTTGTCAACAATAACTTCATAACAAAAATATTATTCGGACAATGTAAGATACTGTTGATCACAATTTTACTCGTGAAAAAACCCAGATTCAAATCAGAGTTGTGGGCCTTTGTGCACCTTTTTATATCAAACTTTATATCACAGAGTGTCCATTGGGTACTTATGGGAAAAACTGCACTGGAAAATGTGTTGAAGGTTTTTACGGAAGACTCTGTCTGTCACAGTGTAACTGTCCTGCAGAAAAATGTGATGTTAGATATGGCTGTCAGGAGGAAAACACAGGTAAATAAAATATTTATCTACTTTTAAGCAGAACGAAAATTGATGTTTCCAAGATATGATTTTTTAGGGAAATATTGACCAGAGCTACAAAAGTTATATTAACTCTTTTTCCTCCAAATTTAAATTTAGTTCTAATACACGGTTTTTAACCTTTTTAATGAAAAGTCGCCAAACAAGCAATGCTTCCTATAGCGTCTTAATGAGGGATTGATTCTTCACTGATTAATGGTTTAACATTATGTCCATATTAAAAACATTTTAACACAAATTAAATAGAATATGTGGATATTAATCATTGAAACCATTAAAAAATATAAATTAAGTTTCACAAATACAAACCAAAGTTGTAATTATAGACTGCATATGGATGGAATAATGTAGATTCCTTATTTTTCGCGAGTACTTATTTTCGCGAAATGACTCAAATGACATCAAATCGCGAGAACAATAATTCGCGAGTGGACGGTTGATCAAGAGATTTTGCATTGATTTCGGCACCATAAAAATAAAAGCGGGTAATTTGATTTCGCGAGTGGTGCTTTTCGCGTAATTACGCAATAATTAATTCCTCGCGTATATTTAAGAATCTACAGTATATTTATGATGAACTTGTCAAATTTAAGAGCAACAAAAATAAGTTTGAAAAAAATCTGACATCTGAAATTCTAATACTTGCAAAGAAACTAAAGATCTTCATTCTATAAATTATTCGTTTCAACATGCAGTGCATTATTGAAGAAATCATCACATTGATAATGAAATATATGGAGATAGGGAACAATATTCAAGCTCAAAAGTCCATAGAACAATACAAAATAGGAGCAGAGCAAACACGGACCCCAAAACATCAGAAGTGGGATCACGTGCCATGGAGGAGTAAGAATCCCCTGCCGACCGGTCACACCCGCCGTGTGCTCCTTGTCATGATCGGGAAGTAACAGAAAAATCCGTCGAGAATTCAGTGTGTAAATAATGGCCTAACAATTAGTATGAAAAATGTCGGTCAGCATTTGACTCAATGATAAATTGTATTTGTTGATAAGGTAATTGTATCTACCATAGAACTTACGAAATGATGACTTTAAACGAGACAGCTGACATTCTTGTTTCATCAACTTGTTTGTCAATAATTTACCTCTCCCTTGAAACTGCACACACGTAGAGCACGCTCCTTCGCATTTTTCAACAATGACGTAACATAATATATTGCAACTAAAATAATAAAAAGTTTGCTTTTAAATAAGATATAATAATTAAATACACAGTCTTTTTATTTTTTTGAGTAAGTTAACATTTATTTTTGATAGTTTTTGAATAGTTTTACTTGTAATCCTTTAATTTTTTTAAATGGATGTGCACCCGTACATGTAACAAACGGTGTTTACTGCAGATCTGAAGCAAGTCTTCTTCAAGGTTTCAGCAACCGAAACAGTTCACAGTAAGAAAACTTCCTTGTTCGCATATTATTGTCAAAAACTGTGAGCTTTCAGCAAGCATTGCTACAGCAAATTAGCAGGGACTCAAACTCAACATGTTCAAAGGAAATATATGGAGACAACGAACAGTATTCAAGCTCATACGTCCATTAAACAATACAAAATTGGAGCAGAGCAAACACGGACCTCCAAACATCAGAGGTGGGATCAGGTGCCATGGAGGAGGAACATTGCAAAAAAATTATTAAGCAAAAAAAGAACAGGCCAATCTTTTTTCAACAAAGAACAAGTCGTATGTTTGAGGAAGTTCGCAAAAACAGTAAGCAAATCAAATAAGCCAATGAAATGCAAATTGTGTTGAGGTCAACATAGAATTAACCATATTGAAATATTTGAATTGAGTTATTGATCGCTGGCTTTTTACGGAAAATATACATTAAAAGTCGGACCCTTCCAAGGAAGTTTATTTTAGTGTTTTAGCACACCAAACATCTGATTGTCAAGATCTAGTTTTTTAATTTAGAATGTAAAAATACACTAATTGATGTGGGCCAAGTCTATTGATGAGTTTATTATTTTTATTTTTATCCCATATATTCATCTTTCTTTGTAATGTAATATAGGTTCAAAATCATTATTATAAATATCTGTGTATGCTTTAGACAGAAATAGGTAATTATTTCTTTTAAATATTAATTCTAGTCATGTGAAAGGGCTTCTATTGTCTCTTTTTGATATTTACATGATATATATTACCTTTCAAATATGGCTAATGTGGGTATGGTCTAGGATCAGGAAAGGTCAAGAAAAAGATTTTCTCCAAAGCTGTTGCTAATAACAGGAATGCCCCAAAACTAATTACAGAAACGTTTTACAGCAACTTAGTTTGCATCAATGTTTGCCTCAAATTAGCAGCAGGGTTTCCTTTTTTTTTTCTTTTTTTTTTTTTTTTTTTTTTTTTTTTTTTGGTGAATGCAGTATTTTCTACAGACTTGTTGCAAACCTCATTTGCATGGGAAAATATTTGCTGTCAACAATCTGCATATTTGCTGCACACTTCCTGTAAACATATCGGTTTGTATAGTCTGTCAGGGTTTCTATATCTTTATTTCAGCAGTTTTATATCAATGTCTGCAGCAGAATTACAGCAAAGGTTTTCAGGAGGGCGAATATTTTGGTAAAAGAAGTATTTTACTGAAGCGTATAAGTGCCACGTAATATTTTTTAAATTGGAAAAGGCAACTTTAAAGTTGGATTTACAAACTTGAATATTGAATTAACCAACTTTAAAGTCAGAAAAGCCAAGATTAAAGTTGGTAAAGCCAACTTTAAATCTTGAATTATCAACTTCAAAAAAATTAATTGGCACAAATATGCTTTCGTATTATCTAGAATGGTTCCTAGCAATTGGCTTCGGGTTCGGCGGAGTATACGAAACATAGCAGAGACAAATAACAATGCTAATAAGTATTGATGTATTGTATGACGAGCTTTAGTGCCATATCGCAGTTTCTTAAAGGAAACACTTAAATATTCTGACATGACTATAACAGTGATATAATATGACGTTATATTAAGCGAGATGACGGTAATTTTGGAACACAATGCAAGTTTTCTTAATATTGGTATGCAAATGTAACTAAAATGAAAATGAATAGAACCATGCAAATATTTACAACAATACAATTTTATTATTTTTTTTATCCTGTATCTGTCAGTGAAATTAAAAACTCCTACGTCATAACATTTCAACGGGTAACCTGAGAATTGATCATGATGGATAACGAGAATTTGGGAAAGACAGCATGTAAAAAAAATCAAAAAGTGGGTAAGATGCAAATACTGTAAACAGGATGTGTGATTCATATGGATTTAAAGTTTGTTTAACAGGTATGCTGATTTATTTATTGTCATTATTATATCTTCTATTCAAAACAGTAATTAGCTTTTTAGGTATCCCGGTCGGCCTTTCCTGTGTCATTCGTGACAAAATAACGCAAAAGAACAACAATAAGCCGGATACTTCAAAACATTTTATTTGTGCAGATCGACAGCTTGCGTTCTATAAAAGTCTGAGAGTGCTGCTGGAATCGTGAGGTAAACATAGTTTGAAGAATTATTTCGTATTGTGTGAATATAATGCAAAACAGGGGGTAGGGATTCGTACAAATGTGTGGAATGATTCAAGCAGCACTTTTTAGGCATCTTTTTCAGCTATATTATTTACTCAAATTAATTAATAAACTCCAACGTGTTGTTGTTCTGTTTACGTTTTCTATAAAGGAATATTTTTCTATTAAGAGCGAAGTCACTTGATGACGTCGTGGTGGTGCACGACTTGTTCTCAGAACTCTGTTGACTTTGTGCAATAATTTATAATATACTGAAACGCAAAAGAAACATTAGAAAAATGTTTCTTAAAGAAAAATTAGGGGGAAACATTATATATAGGATAAAATTTTGTATCGAAAAAGTAAGGACATCTTCAACTTTGTAAATATCGGTAATTTAACGGTTGAATGATTTTCATACCGGAAGTTAAGTTTGAGGTCCGCTTAACAGAAATCAAAAATTGCATGTTTAACAAAATATTTGGCTATAATTTAATTTTGTTTGTATTCTAGCCTCTGATTGGTTAATATCCAAAAAGGAACACAAATTATTTCTGTATAACCTGGTTTGGTATGGGGACACACCCCCCTGACAACCAGCTGAATCGTCTGTATCCATGCAATCCTCTCATTTCCAGTCCTCGGGATTCATGGAATATTCCAGATTTAATAAATATACCTTTAACTTCAAACAGTAACTCGGATCTTACCACATGTAAACAAAAAACATGGCTGCTAGGACTATGTTTCAGTTTTTACCTCCCCTCGCTTCCCATCACTTCCGTTACTAGGGTTGTATTATTGAGCGGCAAATTTGAACTAATAAAAAGCAACAAAATTTTACACCCACAGTTGTTTAATGATTTTAGAATTAAATTATAAGGAATGACTCTAATTCTTGGCCAAATTATTCGAGGATAACCTGGTTTGGGTCAGTTTACGCTGTTTTATAATCCGCGAAGCGAAGCGGATTATAAAACAGCGTAAACTGACCCAAACCAGGTTATCCTCGAAAAATTTGACCAAGAATTAGAGTCATTCCTACAAAATAATATGGGGTTTTAAGAATTTGTGTCTGTTCACCATAAGTAATGAAGCAACGTTACGAAAAATAAATTCTCCTTTCTTTTCCGTAAACGATGCCAAGGCTTCCTAAAAATGACTTAAGGTATGTCACTCATGAAATTTGTTATATCAAGGATTTTTTGAAAAGAATATTTTAGATAAGTACTCATATAACATGACTCAAAATCGCAAAGAAAATAGGGGGTCAGTGTGCATCTTCCTGAGCTACGGTACGATTAAATTGACCTTTTTGCACTTAAATTGTAACTCTTTGGTTAATAACTTTAATCTTTATCATATTTTATCAGATGTAATTGTGGCAATAAATATAATCTTATTTTATGTAAAATAGTTTGAATAATCTTTATCATTGGACAAATCATGCAAATTAATGTGCGTAAATTATTGTGTGACCTTTTTGCACTAAAAAAGTGTCATGTTTGGGGTATAAAAAATCTAAGTAGGCAATTAAATATTTTCTTGTATCAAACTTTTTATGACTTAAATGCAGATCGGTTGGAAGTATCGTGTTGTTTAAAATAATGAAAGAAAAAGTTGGGGTCAATGATGTAAATTTTGAGATATTGGTCAAAATGTGCAATTTTCAGGCAAAAAACGGTGTAAATTTTACCTTTACTTCTTTAATATATCTTCATTTCTTGGCAAAGTCTGTTGAGTGAATGTATCAAATTTATTCTAAAAATATAAATTGGGACCTATATTTAATATGCCTAGCATATCATAACGGAAAATATTCTATAAGTAATCATATGTGGGGCTAAAGTTCCAAGATATTAAATTTGACAAATGTGTAGATTTGAAGAATTTTCTTCTAAATATCCTTCCACCACAAGAAATAGTCCCTCATAAATTTTGCTTCTTTATGAATTTGTGAGCAGTTTTTTCATTGAAAGTTGAATTTTCATTGTTTAATTTAAATATGTTATAAAAATTGAATTGTAATAAATAGTTTTGACGTTAAAGGTTCTGACTGAACTTTTCTAAAAAGCTGACGAATGACATACCTTAAGTACGCATTTCCAGTGCTCTAGCTGGAAAATATCAAAATAAAGGTAATGGAGAGTTGCAGATGCAAATATGCAACACATCACGCCTAAACAGGCTCTTATGTATCATTAGCATGTATGACACTCCTTGCACAGGAAGTCCAAGGGTTACTACACTGCTCTTGGCTATAGAAAATTCGACCTCATCATCTGAAAAACAGGCATTTAAAAATGGCAAAGAATATTTCTTTTGCTCAGATCTCGAGATTGATGAACCTACTGCATCGTAGAAATCAAGCTGCAACTGTTGTACATGGCAGTCTTGCACGCTGTAATTGAATGGCCGGGGTGGGGGTGTTTTAACACTCATGTGTTACTTTGTTTAACTTTTCAATCGTCAACTTTCCTTACTTATGCAGCAATATACCTTCATCACCTGCATACGGGGTATATATCTCTCAGTTGATTCGATATGCAAGAGTATGCTCTACGTATGTACAATTTCTAAAACGAGGTAAATTATTGACAATCAAGTTGATGAAACAAGAATATCAGCTGTCTCGTTTAAAGTCATCATTTCGTAAGTTCTATGGTCGATACAATGACCTTGTCAGCAAATACAATTTATCATTGAGTCAAATGCTGACTGACGTTTTTCATACAAATTGTTAGGCCATTATTTACACATTGAATTGTCGACAGATTTTTTTCTGTTATTTCCCGATCATGACAAGGAGCACACGTCGGGTGTGACCGGTCGGTAGGGGATGCCCACTCCTCCATGGCACCTGATCCCACCTCTGATGTTTGGAGGTCCGTGTTTGCTCTGCTCCTATTTTGCATTGTTTAATGGACTTTTGAGCTTGAATACTGTTCGTTATCTTCATACATATTTCAGAAGTTAAAAGATTATAATTTAACATTTTTATCAAATTTCTGATGTTTATAAATCGAGTTTTACCTTACTGTATTCATTTTTGAAAATCATTAGATAAAAAAATTAAATATTTGTAGATTATTGCCTGTTGCGTTTCTTTTGCGTTTCAGTATAGTATACGTTTAATCAACAGCCTTGGTAATTTATCAAACTTAAATTTCTTTAAAATGTCTCAAATAGATGAGAAACGATCCGAAATCTTTCTTTACATACCCGCGATTACTTTTATCTTTACTTAAAATGAATTTTCTATTTAGTACAATAAAGTGTTCACTCAATAAAAGCAACATTTGTTTATTTTTTTTCTAGATGTGTTTGTTATAATATATGAGAGCTGCCAGAAATATCTTTCTTTTCTTCTTTGAAGTTAAGTATAAAGACGTGACGTACGCTCTGATTGGATCTGTAACAACCATGAGCTTAATTGGTCTGCTGTTTTATTTTAAATCCTGGTAAAGAAGGATACATACATTTAACGAAAAAACACTTATTTTTGTTTTAAATAGTTTGTTAATCTAATGCAAAACAAATCTAATATCCATTTCGTTTCCTTTTGTATTTTCAAATGGCACTTTAAATTTACTTATTTACTGATCAATGATATCAAATATTTTTTTCCCGTAGGTTTTCGAGACAAAGTGATTCTCTTGTTCCTACAGCTGGTCAGCTCTATACAGAACCAACAGGTGTGAATATTAAAATGTCACTAAAATTGAAGTATTGTAATGGTATTGATAATTTTGTTTGTAAAGAATAAATTTCTGACACAAAAAAATCAAAGGAAAGTCATAAAATAAAAACAAAAATTCTTAGAAATATAATGCTTAATTTTCTTTGAAGAACATCAGACGGATCATGGATATGAATCTCGTAGACACTCATCGTCAAGTGAAGCCGAACATGTGTCAAGATCACATGACCAACCAGACGTAAATAATTATACGGATTTGAGATTTTCAAGAACGCAGTCTCCCTATGACAACTCTTATGACCGTGAAGGTGGACCAGAACCAGACGCACCATCAGTGGATACCATTCCATCTGAAAAACGTGTTGATCGTCATGATAATGAGATGAAAAATGATGATGATGATGAGTCAGTTTTACCAGGGAAATATGATCGATTTTTTAAACATGAACAATATAATGTCCTGTCTTTACGTAAACCTCCTATTGAGAAAACAATGACTGCGAAATCTGTTGATTCCTCAACTAATCTGGACGACAATACAGATGGAATGCATGATGAATACGATTCGATCGAAATGAAAGAGAAAAATAAAAAAGAAATAAAGAAAATAAAAGGTGAACTGTCTGAAAATGAAGTTTGTGAAGAAAGTGTAATAGTTGAAACAACAAAACAATCACCAGAAAGTGTTCAACTGAATCGAAAACTTGACATGATAGTTGACGAGGAGACAAGCGTCTTAAAGACAAAACCAAAAAGTAAAAGCTTTACTGCTCGAGAGTTTGATCATCTGAAGAATTTTTCCTCAAGACCATATAGTTTGGTAAATAGTAGCTGGCGTAAACATCACACTTCTGAAATGTGGAAACTAAGAAGAATATCAGATTATGAGGAAGTTTTACCACCACAGACAGATGACGAATATAAAGTGGATGAACTCAAATTCTCTCAGAGTAAAATTCAAAGTAACACAGAAATTTGTCCTGACCAAACGATGACAGTAGTTTCCAAGGCAAAGGAAAATAAAAACCCACCAAAGTTCTCTAATAGAAAAGACGATGAGTGCCAACAAGCATATGAAGAAATAGATTCATTCATAAAAGTACAAAGAGAAAAGACGACAGATCCGTTAGATGAATAGAGTCAGATATAGAAACGATCACAGCCTCGTTTTATTGACTCCAGAACCCTAACCCTAACCCTGTCTGTAGAAATACTAATACAGAAATGAGAAATGAAGACTAAAATGTAACCGAAAGTTGATCAAAACATTATTATATTTGTTAAAAAATTATATTCTCTGTTATAGAGTAAATATAAAGGTTATGAAAGGTACTTGATGAAATATGAAGATAACGAGTTATGAAGCTCAAACGTACACTGGAACTACAGAAAGTAAGAGAAGTACAAATACGGATTTCTAGAAATATCAGATGTAGGATAAGGTTCCTTTTAGGAGCGTGCATACCCTGTTAACCGGTATGTAAAAATAACATAATAAAAAGAAAAGAGGATTTTCTATTTTCTCATCCATAATATGTCCGACTGGAAATGATGGTTGAATGGGGAAACCATTTACATTTGCTTCTTCATCTTACAATGAAATAAATTTGTAACCATTTAAGTCAGGGTTTTTTTTCAATATTTTCTTATGAAATAGTGTACAAATCCTGATAGTCAATCCCTTTTCTTTCTAAGAAAAAGAGGGGAAATGAAAGGACTATATTCTCTGTCTCACAGAAGCTTTAAAAATGTCACCAGGACGTGCACTTAAATATTCAACCAATCAAAATGCATCCACTCCATTATTACATCTTATACAATATGAAAAATATCTTATCTGTTTGCATGCGTTAAGTTACGTAGAATATAATTTCAAACTTACAAAGATAGTGTCAAAATCTTCTCATGAGAAATATATGTCGTTTTTATCAATATAAATTGTAGAAGTTTTTTGTAATGTTAAATTATGCGTTGAATTTCTGAATTTCTAAACCCTTTTTATATGCAAAAAACTACCAACTGTTTAAATAGTTTTGATTCGTTAGACGTTTTATTTAGGAGAGGAAATTTTTTTCTTTATAAAATACTAAAAGCGGAAAGAATAATAGAAATGGTATATGATTATTTAAAAAAATAACATCCTGATTGTACAAACAAGTACTCTGAAGTAAATATTATAAAGATGCTTGAGTTTCTGATTGACACCTCCTATGTAGTTGTAGTAGAAAATAATAATTATAATACTTTGTTTGAAGAGGGTAACTAATTAGTGCGAGCAATATTCTTTCTTGAGCCCATCTATATAAATAACAGTTATACACAATGATAAATAATACGTTCTACAGTAAAATAAAACAATATACATTGACAATACATGCAATATTCTATTAATGATAAAGTCCAAAGATATACAATATTTAAATTTATGCTGATCGTTGGTCTATTATGTATTTTCTTGTCTTGATTTTAAAATTTTGAAGTGTACGAGACATTTTCACATTTAAAGATAAATTGTTCTACAATACTGCACCCGAATATTGAAAATAATTTTGAAATATTTTAGTTTTGTGTTTTGAAACACACAAGTCAAATTAGATTGATATCTTAGATGGTAGGAATTGGATGATTGGTAATTGAACATTTCAGACGGATTGTACGTAATGCATTTTATACAACAACATTCACTTATTTACAGCCACTTGCTCATGAACTGACAGCCAATCAAGTTTTTCAAATAAAGATTTGGATGGCGTGTTATTGGCGGCATCAAAAATGCAGCAAGCTGCCCCTTTTTGCCACTTGTGAATCCTCTCCAGGCTAGTGGTTGATGTATTACCTCAAATGTTAAACGTTTATTTACTCCTGCGTAATAGAGATATCTTTCTAGACACTTACTTACAAACAGCATTGATATGTGTTTTAAAATTAAGCGAATTTTCAATATGAATTCCAAGTATTTTTTTTTTCATGTGTGACACTCTCAAGACAATGATTTGAAACAAGTAAATTTAGATTTTGGCTGATCAGTTTTGTCCGTCTTTAATGTTTGCCTAATAACATGCATTTTGTTTTACTAGTGTTCAAAATTATCTGATTCTGAGAGCACCATATTTCTATGTTGCTTAAATCAGAGGATAACATATTTCGAAAGGAGGAAACATTACTGTCAGAAACATATAGCGAAGCATCATCAGCAAATAAATCTATGCTTGAATTTTCAACGAATAATGGGAGATCATTAATGTAAAATGGGAAGAGAAGTAGACCTTAAAGTGATCCGCTGTGACTTTTTTTCAGATTTTATATTATCAAATTGGATACTCTGAAATCTACACTTTTAGTATGAGTCAAACCATTGTGCTGCTTTGGGGTCAATATTGTAGCAACGTACTTTTTTGATCAGAATATTATGATTTACTAGATCAAAGGCCTTGCTGAAGTCAAGAAAGGTGATGCCGACAAGTTTACCATTATCCAGTTCTTGCAACTATTCATCAATAAGTTCAGTAAGAGCAGTTTGGCATGAGTGTGATTCTCTGAAACTTGATTGTGATTAGTATGATAAATCAAAGTCTGATAAGAATTTACGGATATGAATTGAGACACGTTTTTCAATTATATTTGACAATGTGGGAAGGATAGATATTTGTCTATAAACACCAGGATCAAGTATATCTCCTCTCTTGTATATGGGTGCTACCATTGCAAATTTTAGTTCGTTTGGAAGTATTCCTGTAGAAATATTGACATTGATTAAATTAGTGACAGATTTGTATATGACTGATGTCGATGCAACATGTTTATCAGATCTTCCAACAATCTGTCGGAATTCGAATGGTTTCCAATTGCGCTCCGCTATTAGCAGATCTATTTTGTATTCATATGAAACAGAATATATTCAAAAACTTAAACATGAGAAGGCACTTGTTGTGGCATTTAACTCGACATTTAGATATAAAGACGACGTATTATCGATTAACAATAGTTTCTTCCATTCATATGTCAACTCGATATATGCCAGTGAACTTGAAATAAAGGATACCACAGAGTGACAAATTTTTTTCCTAATTTGGTTATTTTTCTAGAAAAGGCGTTAACATCTATCGTCAACATCCCTTACTTCTGAAGCAATATACCCTCACGAAGCATATGGGGTTTATGTCTCTCAGTTGATTTGATACGCAAGAACATGCTCCACGTTCGAACTATTTCTAAAACGATGCAAGCTATTGACAAACAATTTGATAACACAGGGATATCAGAAGTCTTGTTTAAATTCATCATTTCGCAAGTTCTATGGTCGTTACAATGAAACTCAGCAAATACAGTCTACCATTAAATGGAATGCTGACTGACATTTTTCATACTTACTGTAAGACCTTTTTTAAACACTGAATTCTCTTCGGATTTTTTTTTCACGTTTTTTTTTTTTTCGTTTTGACCGATCATGTCAAGAAGCACACGACGGCTGTGACCGGTGGACATGGGATGCTTATTCCTCCATTGCACATGATCCCACCTGTTTTTAAATGCTCCTGATTGCTCTGCTCTCGATTTATATTCTTTTCCATGAAATATTGAGCTTCATTACGGTTTGTTATCTCTATATTTCTTTAAATGAGTGACGTAAATAAATATTTTTAAAAAATGTGGAGTTTTTCCAGAAATTTCTATGATCCTTACATCGCGGGTTCGAATCCCACTGTGGGACGTGGAGACCGGTCCTTCGGATGAGACCGTATAAACCGAGGTCCCGTGTCGCAGTAGGTGCTGGCACGAAAAAGATCCCTCACTGCTCAATGGTCCTGAGTGCCGAGCATAGGACAAAATTTGCAGCTCTCCACCGACAGTTTGTGGCGTCTCCATATGAGTGAAAAATTCTCTAGAGGGACGTTAAACAACATACAAACAAACAAACAAACAGAAATTTCTAGATTTTTTTTTTTCTTTTAATTTTTTTCTTTTTTGTATGTTTTGTCAATTTTAACACGTTTGTTTCCTCTCAGCAATATAAAATATCCTGGCACTAATTCAAGTACACAAATCGTTTTTTCAAAAAAAAAAACGTAAGTAGCGCTCAGTACAATATGAAACCTTAATTAGTTGTGGAAATCCTTCAGTACTATTGTACTAATAAATGTAGATTTTTTTCAAAATACAGGAAGCAGCACAAGATACAAACTGTTACGTGATCTATTTACTTTTGAATGTGGAATGCCGCAAGTACATATGAATGTAATATCGTGTGATTAAATTCCATAAAGCCCGAGGTGTTTTGCTGTAGATCTGACCATTTACAACCAGTATTTACATCTTGTATTTTTTTTTTTTAAATACTGCCTTATTACTTATATTTACATTTGTTACTGATTTCTAAGTAATATTAAAGAAAACATTTTCAAATGTAAATATTTGTTTCTACTACTTGTTTATTGATTTCAATTGAGAACACATAAGTTAATGTTACAAAGACTTCAACAATCTCGTTTGAGGGTGGCTTTTAGCAAGTTCGACGATCGTTAATATGATCTCATTGCAAAGAAAAATAAAGATAACGAACAATATTCAATCTCGAAAGTCCAATGAAATGATACAAATTTGGAGCAAACACGAACCTCAGAATTTAGATGTGGGATCAGGTGGTATGGAGGAATGAGCATCCCCTGCCGACTGGTCACACTCGCCGTGTTCTCCTTGTCATGATCGGGAAACAAAAACCGAAATATCCGTTGACATTTCAATGTACATATAATGGCCTAACAATTAGTATGAAAAACGTCTGTCAGTATTTGACTCAATGATAGTTTGCATGTGCTGACAAGGTCATTGTATCGTTCCAAAAACTTGCAAAAAGATGACTTTCAAACGAGATTGTTGATATCCTTGTTTCGTCAACTTGTTTGTCAATAGCTTGTCTAATTTTAGAAATTGTTCATACACAGAGCATGCTCTTGCGTATCGAATCAACTGTGAGACATACACCCCATATGCAGGTGATAAGGGTGTATTGCTACATAAGCAATGAAAGTTGACGATTGAAAAATTGAATTCATCACGTTAATCATAAAGCTTTGTTGTTAGATTACCATTAACGTCTTTTTCTAGTAAAATATCTAAATATGAAACAGATGTGTCAGAATATGTGGTATCTTATTTCAAGCTAACTGGGATACATCGAGTCGAAATATGAATGAAAGTAACTACTGTTAATTCATAATACGTCGTCGATTTATCTAAATGTCGAGTAGAAGGCCACAGCAAGTGTTTTCTTCTTTTCATGTAGAAGTTTTTGAATAAATTCTGCTTCATATGAATACAAAAATAGGTTTGCTAATAAGGTGGCGCAATTGGTACCTATGGGAATTCTAACAGATTGTTGGAAGACTTGATCTCCAAAAACTACATAGATATTGTCAATCAGAAACTCAAGCATCATTTTAATACCAACTTCAGAGTACTTGTGTGTACAACCAGAGTGCTTTTTAACAAATTAATTTTGTAAATGACCAATGACGAGGTAAGTATATTTACGAGTTCCATTTTTATTGAAGAAGCAGCTGTCTATGATGTCAAAAAGCCTGGATTTCAATTTATCGTGGGGAATGTTTATATAAAGTGTTGAAAAAATCGTACGTTTTGATGCTATTGATTTTTGGTAAAATTTTACGATTTCAAAATATAATCTACCCTTGGGTTGTATTTGAAAGATACTTGTCTCGAAAACATTCCTATTTTTGATACATCTAACCAAGATGTTCAATAGATATCCATGCATGGAAACAATTTAATGCAAAAAATGTAAGGAAGAATAGGATTGTACATATAATTAAAAAAAATAACTAATATCTAGGCCAACATATATTAGTTTGTGTCAGGAATTGTTTTTCTATGAAGGAATTTTAGTATCTAAAGCCTTCAGTACTCATTTTCAATTCCTGTTCGTTTCAGCACTAAGTTGTTTTCTTGGACGTAAGAATACAATGATTCTAAACAGTATGGATACAGGTCACAAATATATTTCCCTTGGGCGATAAACCTCAACGTACTTTTTATCACTTCTAATGGTCCTTTTGGATTTTGGAAAGAAAGATTTTTTTTTCTCCCCAAACCTTAACGTTTAACAAATCAAAACTTATTAAACAATTTGAAGCATTTGGTGTTCTAAAAGCCTTTAGAAATGCTATAAAATTGGTTCATGATAAATTAAATGACAACACAGATGGCAATTTTTATTACTATAGTTTAGTTAAACAACAAACAAAAATTAAACATTACAACATATTTCTACAATAAAGAACAAATAAAGAACATCCATTTAAACTTGTCTTCCTTCTGACAAGATTACGGCACTCTTCTTTAATTTGAAATTATTTTAATCGTTACTTTAATTATAGAAACAGAAAAATGAGTATTGTATTAGAAAAAGAAATGGAGGACATGCATTTTGTATAGTTGAACATTTAAGTACACTTTCTCTTTACAATTTATGAAGGTCCTGAGAGACAAAGACATGAAAGTCATTTCTTTTTTCTTTTTTCGAGAAAGAAAAATAAACGGTTCAACCTGAATAGGATATGGTACAAAATGTCGGAAGAAAATATTAGAAATGGACTAAAATTATTACAGATTTACTTCATCGTCAAACAGAAAATGAACAAGAAAGCGTAAATGTTATTTCCATTAAACCATAACTTCCATTCAGAATACTAGTATACCTGAGAAAATAGAAAGTATTATTAATTATTGTTTGAAATTAGAAAGTATTATTTATTATTGTTTCAATATTCTCACATAAAAGATTTGATAACCTTTCATCACTCTTTATTGTTTATTACATTACAGAGTATGTAATTTTCAAAATATAATCACGCAGGTTTGTTAAGGTAGCACACAGATCAGAATTCGGCGATTTTTTTGTAAAATGTAACATTGATAAATCGGAATGTCATGGATACTTTCTATTATTATTCATTCTATAAACGGCAATGAGACTTAAACTAAAGGAGGCATCCACCACGACTTCATCATGTGATTTCTATAAGAAAAAGTGAAAAGTTCAACTCCTGGGAAAATTAATTTCTTTTTGTAAATATAGCTATTCAAATTCATCTCTGTAAAATAAAAAGTGTAAATATAGCTATTCAAATTCATCCCTGGGCCATAAAAAGTGCTGCTAGAATCCTACACTCCTATCACAGAAATAAATATTCCACACTTTCGGATGAAACCTTACCCAAATTTTTACATTTTGTAAATAAGATCAAAAATTTTTCATCAATTCCCGTTAACCACACGATTCTAGCAGCACTTTCCAAGAACTATAGAATAACAACTTTCGATAGAATCACAAATTATTTTTCAAAGAATGCGGCGTGGAGTTGAACTTTTGCATTTTTGTTGTTTCTAACGACAGAGGAAAGGCTGATCGGGATGTAAAAAACATGCATGTTTTGAATTGCATTCAGTTACATTTTTGTGGTTATTTCTCCTTCCTCACTCAGCAGTTCTATAGATAGCGTACTGGAGTCGCTAAAACGAAGCTGTGGTCGTTTCTGCACCTGACTGTATTCATATGACGGATTTGGTTCGAAACTTTCATTTTTTTCTTTTGTATATTTATGTGATTCATCTTTAAATGAATCTATTTCTTCATATACTTGCTGGCACTCATCTTTGGGATCAGAATACATAGGCGATTTTCTATTTTCATTTTCGTCAGATGGTGTCGCCGTCGTTTGGTCGGAAAAACTTTCCGTGTTACTTTGAGTATTACTGTCTGGGCATTTTAGTTCATCCACTTCATTTTCATTATCTGCCTGTAGTAGAGAAACTTCTTCATAATCTGATATTCTACTCAGTTTCGACATTCCAGAAGTGGGATGTTTACGCAAAATACTATTTGCCAAACTATAAGGTCGTGAAGAGAAACGCTTCGGGCGATCAAACTCTCGAGCGGTAAAGCTTTTACTTTTCAATATCGTCTTTAAGGCGTTTGCGTCATTATCTACTGTCATGTCAAGCTTTCGATTTAGTTGAGCACTTTCTATATATTCTTGTATTGTTTCATCTATTGAACTTTTTCGACAAACTTCTTTTTCAGCGAGTTCACTTTTAATTTTTCTTATTTCATGTGAACATTCCTCTTTGTTTTTCTCATTCATTTCGATCGAGTCGTATCCATCTTCCATTCCGTCTATATTGTCATCGAGATTGGTTGAGGAGTCAATTGATCTAAGGGTCATTGTTTTCTCAATGGAAGGTTTACGTAGAGACAGGACGTTGTACTCTTCATGTTTAAAAGATCGTGCATATTCCTTTTCAGGATCAGGGCCATTATCGTCTTCTTTCACTTCTTCGTTATGGTCATTAATTGTTCTTTGGGACGGAATAAAATCAACAGATGGTGCTTCCGATTCTGGGACACTTTCCTTTGAGTTGTCATACAGAGGTTGTATTTGGGAAAATCTCAGATCGGTATAATTGTTGAGGTCTGGATGATTTTGTGTTCTCTGCGGAGTAGTTTCATCCTCACTGAATGATGAGCTTCTACGACTTTCATATCCATGCTCATCCTGGTTTTCTGTAAAACATGAAGAGCGTTTAGTATGATTAAATTACTTGGTATTTTTGTTATCTATTTCATTATTTTAAAAACTATTTAATTGACATTCCAAATCTTATAAAAATCTAGTAAATGACATATATTGATTATATTGACTATAATGATATATTGATTACTACAATTAAAGTATTGAATTTAGTTTTTTTTAACAACAAATATCTATTGCTTAATGATTTGCTGCCAAAACTATTCTGTATTTCAAAATACTTTTTAACTTTTCATAACCATACCTGTCTGATCCGTATGTACCTGATTTGTAAATGTAGACGATGTACTTGTTTTTGAAAACCTACAGGAAAGACACTTAACAAAATTACATTGTTTCATATAACACATTCAATGAAATTTGAAATTCAAAAAGCGAATAAGCATTTGGATTTCATCTTCTCTTTCTAGATTAAGAAGATTGTAAACAGAGAGGGAAAACATTTTTGTTATTTTTCAGTACTTTTTGTTTAATTCTTACCAGGACTTAAAATACAACAACAGGCCAATAAGACTCATGGTTGATATAGCTCCTATCAGAGCATACGTCACATTAATCCACTCAGTTTTGCTTTCCTCGTTCTCCCCTACAAACAATATTAAATTTTATCATACTTACATGTTAATAAGTTAGATCTGAGAATAATTGGATAAACACAGAAGGAATCCACACCATTCAGTCAACTAAATAACGACTGAAGGATCTGGAAAGGTCACTGAATGACAGAGCACTGCCATTCAGTCACAATTTAGTAGACTTTCAGTCACCTTTCAATTAACTGAACGGCAGAGTTTCATCCTTTGAAAAAGAACTGTTATCCTCTGAATGATAAAACCACACCCTCGAGCGTGATAGAACATAGCATCGATCAGTATTCTTGTAGATGGAAAGTTTTCCAAACAAAAAATGCTGGCTGTGCGGAATGTACGATTTACCAACATATATTCAAAACATTCAGTATGGTATATACAGATGAACGTATACAAAACATTGAAAATTTAATTCTCAAGAAAACCATGATAACCATGTCTTTGCTTAAAAATTTCAATTGCGCC
Source organism: Saccostrea echinata (assembly GCF_033153115.1). Lineage (NCBI taxonomy): Eukaryota > Metazoa > Mollusca > Bivalvia > Ostreida > Ostreidae > Saccostrea > Saccostrea echinata. Next base: position 3,134,327 of record NW_026889773.1, on the reverse strand, counting down.
GATGTTGATGATTTCTTGGGGTGAAAATATTCAAGGTTACCTTCAACTACATTGAATATTTATATAATGTTTGAAAGGCAGCTTTCATATCTGATACACTTATTCTGTACCAGGCTCTTGAGTTTGTTCATCGTAGTAATAGACGCATATATAGCAAAAACAAAGTTATATGAAATTAATGCTCCTGTTATTAATTGAATGGTTTATTGCGTGGACCCTGAGGTCCACGCAGAAAATATATTAGCGGAGTTAAACCGGATGCCATGGGCTTACGTCAGGCTACGCATGTGCGAGGATGCTAGAGAGTTTGCCTCTAAGACAACTTGCCCGTAGAACAATTCGCCCTTTTCGAATTAGAATATGCCAATCATTGGCAAACCTCGCTCTAAAACCTGCACACCGTATTTATGTATACTTTGGCGTAACCAAGATCTGAATTTCTCTTTAATACATATATCCTTATATACAAACTAAATTCTATGGTACGAGCATTTTAAATAAGTAGGAAGAACTTATAGAGATAGCTGAACAGCTTGAACATGTTGAATTAAAACCACTAGGTGTTAAAAGATAGTCTTTGCCATGTTTACCGGCATTAGTTTTGTGCATCAAGGTTTGCAAAATAATTTGATAGACAGCAATTCAAATATAGCTTGATAAAGGCCTGTAGCAATGTTTTTCCATGTGGGGGGGGGGGGGGAGAAACATCAAAAGAAAAAAAAAATCTGCGTACTACAGATCTGCGCTACACGTGTACCATCTATCTTTCCAATGATAGGATACTTCCGTATAATTCTAGTACAGATGTCAAGTCCCAGCCGTTAAGCATTACATGTATCGAAATAGCCCGATTTTTTTTCCGTTAAATGACAAAACTATAGGCCAATCGGGAATAAAATTTAACAAATTTGCTATGAAAGTACAATCACTCAAAGTAGGCAGATTCATTTTAGAAAATGTTAACGAAAGGTAGACCTGTGCCACCTTTCAGAGTAACCAATGAAATCGTCCATGGAATGCATTGACGGTCATTGTAACAAGAATAGATATGGGTTACCCCATATCCAAAATATTCGACTTTTAATTTACTCCAATTTTCACAAGAAAAAAACTGTACATGTTATGAAACTGGCGTATAGTTCTTCATGTCTGTAGCAAATACCGTCACCAGTCTAAGCGTACACACACCTGTGCTTGCAAGACCAAATAGCCTAGGTCTACACACGTGCGATAAGATTGTCAATCGCATCTTCTCAGACCTGCTGCCGAGAAGTCACGATTGCAGGTGTTGTATATTAACCATTCCGTTATTTAAAAGAGACAGAGAAAAAAAATACACACACAAAATTAATCTTTTTTGTGTTTTTAAATTGATCTAGTTAATCGATAACTTAGCATTTTTTAAGATAACTCGGGACACTTTAGTAAAGGAGGGGGGGGGGGTTCTATGTCACACCACAGGCACTTACATTCAAGCCCGTAGCAATGGTTTTCAAAGGGGGCAACCTCCAAAAAGAGTAGACAACCAGAAATAAATAAATTAATTAACAACCTGTGCACCACCCTGTAAAATCCTATTTGGGGGGGGGGGGGTACTACGTCTAACTTTTCGGTACATTTTGATTTCTTTTAAATGTTTGATTTTCTGTATTTTGAACCTTTACGCAACAAAAAGTGCGGGGGAGCTTCCAATGCAAATTAAAACATATATTCAAACCCTAAAAAAAGATTTTTTTTTAAGAAAAAGTGAGCCCCCCTTCCCCTCCCCTACATACTACGGGACATTTTGAACTTTTCTCTTCAGTGATTAAAATATCCCCATAATATAAGGAGATATATATTGTCCTTTACAAAATTTTGATATTTCTTAGGCAAAATTTGTACATGACAATTAATTGTCATGTACAAATTTTGCATAAGAAATATCAAAATTTTTGTAAAGGATAATATTCTCATATGGATACTCCCTTTCATGACTTTTTATGCATACTTCTTAAAGTTAGTTACTTTAGAAGATGGTCCAAAAATGGCATAGCCGTACGTTCGTTCGCTGGAATCTTCCGATAATATCAAAGTGAAATATTTCATGTTACATGTTGGTGGTCGAGGCCCGGGACCGGTATTGTGATGGTACACGGAAGAAGCAATAAGCAAAACTCTATCTAGAGAGCAGAAATGGCAGAGATTGAAGTACTTAATATTTTATTGAAAATACTAGATGTTAAAATATATATATATATATATATATATATATATATATATATATTACAGAATAAACATTCTCTCTCTCTTCCTCTTTCTGCAAAAATCAATGGGGTTCCAACACACACCCCCCTCCCTGGATACGCCAATGGAGATTACGATACCTGCACGCCTAAGCCTCTTTTAATTCTGTTGTTAATTTTAAAGGCTAAGTTACAATTGTGATAGATACCTAGATCAACATTTCATATTCATATCATTTTAAGGTCATGATTTTTCCTATCATTACAGCCTAATTAAGCAGACTTAAATAACGATGAAAATTAGAAAAAAAAGATTAAACTTAATTACACCTTTGTAAACTCACTAAATCTAGAAATTTTCTTTAAATTTTGTTTCGAAACACATGCATATGGTCCACGTATTGCAGTCCTTTTTTAAAGGACAGCAACTTGTTGTATCATAAACGATATCAACATCTGGTTTAAACTGTCGTGATAAATCACAAGCAACCATGTATGGTAAAAATACATTTCCATTATGCTAAGTAAACTGTTATGATTTTAATTACCAGTATATTCCTTGGAACAGCCATATCTTACGTCACAAATTTCAGCAGGACAGGTACACTCTGACTGACAGAATCTTCCGTAGAAACCTTCAACACATGTTCCCGTGCAATTTTTCCCATAAGTACCCAGTGGACACTCTACAATGAAAATGTCATATTGAACAGGCGTCCAAAAGGCAAAAAGACAAGAATTTAAAAAATAAGCCTGCGTATTGCACTTATATTAAAGAAGATCTCTGTATAGTCATATCTATGACGGATTTTTGTTCGAAAAGCTTTTTTGGTCTAAAGTGATCAGATTTGGTCCTGAACAAATTTCCAGTAATTTTGTGATGTCTAAATATTTTTTCATATTTTTCAATTTCATTTAATTTTTTTTTTTTCATTATTTCAACCCTTTACTATAAATTACATCTTGGTTATGTTAAATTTTGGCACTGCTAGCTGCTACTGTGAACTTCAATGAAAAAAAAAATACTTCTACATTGTATTCCACATAGCTTAGAACCACTGTTTCTTGTTCAATTTTGACTTTGATCTTTAAAATTTGGATGTTGAAACATTAAATTTTACACGATACAAATATATTCTATGGCGACATATGGTTGATGATGTCAAAAAAACAATGAACTGTGCTTACCAAGACAGTCCCTGTTCGAGCTTTGATAAAAGTTGGCACAACATCTGTAAACAAATAGAAATTCAGGGGAAAAAAATTATCTAAATGATTATTTTTAAACACATACAATCTAGTAATAAACTATCACATTTACGAAAGCCACCAATAACAAACCTGTTTCCACAAAATTGACTGCAAGTAAACTTTGTAAAGATGTGTATGACAATTAAATGAAACAAGATCCGTCTCCTAATTATTATCATTACGATATTTCATGTAGATAAGATTCGGCATTTCTATCAAAATCATTTTCATCTGCGAAAAGGATTCCAAATTTTGACTTTTAAATATACACAAATTACACGTTCCATTTTCTGATTTATTTCCTCTTCCTTTGTTATTAAATATGCAGAGCATTGAGTTTCCACTCAATCTCATTTATATAGCATGGTACAAATGAACATAGTCAAGGAAGTGTAAAACACATCCGTTACACGTTAATTTTTGGAAATATTTCTGCAATTAGTTTCGACCCGGTGTAAAGAAATTTTGAAAAACACATGGAAATATTAAATCAAAAAGCTTCTAGCTTATTTTTGTTTGCAAATATTTTTAGAGCATCAGTATCCGTCACAAAGACCGTGATGTCTTCATCTGGGATAAATCTGTAGACAATTCAGTGTGTAAATAATGGCCAAACATTTGGTATGAAGAGCACCAGTCAGCAATCGACCTAATGATCGATTGTTTTTGCTGAACAGGCCATTGTATTGTAGAACTTGCAAAATGACGACTTAAAACAAAACTCTTGATATCTATACGTCATAGCCTTGTTGGTCAATAGCTTGTCTCGTTTTAGAAATTGACATTTTGATTATACACAATACACTTCGATACGCAAGAGCATGCTCTACGTATGTACAATTTCTAAAACGAGGTGAATTATTGACAAACAAGTTGATGAAACAAGAATATCAACTGTCTCGTTTAAAGTCATCATTTCGTAAGTTCTATGGTCAATACAATGACCTTGTCAGCAAATGCAATTTATCATAGTGTCAAATGCTGACTGACGTTTTTCATACTAATTGTTAGGTCATTATTTACACACTGAATTGTCGACGGATTTTTCCGTTATTTCCCGATCATGACAAGGAGCACATGGCGGGTGTGACCGGTCGGCAGGGGATGCTCACTCCTCCATGGCACCTGATCCTACCTCTGATGCTTTGGAGGTCCGTGTTTGCTCTGCTCCTATTTTGTATTGTTTAATGGACTTTTGAGCTTGAATATATTTCACACACAAGTTCTCTGAAATTGGTATTTAAAAGGTGCTTGGGTTTCTGACTGACATTACTTATGTAGTTTTGTTTGTTTGTTTGTTTATTGTTTAACGTTCCTCTCGAAAATTTTTCACTCATATGGAGACGCCACCACTTGCCGGTGGAGAGCTACAAATTTTGACCTATACTCGGCACTGTGGGCCAATGAGCAGTGAGGGATCTTTTTCGTGCCAGCATCTACTGCGACACGGGACCTCGGTTTAAACGGTCTCATCCAAAGGACCGGTCTCCACGTCCCACAGTGTTTATATAGTTTTAAGAGACCAGGTCTTTCAACAATTTGTCAGAATTTCCATGGATAACAATTGTGCCCCCTTATTAGCAGACCTGTTTTTGTATTCATATGAAGCAGAATTTATTCAAAATCATATAAATAAAAAGAAAATGCTTGCTGTACCCTTCAACTCGACATTCAGATATATCGACGACATATTATCAATTACCAATAGTTACTGTATGTGCACTTAAAAAAAGCGGGCTTCATATTTTAGCAGCTTTGGCGCAGACAACGATGCGCTAATTCATAATACAGTTTCTCCAAGAAATCATTTATAAATACAATATACGACACGGACATGTATAGCGGTAATTCATGATTTATCCTACAACTCCATACCCAGGGATTGCGCTAAAGTTTGAACACGACAATTTATGTAAACGTATAGTATTTCCATTTGTATATCGACTCGATATATCCAAGTGAGCTTGAAATAAAAGATACAACAGAGTCTGACACTCTGTTTCATATTTGTATATTTTACTAGAAAAAGACGTTAATGGTAATCTAACAACAAAGCTTTATTATAAACGTCATGACTTTAACTTTCTTCTCAATCGTCAACTTCGACCGTCGCGGTAGCTCAGTCGGTAGAGCGCTCGCTCCGTGATCGGAAGGTCGTGTGTTCGAAACACGACCTCGACTGACCTAAGTCGATAAAAAAAAATAGGTAGCAGCTGTTCCTTCGCCATGCGCTCGGCACTTGAAATGAAATTTGCCGGTCCTTCGGATGAGACCTTTAAAAACCGAGGCCACGTATCACGGTAGGCGTTGGCACGATAAAGAACACTCACTGCTCAATGGCCCTGAGTGCCGAGTAAAGGAAAGTTTGAAGCTCTTCACCGGTATATGTTGAGGTCTCTATATGAGAGAAGTATTTTCGAAAGGGACGTAAAACAACATACAATCAATCAATCAATCAATCGTCAATTTCCCTTACTTATGCAGCAATATACTATAATTACGTCTATATGGTGTCTCCCATTCTCCAAAAACCACATAAATATTGTCAATCAGAAACTCAAGCATCTTTTTAAATATTAACTTCATGTAAAGATGTTAAGAACATTTTTAAAGATGTAAATAAAATCCATTAAAGCTACACATCTTTCTCATGACAAGATGTAAACACTCTTTCTTCTAAATTTTGAAGTTATTCTGCTTAACTTTAAATATTGAAACAGAGAAATAATTATTGTATAAGAAATACTGTTTTTTGTTTTGTTTTGTTGTCCTAGTAAAGCTCCTGCGAGACCAAAAAATTCATAGTCCTTCGATTTTGTTTTCTGTTTTCGAAAGAAAAAATAAGAATTTGAACCTTTTTAAGGATTTGGTGCAAAATCTCATAAGAAAAAATAAGACGTGGACTAAAGTTATCGCAGATTTACTTTATCTAACAAAGGACACATAAACAAGCAAATGTGAGTGTTTTTCCCTTTCAATTATATCTTCCAGTCGGACCTTTGTCTAAATAAGAAAATAAAAAGTACTTTTTGTCATTGCTTCATATTTTCACATAAGATTTTATATTCCCTTTCACCATTCTTAAAAGTTTACTCCATTACAGAGTATGTTATTTTAAAGATATAATCATGTTTTGATGGCATTCGGTTACATCTTTGTGGATATTTCTCCTACCTCATTCAACAGTTCTACAGACAGCGTACTGGAGTCATTAAAGTGAAACAGTTGTGGTCGTTTCTGCACAACACTATTTTCATATGAAGGATCTGGTTCAAAACTTTCATTTTTTCCTTTCGTATTTATAGGAGACTCGTCTTTGAAGGCATCTATTTCTTTATATGCTTGCTGGCACTCATCTTCTATGCTATCAGAAGACTTAGGCGAGTTTTTATATTCATTTTCATCAGATAGTGTCGCCATCGGTTCGTCTGCAAAACTTTCTGTGTTACTTTGAATATTGATGTCTGGGCATTTTTTGTTACTTTCAATATAACTGTCAAAGCATTTGATATCATTTTCTTCATCTGCAGGTAGTGCAAATACTTCTTCATAATCTGATATCCTATTTAGTTTTGACATTCCAGTAGGGATATATTTACACCAACTACTATTGGCCAAACTATAAGGTCGTGAGGAGAAACGCTTCGGGCGATGAAACTCTCGGGCTGTGAAACTTTTACTTTTTGATATCGTCTTTAAGGCGTTTGTCTCATTATCTGCAATCATGTCAAGTTTTTGATTTAATTGAGCACTTTCTATATAATCTTGTATTGTTTCATCCATTGAACTTATTCGATAAACTTCCTTTTTAGCGAGTTCATTTTTAATTTTCCTTATTTCAGGCGCGCATTCCTCTTTGTTTTTCTCATTCATTTCGATCGAGTCGTATTCATCTTCCATTCCGTCTGTATTGTCCATGAGTTTGGCTGATGCGTCAACTGATCTCAGTGTCATTGTTTTCTCGATAAAAGGTTTACGTAGAGACAGGACATTGTACTCTTCATGTTTAAAAGATTGTGCATATTCCTTTTCAGAATCGGGGCCATTATCGTCGTCTTTTACTTCTTCGTGATGGTCATTTATTGTTTTTTGAGATGGAATAGAATCAACAGATGGTGCGTCCGATTCCGAGACACTTTCACAGTCTTTTGAGTCGTCATGCCGAGGCTCCATTTTAGAAAATCTCAAATCGGTATAATTGTTGAGATCTGGATGATTTTGTATTCTCTGTGGAACAGTTTCGGTCTCACTGGATGATGAGTTTCTATGACTTTCATATCCATGCTCCTCTTGATTTTCTATAATAGAAAGGTTTTTTTATAATTAACATGGTACTTTTTTAATCTAAGATAATTTAATTTGTTTATTGTTTTGCATGCCAAAGACCATTAAACTGGCCTGCAAAATCTTTAAAGAATTTAATCAATGAAAAAGGTGGAGATAACGAACATTGATCGATCTCAAAAAAATTATAAACAACACAAATCTGTGAAGAGGGCAGATATAACGGTACCCTGGAAATTCTAGAGGTGAGATCAGGTTTATTGGAGGAGTAATCATTCCCCATTGACCGGTCACACCCGCAATAAGCCCTATGTATTGATCAGGTAGACGGAATATTCCGTATTCGTATTCATTTTAAAAAGAATTGCCTAACAATAAGATATATTGAACACAATTTCATTTAGAATAATAAATTTGTTTGATATCAATATCAAATATTTATTACGCAATGTTTATTTTACCAAAATTACGGCTTTTTTACTTTTAACTATATATGATCATACCTGTCTGGCCTGTATAGATCTGATCTGTAACCGTAGATGCTGAGTTTGTTTTTGAGAACCTACAGGAAAGAAACTTAATATGACTAATTAATTACTGAATTGTTTCATTCATATCTTTATATTATTGTGTATTTATCCAAATTTACAAGGATTTAAGATAAACCAGCAATCCTATCAGGCTCATACTGGTAACAGATCTTATCAGAGCGTAAGTCATGTTAATCCACTCACTCTTGTTTTCCGTATCTTCTGCTACGAACAAAAATACATATTGTATGAAGGGGAGCTTTAATGTGTTATAGATTGGTTAAATAGCAAAATTGTAAAGGTGTCCAATAATATTCAGTTGAAATATAGTGCGAAATACTGTGCACGTTACCTTTCGGTCAAACAAAGGCTTTTTTCTACATTAGTCTAAAAAAACTTCCACATTGGTGTTAGTTATGAAAAGTTTCTTCACCTGAAGGAGACCAACCCAATGAACATAACATTGATTTTTTTTCTATATTGCACCAAAATGGATTGTTGATTATTAAAATGATACAATGGGTTATGAACACTTATTTTTATCTGCACCTGACTTTCAAGTGAACGTATAGTTTTTTAGCATGTTGCCAAAAATACATGAAAAGTTATTTCAAATCAATACAGCTGGTTAATATGTTTATTTTATTTTGCATCACTCACTGAATTCGAATAGGACTTCACAAAATGTAAACAATCAAAAATTATCGCAAAGTTTAATTATCTTACGGAGTTTGGATCATTTAATAACTGAATCATATACTAAACAATTATTGCTGTTTTTCAGTCAATATGATGATTGGGTAGTCCATATCATAAAAATACAATATTCATTTCGCTCTTCAAACCTGCTGAATATTGTACTCCTCATGTGCATTAATCATCGTATTGACCTCAAGGACTTGTATGAAATATTTCACATGAGCATCTCATTTCAAAGTGCTATAACTTGCTACCAATGACGCATATAAATAAAATTCTATAATGTACTTGACACAGATTTAAAAATATTGATTTACAAATATTGATTCTTTAAAAACTGATCAAGTGCATTCGCAAATTACAGCTTGAATTTTGATGGTCAAGTAATTAATGTGTCATCCTGTGTAAGAAACCTAGGCGTATTTTTTGATCTGTCACTAACTAAAGACGACCAGATAAGCTCAATTTCAAAACAGTGCTTCTTCAAACTACCAAGCATCGGTCGTAGACTCATAATAGAAAGTGCCTGCAAGACCTTCGTGTGTTCACCCTTCACCTCGCGATTGGATTATACAAATACATTGTTATACGGGTAGAGTTCGAACTCCCTGTCAAGACTTCAAAGAATTCAGAATACCGCATCCAGAATAATAACTTGGACTAAGTAGCAAGATCATATCACCTCGTCCTTATTTCTTTGCAATGGTTGCCAGTGGAATTTTGGATCCAGTATAAAATATTAATAACGGCATTTAAGACACTGCATGGAAAGTCACCATTATATATTCAAGACCTTGTTAATTTGTATTTCCCAGTGAGATCATTGCGTTCTGAGAATTCCAGGTGTTTAGTACAAACCCATGCTCGAATCAAGTCATATGAAAATCGACATTTCGATGCCAGAGCAGCTACACTCTGGAACAGTCTCCGGACAGATTTGAGACGTAAACAACATCCATATAGTTTTAAGAAGTGTCTTGAAAATTCGCCTTTTTAAAACAACTTTTTATCATTAATACAGAAATGATATAATTTTTTGTTCTTGTTTATACATATAATTCAAGGACTCTTTTTGATTTGTAAAATTATTTCATGTTTTAGGGTAATCTTCTCCATTCAATAATATAGTAATATGTACTATAAGATTTAACACTAACTCTAATAATATACTAACACTAGTATACTAACACGGTAGTAAATACTTTTGAGGATGATTACCAGTATTCGTCTTCGGACAGCCATTTATTGGATTACATCTTTCTGCTGGACAGTTACACTGTGACTTACAGAGTCTTCCATAAAAACCTTTAAGGCATAGTCCTGTGCAGTTTAATCCATAACTACCCAATGGACACTCTGAAAAAAGCATATCACCATGAACAGGGGCCTAAAGAACCTCGAGTTCCGGAATTAAAGGGAACATATTTGAACAAATTCGAACCTAAAAAGATTTCATGCAAGACTATTACATGCCAAATTAATACTACACTGTAGTTTCATATGAATTGAATGACTGTAATTCGTTTAGAGTCAAATTCGAGAATTTTTCCCTCATATGTACCTTGTAATAATAACCATGTTAGCAAATATATCTTATCATCGGGTCGTATTTTGGCTGGCCTGTTTCATACCAATTGTAATTACTTTTTTAAACTGAATTTGACCACGGAATGTCCCTTTTAACTGATCAATACATAGGGCTCACGGTGGGTGTGACCGATCATCAGGGAATTCTTCCTTTTCCTAGGCACCTGATCCCACCTCTGGAATTTCCAGGGGTCCGTGTTCTATGCCCGCTTCACAGATCTGTACTGTATAGAGATTTTTTGAGATCGATCACTGTTTGTTATCTTCACTTTTTTCAAAGAGACGTCACTATATACCAATGAAGGGCTTAAAATTCAAACCTATTCACGACACTCAGGGCTATTCAGCGGTGAGGGTTTTTTTATCGTGCCTACTATGACACAGAACTTCAGTTTTTAAGGCCTCGTCAGAAATACCCTTGCCTTTCACTTTTAGTACTTTTAGTACAAGGCGCTTTGTGAAGGAAGTCCTTAAATTTATTTACATCTTTAGGTTGATGCGGCGCAGAAATCGAACCAGGGCCTCCAGATGATGAATGGAACACCCTACCAACTGGTTGATTTTTTTAAATTCCATTCTCCAAATTTTACCACTTACTAGGGCGTTAACGTGCCCACAACATCTTGAATCTATAGATATTAGAATATTCATTAATGAAATGTTATTCTAAAAATATTGTAATTTTGCCCCCGCTTTATGTTCGTCCCGTTTGTCCATGTTAAAAGGGGGCGAATTCAAAAGTGCACAAATCTAAGTAACAAAGCATTATCTTTTGAACATCATTATGTCTAGGGGCATTTTGAAAACAGAAAAAATGTTTGCTAGTGTGGAAGGGTAAAAATAACCCTTATACAGTACAGATATACATATGTAACATATGATATTTTATAATACCCTCATTTATTTCTGTTCTTTATTATACCCAATCCTAAAGAGAAATCCCTCTCTAGACTTTGAATCTGCACTTCATATGAATGTCTGTGTACCAGTAAGATAAACCGACTCTGTAGTTCTTGAAAAGATTTTTTCTTATGCTTTGTCAATATCCAGTAAGAATTAATTATGCTTATCAGAAAAGATTCAGAGCATCTGAAAAGATTCAGAGCACTGTCTGTTCAGTGAAGCCTAGAGTAGTGGAAGTTTAGTTAACAAGATCTACTAAAGAAAACTTAGGATTACGTAAGACGTAGGTTAGACGAGGCTGATGAAGATTTCCTCCATATACTTTATATAAGCTAAACTTAAATAAAGTAACATTATTACATTTTGGTGAACAGTTAAGACGTAATTGAGACTACAAATAGAGCACTGGTGAGACGATTTTAATTGCAATCTCTAATTAATACTGGTTGCCCTTTCTTTTTGCCATAGGCAAAGTTTTAAAATTGTTTCTATTTTTTTTTTTCTATTCCTGTGTAGAACACTACAAACCACATCATAGCTTATCACCATAAATATGATTTTGATATTCTTTGAATAATGATGTAAACAAAAATAGAAATATATTGCTCTTACCAAAGCAATCCCCGTCCAGGCTTTGGTAAAAATTAAGACAGCACCTGTAAACATTTCAAATAAAAATTCAGGATAAAGACTTTATTTTAATTGATTACTTTTAATCACATAAAATTAATCTAGAATAAACATTTTCAAAAGTCATCAATAACAAACCTCTCTCCACATAATTTACTACAATCAATTTTTGTAAAGATGTATATGAAAATTAAATGAAACAATATCCGTCTCCTGATTTTTATCATTTTCATGTTGATAAGAATTCGGTTTTTATATCAAAATCATTTAGAATTGCTAATAGAGTTCCCAGTTTAAACGTAAATAAACGCAACTTACACTTTATATTTTCCTGCTATTTCCCTCTTCCTTTGTTATTGAAAATGAAGAGCACTGCGTTTCCATTTAAACTTGTCTACTCAGTACCAATGAACATATCCATGGTCAAGGAAGTGAACATGTAAAACAAACCCGTTAGATGCGTATATGCTTTACATGCTTAATTTTTGGGAATATTTCTGCAATTAGTTTCGACCCGGGGTAAAGACATTTTGAAAAAAAAAAACACTTGGGAAGATGAAATCAGAGAGCTTCTAACTTATTTCGAGTACAAATACTCCTTATCAACAACACTTTCTTTGACAAAGTCCGTTATATCTGCATCTGAGAAGAATTTTTAAGAAGGTTAAGTTGTACTTCTCTTATTTCCAAAACGGTTATAGTAGCCTAGTGGTAGGGCGTTCACTTCGTGATCAGGAAGCCCGGGTTCGATTCTCCTTCCCTGCGCCGCATCAAAATTTTACTGATTATATCATACACAAAACTATTATTTAAAATTTAAGTAAAACTTCGAAATTTGGAAATCTGGTTTGAAAGTCATGTTTACCTCTTACAGACAATAAAACAAGCGATCCCATTTCCACTTGTCTTTGTTCAGCATATAAGTGTGAGTACACGCTTTGTTTTGTTTTGTTTTTTCCAAAACGAAAGTGGCCAATTCGATCCTAAAAGGACACAATTATCTAAGCACCAAAATAAAATCAAATCGTTCTCACTTTGATAGGATTGATTTCCTGTGTGCATACGATAACCAGGAAGTATTTGAGGGGCCTCTTGTTCGGATAAACCAGATAATTCCTTTACATTACTGGTACATAATATGATTTTTCATTATATGCACACACTCAACTTTTGCTGATAATTCTATTTTTCCTAAGAGGATTATTTCACATTAGAATCATTTACGGTGCCGTTGTTATGTACTAAAACTTGCTTGTTGTCATGAACATACAAGTGTTATTAAAACAATGTCAGTTCTTTCTCATTCTAAAGATATGAGAAGTTTTATTTAATGCATAGTCGCCCGCTTGGCGCAGGATTAGAGGGTTTGCTCCAGATTCGCGGTGTAAGAAGTTGATCCTTACGTCATGGGTTCGAATCCACTGCGGGACGTGGAGACTGGTCCTTTGGATGAGACCGTATAAACAGAGGTCCCGTGTCGCAGTAGGTGCTGGCACGAAAAAGATCCCTCACTGCTCAATGACCCTGAGTGCCGAGTAAAGGTCAAAATTTGCAGCCCTTCATCAGCAAGTGCTGGCTTCTCCGTGAGTGAAAAATTCTCGAGGGGACGTTAAACAACATACAAACAAAACTTAATACATAAAATTTCATGATCGTATTTGATTTCAGGAATACACTGAAATATTAGGGGGAAAAAAGATACAGCATTCATGACAAACATTTATTTCTTTTGTTACCCGAAATATATTTTGAGAAGTTTTTATTGGCGAGCACTACCACTGTGCAAAGGTATGATTCTCCGCCAAGAAATTATTCATTGCTCTTCGTCAATTTATTAAAAAAGGAAACCTTTCTTCTGCCATCTCCCATCATATGATGGATATTTTTTGATCGTATTAGGCAATTATCAATCTTTTCTCGGTAGCATAATTTGAGAAATTTCACTTTACATACAAAATATCAGTTGTAAGTAAATATGAAGTATACTTGGTCTATGTCATTTTTCTTAAGAAGTAAGTCTGGCAATGAAATGCAGAAGAAAAGTAACCAAATATATTAATCTTATGAATCTGGCTAAACGTCGGACTGCGCAGAACGTCTTGATTACAATCTATTTTTATATATGTTGGCAACTTTATTACTCTAATTTTCAATAATTAAAAAATATTATCGCATGGCAGTGGCGTTATTATATTCCTAAATATAGTTGATGTCAACGAACTAAATGGAGAACTCTAGAAAATCATCATTAAGATATTAAATGCGTAACGGTGAACTAATCACTACTTCGCTAGTCTTAGAAAATCTGAAAGTATATCAAAATGTTTGACAAAAACTTTTGCAACTTGGTTACACAAGGAATATCTTTTTTATGAAACATTTGATGTAACTTTTTCCATTAAAAGAATGTGCAAATTTCTTTCAGTATCAGATATTGTTTGGATACCAATTGCAGTGCACAAAAATGCTATAAACATATTGATTTGACATCTCCTTACCTTTCAGAGAAGAGTTTTAGCTTATTTCCTGATATCTTTGGGAAAAAAATTCAACCCCTGCTAAGGCCATTCATTGTACTGAGGCACCTTGATTTAGAAATAAAATGTGAAGATAACGGAGGGTTAACATGCCCAAAAGTATATCAGTCCAATTACTAGTAAACAATAGAAATTGTGAGCAGAGCATACATGGACCTCTGAAAACATCAGATACCAGGGAGGAGTTATCACACCCTGCCGTGTGCTCTTGTCATCCCCAAGGTAAAAGAAAAAATCCGTAGAAAATTCATGATGATAATAATGAAATCATTTGTATAAAAGACGTTTAGACGTTCGTCAACATTCCCTAACGTCTGATTGTATTTTTAAACACTTTCAATCGGTCAACAACAAAATTTGCGAAAAGTTGACTTAAAACAATATTTTTGATATTCTTATATAATCAACTCATTTGTCAGATTTTATATATCCCAGTGAACTAGAAATGAAGCTCAAAGACACCTCAGAGTCTAACACATCTGTTTCATATTTGAATATTTTATTGGAAAAAAGACGTTAATGGTAACCTAACAACAAAACTTCATAATAAACGTGATGACTACAACTTTTCTATGGTCAACTTCCCTTACTTATACAGCAATTTACCCTTATCACCTGCATGTAATGGACAATCTGTATATTTTATTCTGAATTCCAATTTTGTCCGTAAGTTTCGATTTCTTTGCATTCCAATTTTACCAGAATGATACGTTTATCAAATGTTGAGAAACGCACGAGCGCCATATTTAGATCAGTGAGTGCAGTAGTTTGTTGTGTTCTAGCTGAAAGTACCAGACATACATCACGGTAATTATATATTAATTATTTATTACATACTGTCTGCTATATGCATTTACTTGTTACATTGAATTTGAATAGGAATTTGTCATATTACCACTGTTTACAAAGTTTAATATAAGGAGCACCTTTTGTGTCATGATTTATATTGATAAAAGGTTACATTATATGTATATTCTGTATTGAGTACAAGTATTTATTATATTTACATTTCATTTGTAGTCAATCTATGTCAGAAACAGGGACTTTGTCATACTATTTAAGAGACAAGGACTATGTTATACAATGCCAGAATGTGTCCATGTTAATAAAGACATTGAATTGAACCTGTGTCGTTGGTACAAGAGAACACTACAACATTGACGTGATTCCATGAGCGATCCAGGTTATGAGCATAATGCCCGTTACAGAAGAAACATTATCGGGAACACGAAACAGAAAATTAACAGACAAAGGAAAGGTATATAAACATGAACAATACAATAAAACATTTAGAACACTGAAGATAACAAGTGGTGTGATAAGACAGATTATTTCTGATAATGAATCTCCAGAAACAGTAAGAAGAAAGTATGCTGCATGGATTGAGGATTTTGAGCGTTTTCTTGTTATATTTGATGAACTTGTCTCTCAATTAACTGACAAGGAGGAGAGAGAAGAATTGCTTAAGACTCATTATGATTACGATGTGTTTCTCATGAACTTTAAGAAAGAAATAGAGGAGTTCTTTTCCTACCACCAGAGTGTAAAGGAGGAATCACAAGTAGAAGCAACAAAAGAAACTGTCAGAAGCTTTAAGTCCAAGTCTCGCACATCTATAGCTACAAGTATCTCATCTAAACGCCTTGAAGAAGAACAAAGAGTAGCTGAGTTAGAAGCTCGCAAAGCAGCACTTTCCCATAAAAAGGAGTTAGAGATAGCGAAAGTCAAACTAAAACTTGAAGAAGAAGAGTTGGACTTGAATACTAATATTGCTATTGCGAATGCTAAAACAGAAGTTCTTCAGAAATATGAAAGGTGTAGTGATGCTGATTCGCATGATGATGTTTCTAACATTGATATAGTGAATCCTAGAACATTAGCACCAAAACCAACGCCAAGAACGCCTTTGTTTCATAGTGAGTTTGCATCAGTACTGTCCTTGTTTGAGAGGCCTCTGAATCCAAACGCAGAGACATTCATACCTAAACGTGAAGAAATTCCACCACTTGACCTTCATTGCCTTGATGAAACAAAACCACAGACCTCTGAATCTGATGCTATGCAGTGCGTTGTACAATACCTCCGGAAACCTGTACCAGAGATAAAGAAATTTGGAGGCAATCCATTAGAATTTAGACGTTTCGTCAGACAGTTTAATACCAAAGTAGTGATGAATACTAAAGACAATGATGAACGTATGAATTATCTTGAGCAAATGACTTTTGGGGAAGCATACAGAGTAGTGTCTGGATTTAGTCATATGTCAGGAGACAGAGCCTACAAAGCAGCTATGAATCAACTTGAAGAGCGGTACGGAGACAGTGAGGTAATTGCAACAGCATTCATAAAGAAGGCATTAGACTGGCCAGCAGTGAAGGATGCAAAGATGCTAGATGAGTTCTCCTTGTTCCTTGTGGAGTGTCAGAACGCAGCTGAAAGCATCG
The DNA here is from genome assembly GCF_033153115.1 of Saccostrea echinata. Lineage (NCBI taxonomy): Eukaryota > Metazoa > Mollusca > Bivalvia > Ostreida > Ostreidae > Saccostrea > Saccostrea echinata. The sequence continues at coordinate 3,117,237 of NW_026889773.1, read as the reverse complement.
ATAGTGTTTCTGTCTTAGACTATTCAGACAACATAAAGAGACTTATGACAAAACTTCCTGTGTATATGCATGATAGGTGGAGAAATGTTGTACTGAAAACTAAAGAAGCCAAGAAGACAGTGAAGTTTAAAGATTTTGTAAGTTTTGTGAAAACAGAAGCTAAGAAATCGAATGAGCCTACGTATGGTAATGCATCTATTGATGGAAATTCCAGAAATCAAGATCGTAACCAGAAGAGAGCTGTTGCGTCTACTGATGTTACAAGTGAAGTACAAGACTTTAATGTACGAGAACAGAAATGTGAATTCTGTGAAAGTAGTACCCATGCACTGAATGACTGCAAGAAATTTGTAACCAAAGGACTTCAAGACAGATACAAATTCCTGCGAAATAATGGACAGTGTTATGGATGTCTTAGGAAAGGCCACATAACTAAAAAGTGCAAAGCAAGACTTAAGTGTTCCATATGCAGTAGGCGTCACCCTACGATCCTACATGATCCTGCGAAATGTGTAACAAAATATACAGATGAAGACAAAGAAAACATTAATCCTATGTCAACAGATGTCAAAACTACATGCAAGTTCTCCAAACCTCACATCAGTGCCTTTAGTGATAAAGGGGCCGGAGAAACAACCTGTGCTATGGCAATAATTCAAGTGAGAGTAAAACTGAAAAATAAACCGTATAGCATAGAAACTTATGCATTCTTTGACTCTGGCAGCAGTGTGTCATTTTGTACAGAAAACATAATGCATCGACTTGGAGCAAATGGCAAGAAGAAACAAATCACCATAAAGACAATGGGGAATTCTCAGAGATTGAACACATATGTTATCAGTGGTTTGCAAGTGTGTGGACTTTCAATGGAACATGTGATTGATCTACCGAATGTGTATACAAAGGAACATATGCCTGTATCAAAAGAACACATTCCAACGCAGCAAGAGTTAAAACAGTGGCCACATCTCTCAACAATTCAAACATCAGAAATAGATGCAGAAATTGATTGGAAATAACATTTCAGATGCCTATTCTCCATTCGAAGTAATTGCTGGGCCAAGTGGTTCTCCCCACGCAACAAGGACACGACTAGGATGGATAGTATGGAATGTTATAAGAGAAAATGCATCAGATACAGATGACGTAAACAGAGTAGCTATAGAAGATGCTCAGGAAAGAGACAGAAACTTAGAAAAGATGGTGAAAGATTCCATAAACTATGACTTTCCAGAACGTCTTGTGGATGATGTAAAAGAAAACTCTTTAGAAGATAAGAGTTTCTTAACTCAAGTTTCAGAATCTATTCACATTCAGGATCGTCATTACTCAATTGGACTTCCGTTTAAGAATCCCTTAATTCAGTTACCCAACAATATCATGCAAGGATTTCAGAGACTTGGAAGTCTAAAGAAGAAACTGATAAAGGATCCAAAGGTTAGAAATGACTATGTGACTTTTATGAACAAGCTGTTTGAGAAGGGATATGCAGAACCTGTTCCTCAAAGTCAGCTACAAAGAGAGGATGGCAGAGTATGGTACCTACCGCACCATGGAGTTTACAACAATAAAAACCAGGGAAGATTAGAGTTGTGTTTGACTGTTCTGCAGTGTATATGGGGATTTCACTAAACAGCCAGTTACCCCAAGGACCTGACCTGACCTAACAAATAGTTTACTTGGTGTACTTTTAAGATTTCGTCAGGAGAAAATTGCTATACAAGGAGATATTGAGGCTATGTTTCACCAAGTATTAATCCCTGAACAAGATCGAGACTGTCTAAGATTTCTGTGGTGGAAGGATGGCAATCTAGATGCCAACCCTGAACAATTCAGAATGAAAGTTCACATCTTTGGAGCCACTTCCTCTCCAACTTGCTGTAACTATGCACTACAACAGACAGCTAAAGAATATGGTTCCGACTTTGATCCTACAGTGGTGACCACAGTACTCAAGAATATGTATGTAGATGACTGTTTGGCTTCGGTTGACACAGAGAAGAAAGCGGCCTTACTCATTAAAGATCTGTCTACACTTTGTAGCAAAGGTGGTTTTCATCTGACAAAATGGATTAGTAACTCAAAACAAGTCTTAGAATCTGTTCTAGAAGATGATCGCGCTAAAGATGTGCAGGAATGGAACCTTGAAGGTGAAAGTGAAACACTCGTAGAACGTGCACTAGGTGTGTACTGGCTTGTTAACAGTGACCATTTAGGATTCCTGATAAACATTAAAAATCAGCCAACAACCAGAAGAGGAATTCTATCAATAGTGAGCTCAATATTTGATCCTCTTGGTATCGTGTCACCTTTTGTGATGACAGCAAAGACACTTCTTCAAAAAATGTGCAAAAATTCAATTGGATGGGATGAAGAGATTACAGGAAGTCAGCTTAAGGACTGGAAAAATTGGCTGACACAAGCAAAAGAACTTGAAAATGTAACACTTGAAAGGTGCTACAAGCCACAAGACTTCGGGAAGACGACATGTCAGGAGTTGCACTGTTTTGCAGATGCAAGTGAAGTTGGAATAGGAGTTGTTATATATCTACGACTCATCAGTGAGACTGGAAAAATCTACTGTTCCTTTGTTCTTGGAAAGTCAAGAGTGGCACCGTTAAAAACAGTGACGATACCGAGGCTTGAGTTGACGGCATCAACTTTAGCAGTGAAATTATGCAAGATAGTTACAAAACAGTTGGATAATCAAGTTGATCAAGTTTACTTCTGGACAGATAGCATGTCAGTTCTTCGTTACATAAATAACACAAAAACTCGTTTTCAAACATTTGTTGCCAATAGGCTTGCCATAATTCATGCAGCAACACCAGTGGCACTATGTCAACTCTAAAGATAATCCAGCAGACTGTGCGTCAAGGGGAATACCAGTAGTAAGTAGATTTCTTGAATCAGCAGCATGATTCAGTGGTCCTGAGTGGTTATGGAAACCAGATGTTTCATGGCCGTCTACTGAAATCATTAGTGATTCGTCAGAAATTGACAGTGCTGAAATAAAGGACAGCGTCAACACAGCAGTTAAACAGAAACAGTGGAAGGAATGGAAAGATTACTCCAGCACTTCTCTTCCTGGAAAAAGCTGAAAACAGTGACTGGATGGCTACTCTTAGCACGAGAAAACCTCAAAGGAATAATGGAGAGGAAAAGAGAACGGAGATCAAGAATGATATCGGAGGGATTTACAGAAGAGAAAATACAAGAATTGGAAATGAAGGAAATGCATAACAGATTGAAAAATGCTACACAAAGACCTTCATTAAATGTAGACATTCTTGACAGAGCAGAAACAGACATTTTGAAGTATGTGCAGATGAAGCATTTTGCCCAAGAATTTAAAGACTTGAATTCAAGTGAAAATGGAGTTGTGAAATATTTATCAAGATTACCCAAATTATACCCAATTGTTCACAATGGAGTTCTACGTGTAGGCGGTAGACTTAAGAAACTGGATACAACTCTTAACAGAAAACATCAAATTATTATTCCCAAAGAGTCTGTATTAGCCAGGTTGATAGCAGAGGAAGCACACAAATCTGTCGGACACTTAGGAAAAAATTCAACGCTGGCACTTATCCGTGAGAAATATTGGATTCTTGGTGTGTCATCAATTTTGAAGTCCATCATTTACAGATGTGTTATATGCAGAAGATATTAGGCACCTACTTTGAAACAGAAAATGGCAGACCTCCCCAGCGAGAGACTGAAACCTGATGAACCCCCTTTTACTCGAGTGGGAATGGATTATTTTGGTCCATTTGAGCTTAAAAGAGGAAGAAGCATAGTAAAACGGTACGGTGTCATATTTACTTGTCTATCTTCCCGAGCAGTACATTTAGAGGTTGCCTTTTCCTTGAATGTAGACTCCTGTATTGACGCCATTCGAAGGCTTATTGCACGACGAGGAAAACCAACTTATATAGTGTCTGATAATGGAACAAATCTCGTAGGTGCAGAACGTGAGCTAAGAACAGCACTTCATTCCTGGAATACGAACAGCATTTCCAGTCAATTATTACAGTCAGGAATTGAATGGAGCTTTAATCCACCGGCTGCGTCTCACTTTGGAGGAGTATGGGAACGCCTCATCAGGATAGTCAGGAAAATCATGTATTCTGTTCTACATGAACAAACAATTCATTTGGATGATGAAGGACTGTTAACCTTGTTTTGTGAAATTGAAGCTATTATGAATGGACGACCCCTTACAGAACCTTCAGATGATCCGAATGACCTTTGTGCACTTACACCAAATCATATGCTACTCATGAGATCAGGAGAGAGCTTTCCCCTGGAATTTTCCATACTTCTGACAACTACGCAAAACGTCGATGGAAGCAGATTCAGTATTTGGCTGATGTTTTCTGGACACGTTGGATCAGAGAATATGTACCCCTTCTCCAACAGAGACAGAAGTGGCTGAAGCAGGAAAGAAACTTACAAGTGGGTGATTTAGTTCTCATTGTGGAAAACACTCCAAGAAACGCATGGAATCTCGGTAGAGTGCTCGAAGTGATAAAGGACAACTATGATGTTGTGCGTGTTGCGAGGATAAAGACAGTGTCTTCCATTATTACACGGCCAGTGACAAAACTTTGTCTTCTTTTGGAAACAGATTGTGAAAAAGAGAAACAAATCAGTGAACCTTTGTGCAATGAAATGTTTAGTGAATGAACTCATTTTGGATACATTGTTTTGTCCATTTTTGATATATTGAGAAATATGTTTTTGTAAAAACACATTTAGAGGCCGGTGTAATGGACAATCTGTATATTTTATTCTGAATTCCAATTTTGTCCGTAAGTTTCGATTTCTTTGCATTCCAATTTTACCAGAATGATACGTTTATCAAATGTTGAGAAACGCACGAGCGCCATATTTAGATCAGTGAGTGCAGTAGTTTGTTGTGTTCTAGCTGAAAGTACCAGACATACATCACGGTAATTATATATTAATTATTTATTACATACTGTCTGCTATATGCATTTACTTGTTACATTGAATTTGAATAGGAATTTGTCATATTACCACTGTTTACAAAGTTTAATATAAGGAGCACTTTTTGTGTCATGATTTATATTGATAAAAGGTTACATTATATGTATATTCTGTATTGAGTACAAGTATTTATTATATTTACATTTCATTTGTAGTCAATCTATGTCAGAAACAGGGACTTTGTCATACTATTTAAGAGACAAGGACTTTGTTATACAATGCCAGAATGTGTCCATGTTAATAAAGACATTGAATTGAACCTGTGTCGTTGGTACAAGAGAACACTACACCTGCATATGGGGTTTATGTCTCTTAGTTGATTTGATACGCAAGAGCATGCTCTAAGAACGAACAATTTCTAAAACGAGGCAAGCTATTGACAAACAAGTTTCGTTTTAAGTCATCATTTCGCAATTTCTATGGCCGATACAATGACCTTGTTAGCAAATAAAATCTATCATTATGTCATATGCTGACTGACGCTTTTTATACTAATTGTTAGGCCATTATTTACACACTGATTTGTCAACGGATTTTTTAGTTGGTTATTTTTCTGATCATGACAAGGAGCACTCCTCCAGGGCACCTGATCCTGCCTACGATGTGTTTGGAGATTCGTGTTTGCTCTGCATTTGTATCGTTTAAATGGACTATGAGTTTGACTACTGTTCGTTATGTCCATATTTTAATATCCTTCCTCATGTTAGAAATTGTTTTATGCAGAATATGTTCTTGCAAATAACCTTGAGCCTTAAATCACATATCCCAAATAACAAGTAAATTGTACGACAAACGAGATGACTTCAGGCTTTGCATCCGTACCTTTCTTTATTTATGTAGTAATATTTCGCTATCACCAGCAAACGTTTATGTCTCCCAATATATTCGATACTAAAATGCATCCTCTCACTACGATCCATTTTTAAAGCGAGCCAGGCTACTGACAATTAGATGATGTTAAAGGGATTCCAAATCAGCATTTTGTAAATTCTATGGTTGGTATAATTACCTTGTTAGCAAATATAGCCTATCATTGGGTCGTATTTCATACCAATTTTTAGGCCTTTGTTTTTATACTAATTTGAGTACGGTATATTCTTTCCACCTCCTTCATTTCGATATGTTCATATTCATTGTGCATTCTCTCTGTATTATCCTTGAGATTGGTTGAAGAATCAAGGGATCTCAGGGTCATGAAATTCTCAATGGGAGGTTTACATAAGTGGAGACTTACGTTGCATTGTTCTTGATTAGAAAATTGTTCATATTATGTGTCATCATTGTCGTCGTTCATTTCTTTTTCAATTATAGCCCATTCCCATGGAATGGTTTAGGCACATGGTGCTTACGGTTCCGGTCCACAGTCTTTTAGTTGTCATACAAAGGCAGCATTTCGGGACAACCTCAGATCGGTTTAATTGTTCAGGTCTGGATGATTTTGTGTTCTTTGTGGAACAGTTTCTGTCTCACTGGATGCTGAGCTTCTACGACTTTCATATCCATGCTCCTCCAGGTTTTCTTTTAGATAGATGTAATATGTATTTTGTGCTAAGTATTAAAATTCAAATAATTCAGTAGTTTTTATCATACTTGAACACTTTAATTTGTTTTGCTCAGGCCAAAGACTATTTAATTGTCCTGCAAAATCCTTAAAGATTTTTAAATAATCGATAAGATTTAATGAACACAGCTCTAAACTAATCTGTTTGTTTTCTTATCAATAACAAATGGTTATTATTTCATGTTTAACTATATATAATTATATCTGTCCGATCAGTATAGAGCCGATTTGTGACTGTAGATGATGCATTTGTTTTTGAAAACCTACAGGAAAGGCATTTAACATTACAGATTGATTATAAAATTGTCTCATTTCATCTCAATCAATAATATTTGAAATTGAAATGGGTATTTTGATTACTTCTTTCTTGACTTGAAGTGAAATAAACTGTTATATTTTTTATATATTTATCCATCTTTACCAGAATTTAAGGTAAAACAGCAGGCCAATCAGGTTCATGGTGGTAACAGATCCTATCAATGAAATATATGGAGATAAAGAACAGTATTCAAGCTCAAAAGTCCATTAAACATTACAAAATAGGTGAAGAGCAAACATGGACCTCCAAAAGCTCAGAGGTGGGATCAGGTGCCATGGATGAGTGAGCATCCCCTGCCGACCGGTCACACCCGCCGTGTGCTCCTTGTCATGATCGGGAAATAACGGAAAAATCCGTCGACAATTCAGTGTGTATATAATGACCTAACAATTTATATGAAAAACGTCAGTCAGCATTTGACTTAATGATAAATTGTATTTGCTGACAAGTTCATTGTATCGACAATAGAAACATACGTCACTTTCACCCACTCTCCATTTCTTTCTGTAAAGTGACTTTCTGCTATAAACAAAACACTCATTGTATGAATGACATCTTTAAATACGTTTAGAAAATTTGAAATCACAAAATCAATAACATCAAAACGTACGACTTATCAACACTTTATACAACCATTTCCCACAATAAATTGAAGTCAAGGCTTCTGGACAACATAGTCAGCTGCTTTTTTTTAAAAAATGGAACTCGTAAATATACTTACTTTGTCATTGGTCATTTCCAAAATTATTTTGCTAAAAATATTCTGATTGTACACACAAGTACTCTAAAGTTCCTTGAGTTTCTGATTGACAATATCTATGTAGTCTTTGGGGATCAGGTCTTCCAACAATCTGTTGGAATTCCCATAGATACCAATTGCGCCCAGTTATTAGCAGACATTTTTTTGTATTCATATTAAGAAGAATGTATTCAAAACTTCTACATGAAAAGAAGAAAACACTTGCTGTGGCCTTCAACTCGACATTCAGATATATCCACGACGTATTATCAATTAAAAATAGTTACTTTCATTCATATTTCGATATATCCCAGTGAGCTTGAAATAAAAGATACCACAGATTCTGACACATCTGTGTCATATTTAGATATTTTACTAGAAAAATACGTTAATGGTAATCTAACAACAAAGCTTTATGATTAACGTAATGAGTTCAATTTTTCAATCGTCAACTTTCATTGCTTATGTAGCAATAGACCCTTATCACCTGCATATGGGTTTTATGTCTCTCAGTTGATTCGATACGCAAGAGCATGCTCTGTGTATGAACAATTTCTAAAACTAGGCAAGCTATTGACAAACAAGTTGACGAAACAAGGATATCAACAATCTCGTTTGAAGTCATCTTTTCGCAAGTTTTTCGGACGATACAATGACCTTGTCAGCACAATTGCAAGCTATCATTGAGTCAAATACTGACTGACGTTTTTCATACTAATTGTTAGGCCATTATATATACACTGAAATATCAACGGATTTTCCGGTTTTTATTTCCCGATCATGACAAGGAGCACAGTAGTTTTTGGAGATCAGGTCTTCCAACAATCTGTTGGGATTTCCGTAGGTACCTTATGCGCCCGTTATTAGAAGACCTATTTTTGTATTCATATGAAACAGAATTTATTCAAAATCTTACACATGAAAAAAAGAAATCTCTTTTTGTTGCTTTCAACTAGACATTTCGATATATCGAGAAAGTATTGTAAATTTACAATAGTTACTTCCATTCATATGTCGACTCGATATATCCCAGTGCAGTGAGCTTGAAATAAAAGATACCATAAAGGCTATGACACATCTGTTTCATTTTTAGATATTTTACAAGAAAAAGACGTTAATGGTAACCTAACAAAGCTTAAAGATAAACGTGATGACTTAATCTTTTCAATCGTCAACTTCCATTACTTATGTAGCAATACACCCTTATCACTTGCACATGGGTTTTATGTCTCTCAGTTGATTCAATACGCAAGAGCATGCTCTACGTATGAAAAATTTTTAAAACAAGGCAAGCTATAGACAAACAAGTTGACGAAACAAGGATATAAACAGTCTCGTTCGCAATTTTTTCGGTCGATACAATGACCTTCTCAGCACATACAACCTATCATTGAGTCAAATGCTGACTGACGTTTTTCATACTAAATGTTAGGCCATTATTTATACAGTGAACTGTCTACGGATTTTCCCGGTTTTTGTTTCCCGATCATGACAAGGAGCACACGGCGGATGTAACCGGTCAGCAGCGGATGCTTACTCCATGGCACCTGGTCCCAGCTCTAATTTTTTAGTCCGTGTTTGCTCTGCTCCAAATTTGTATCGTTTCATTAGACTTTTGAGATTGAATACTGTTCTTTATCTTCATATTTCATTCGTCAACCACCATTCCTTGTGTTCTTACGAAACATGTAGAGACTATGGATACCACGCCCATTGCATCCCCACACCCTCGCCATTCCAAAGCGTCTTAAGTGTTCGCCAGCGCTGACTTGAAATCAAGAAAACCACGTTTTCCCTATAGAGCCTCGGCCTAGCATACCTCGCCCTCGAGTAGTCATCTAAGTTGTTGACAGCACCAAAGCGTCACTAAGTATTCACACTCAAGTAGTTATACAGGAACCTTCAACAATTTTTTTTAGACATACATCAACTTGACCCCAACGCGCTGTCCTACATCTAAAGTGGGATCAGATGCCACGGAAAAGTAAGTTTCCCCCGTCGAGCGGTCACACCCCCCATGTGCTGCTTGTTCTAATACAATTTCAAAATTTACATTAATGCTTAAATATATTTGTGTTAAAAATACAGCTTAAACTAGTATGAATCATAACGTTTCATTCGGCACAGCAAAATTATGTACGTACACCATAACATTATAGACTAAATAACGAGCCAACATAATTACTTTTACGCTTAAACACAGGGCATGTGCACGTGGTAACATTTTCCGTATATAATTCGAACACATTGACAATTTTGTGGAAATTAATAGAGTATAAGCTGTATATAAATACAGTGCATTACTTTTCAATATTATGAATGTAATGAAATTGCGCTTACCCTTACTGAAGATTCAGTCACCACGAAAAAATCTATCTAACCTTCCATAAACATGAATGTAGAACTCCCCTTACTGGCCAAGGGCAGCTCGCGATGCCCACGACAAACCTGCCATCACCATATATAGCGACTAGCCAAATATTTTAATTAAACTGAGCGTCACAATGGGGGGGGGGGGGCATTACAGTATAAAAATCTATTATACAAATAAGGGTCAACGCAGGATAATAACTAACAAAGATAATGAACATATAACTATCATACAAAATCGACATTGATTATGACAATTCTATATACTCGGCATTCAGGGCCAGTGAGCAATTCCTAATTGTGCCAACGCCAACCATGACACTGAATCTCGGTATTTATGGTCTCATCCAGAAGACTAATATGTCATAATACTGATTTAGTAACAACTTTTGAAATTGTTTATTAACATATTTGATAAAATGTATAACGTTGCCAATCATTTATGTAGGTTAACACGTTAGTAAATACCTATGATTATGATAATAACCAGTTTTCGTCTTCAGACAGCTATTTCGTGGAACACATCTTTCTGCTGGACAGTTACACTGTGACTGACAGAGTCTTCCATAAAAACATTTAAGGCATTCTCCTGTGCAGTTTAATCCATAACTACCCACTGGACACTCTGATATAAGCATGTCACCATGAACAGGGGCCCCATGAACCACGGAACATATTTGAACAAATTTGAACCTAAAGAGATTTCATGCAAGACTATAACATGTAAAATTAATACTACACTGTAGTTTCATAGTTGAATGATTGTAAACCGTTTATAGTCCCATTCGAGAATTTTTCACTCATATATACCATGTAATAACGATCTAGTTAGCAAATATAACTTATCATTGGGTCGCTTTTTGGCTGACTTGTTTCATACCAATTGTAATTCCTTTTTATACTGAATTTGTCCACGGAATGTTCCATCTACGTGATCAATACCTAGGGCTCAGGGCGGGTGTACCCGGTCCTCAGGGAACGCTTCCTTTTCCTAGGCACCTGGCTCCTTTGCCATAGAACATACACGAGTTCACATTTGATCTCAGCCTCACTTTTTCTCTGTATATTTCTTTTGTAAAATAAAACTGAGATCAAAAGTGAGCTCATCTAAGTCTGATCCCACCCTTGGAACTTCCAGGGGTCTGTCTTCTATGCCCGCTTCACAGATTTGTATTGTATATAATTTTTTTAGATAGATCACTGTTTGTTATTCTCACCTTTTTCATGAAGACAAGACCATATACCAATGGAAGGTTTAATATTTAAACCTATACACGACACTGAGGGCTATTCATGGGTGAGATTTTTTTATCGTGCCAAAGTCTACCATGACACAGGACCTCAGTTTTTAAGGTCTCATTAGAAAGATCCTTGACTTTCACTTTAAGCACAAAGCGTTTAGCAAAGGAAAAGTCCCTAAATATGTTTACGTCTCTGGTTTGATGCGGCGCGGCGAACAAAAATTTAACCAGGGCTTCCAGATGATAATTCGAACACCCTACCAACTGATTAATTCTTTACATTCCATTCTCCAACTTTGACCACTTACTAGGGCGTCAACCTACCCACAACATCTTGAGTCTATAGATATTGGAATATTCATTAATGAAATGCTATTCTTAAAAAAAAAAGATTTTTGCCCCCGTTTTTATTTCGTCCCGTTTGCCTATGATGAAAGTGGGCGAATTTAAAAGTGAGCAAATCTAAGTAAGACAGCATTATCTCTTGAACACAATTATGTTGGGGTATTTTGAAAACGGAAAAAATGTGTTTGCAAGTGTGGAAGGGTAAAAATAAACAGGGGAGGAAAATAACCTTTATACAGTGCAGATATACAAATGTAACATATGGTATTTTATAATACTTCCAATTATTTTTTCTCTTATTATACCCAATCCTAAAGAGAAACCCCTTTCTAAAAAAAAGTTGGATCTGCACTTCGTGTGAATTTCTGAATACCAATTAGATGAACTGGCTCTGTTGGTCTTGAAAAGATTTTTTTTCATGCTATGTCAATACCCAATAGGAATTAATTGTGCTTATTAGTAAAGATTCAGAGCACTGTCTCTTCAGTGAAGCCTAGAGTAGTTGAAGTTTAGTTAACAAGATCTACTAAAGAAAACTAAGGATTACGTACGACGTAGGTTAGACGTAACTGATGAAGGTTTCCTCCATATTCTTTATATAAGCTAAATTTAAGGAGGTTCGATCCTTAGCTTTTGAGTTGATTTTGTCTGGACTTTTATTTCTAAAATTCTGCATCATATTTCAGTTCTTACATTAAATTTGGATTCTACGATGCAAATCATACTATATTCACTGAAAATCTGCGATTAAATTCCATACAAACAGAATTAAGCCGGGAACCATATTCTGGGGCGTAAGGTTTTATTTTAGAAGAAAATGATCAATGTTTTCCTTTTTAAGTATTTACAGTATTGTTAAGTTTTGATTCCTATTTTTCCATGCTGGCTGCACACATAGAGCTATCTGTGCCATGAAATGTTTTATGCTGGTTTTGAAACATCTATTAAATTAATTTTTAGGAAATCGATCATCATATTGTGAAAAAATATAGTAAATATATTCTAAAAGTCCAGGAAAAAAATTGAGCCAATTAACCCTTTTTAGTAATATCAAAAAATTTACATCATAGACCCCCACTTTTGATTTTCTTTCCTGCACATATAAAATAACTTTGATCAATCTGCTTAAATTCAGCAAAAGTTTAAGACTATAAAATAATTCCCTTTCCAGTTAAATTTTCAATGCCATAAATATGGCATTTGTGAGTGCAGAAAGGTCTAATAATTGATTATGCAAAGCAATTTGAAACTTTTTCTTTGTGAAAACTTTAATGTGTCTTCTTTAGTAGATTGAATAACAATATATTTTGTCCCATGATTTATTTGGATAAAAAAATATTGGATGGAAAACTTTGAAGGATTAAGACACAATTTCAGTGCAAAAGGTCATAGTAAATGTACTGTAGCACCGAAAGAAACCCATTTTATGTTTTGATTATTAATTAAGCTATGTGTGTAGATTTTAAAAATCAGGATCCAACTTCGTTAGATTAAGTTATCTTATTACAATTAGCAGTCAATTGAGACTACTAAATGGTTCCCTGGTGAGACGTTTTTAATTGCAATCTCTAATTAATATTGGTTTTCCTTTCTTTTTGCCTTATGCAAGGATTAAAATTGTTTCTATTTCTTCTATTTTTGTGTGTATAAAACGAAAAACTACATCATTGACTAAATATTATCTCGAAAAAAAAATGATTTTTAATATTCTTTTGGTTTATGATGTAAACAAAAATAAAAGTGGATCGTGCTTACCAAGACAATCCCCGTTCAGGCTTTGTTAAAAATGAAGACAGCACATTCTAGATAAAGATTTTATTTTAATTGATTATTTTAATCACATACAATAAATCTAGTTATATTCATTTTTAAAAAAATCCATAAGAAACCTGTTTCCACAAAATTGACTACAATGAAATATATGGAGATAATGAACAGTATTCAAGCTCAAAAGTCCATTAAACAATACAAAATAGGAGCAGAGCAAGCATGCAGTTTTTGTAAAGATGTATATGACAATTAAATGAAACAATATCCGTCTCCTGATTTTTATCATTTTCATGTTGATTAGAATTCGGCATTTACATCAAAATCATTTACATTTGCTAAAAGGGTTCCCACTTTTAACTTAAATATACACAACAAACACTTTGCATTTTTCTGATCTTCCCCTTCATTTGTTATTGAAAATAAAGAGCACTGTTTTTCCATTCAAACTTGATTAATTGGTACCTTTGAACATGGTCAAGGAAGTGAACATGTAAAACACATCCGTTAGACGTTTACAATATTTGGGAATATTTCTGCAATTAGTTTCGACCCGGTGTAAAGAAATTTTAAAAAAAACGGTTAGGAAAATAAAATCAGAGAGCTTCAATTTTATTTCGAGTACAAATACTTCTAATCAGCAACAATATCTTTGACAAAGACCGTTATGTCTACATCTGGGATGATGTTTAAAAAGGTTTACTTGTACTTCTCTTATTCCCAAACTGGACACGCTTTCCCAGATTACCTAGTGGTTAGGCGTTTGCTTCGTGATCGGGAAGACCGGGTTCGATTCTCGTTCCCTGCGCCGCGTCAAACCTCTACCGATTATATCATAAACTAAGCAAATTATTTAAAACTTCAGTAAAACTTCGATTTTTGGAAATCTGGTTTGAAAGTTATGTTTACCTCATACAGGCAAAAGAACAAACGATCCCATTGCCACTTGTGTTTGTATTGCAGAACATAAGTGTGAGCACATGCTTTGTTTGAGTTTTTTTTCCCAAAACGAAAGTGGCTAATTCGATCCGTCAAGGCCACACTTAACTAAGCACTAAAATCAAATGTTCTCATTTAGACTGATTTCCCGTGTGCATCAATCTCTACCCAGAGTTATCGTTCCCGCTATGCTCCACTAATAGCGTGTTGTAGCGAAGCGTAATACGCCCTTTGGTGAGAGATTGTGTGTGCAAACGATAACCAGGAAGTAATTCAGATGCCTCTTGTTCGGGTTAACCAGATTTTAGTACATAATACGATTTCTCATAACATGCATACACCCAACTTTTGTTAATAATTTTATTTTTCCTAAGAGTACAATATCACATTAGGTTCCCTTACTGTGTCCTTGTTGAAGACCTCAAAAGTTAAGCACTAAAACTTGTCATGAACAAACAGGTGAGATTAAAACAATGTCCGTTCACTGTCATTCTAAAAATATGAGACGTTTTACTTAATACATAAATTTCATGAATTTATTTCATTTCAGGAATATACTTAAATATAGGGAAAACGACAAACATTTATGTCTTTGTTACCCAAAATATATTTCGAGAAGTTTTTATTGGTGCGCACTACCACTGTGTAAAGGTTACTGAAAAATCTAACGCACTTCATGAAATATGCCGACGTGAAGCGTCGTAGCTCATGTACCTCATGAATTCTCAAAAAATTAAATTCAACTCTTAGATTATTCAACTCTTTCGAAAAGGCAGCGCTTAGTTGGTCGGGAGTAGCTTAGACCTTTCGACACTTTTAAATCCTACCGTCCAGTTAGTCCCACAGATGTTCGACGGGAGAAAAAAGATGGATTGTACGGACATCAGTCGAGTGGGTGAATGTGATTGCAAGAAAGTTTTAACAAACTTTGGCTACATTGGCCGTGGGTTAACATGCTGAAAAATTAGTCATAATGCGCACACGCGCGCGAGTGTGAGGAACACTGACGTAAAGTTGACGAGCTCACAAACAATATTGCGTAAGGGGTTTCTTTCAGTTTTGGGGTGAATGTAACGAATATGATTGCCTACTGTATGAATGGTTTCAGTAGTCGTAAGTGGCGGTTACACAGATGGAAGGATGAATAGTCCATTCTTGACGTGGCGTTGTTAGTCGCAAGTCATCGTCACAATTGATTGGAAATGTTTCCAGTCCCTCTCTGACGACGGATAAGACGTTCTATGGTGAAAATAGTTACAACAAACTGCGCAACAACCTGTTGCCGTCGATATACATGTATCTAAATGACGAATTGAAGGTTACATCATTAGGATTCCCAACAACCAACATGAATTTGAATTACCATATCTATATTGGATTCCGAAACTTCATAAAACTCCTTACAAACAAAGATACATAGAGGGTTCCAGTAAATATTCTACCAAGCCTCTTTCTTTACTCCTAACTAATATTATAACAGTAGTGAAAGAGATACTTCAGGAGTACTGTGCAACTATATATTCGAAAAGTGGTGTAAATCAAATTTGCATATTTAAAAATTCCAATGAATTTTTGGAAAATTTGAAATCACAAAATTTTACCAAAATTAAAAGCATTCAAACTTACGATTTTTCAACTTTATATACCATTCCCCACGATAAATTAAAGTCCATGCTTTTTGATATCATTGACAGCTGCTTTTTCAATAAAAATGGAACTCGTAAATTTACTTACCTTGTCATGGGTTCATTTGCAAAATTATTTCGTTAAAACATTTTGATTGTACATACAAGTACTTTGAAGTTTATATTAAAAAGATGCTTGAGTTTCTGATCAACAATGTCTATGTGGTTTTTGAAGACCAGGTCTTCCAACAATCTTTTGGAATTCCCATGGGTACCAATTGCGCCCCGTATTAGCAGACCTATTTTTGTATTCATATGAGGAGAATTTGTTCAAAATTTTGTATATGTCATTGAAAAGAAGAAAACACTTGCCGTAGCCTTCAACTCGACATTTAGATATATCGACCACGTATTGTCAATTATCAATGGTTATATCCATTCTTATGTCGATACGATATATCCCAGTGAGGTTAAAATAAAAGATACCACAGATTCTGACATATATACTGTTTCATATTTGGATATTTTACTAGAGAAAGACATTGATGGTATTCTTACAACCAAGCTTTATGATAAACGTGATGACTTTAACTTTTCAATCGTCAACTTCCCGTGCTATGCAATATACCTTCATCACCTCCATACGGGGTTTATATCTCTCAGTTAATTCGATACACAAGAGAATGCTCTACGTATGAACAATTTCTAAAGCGAGGTAGGTTACTGACAAACAAGTTAGTGAAAAAAGAATATCAGCAGTCTCGTTTAAAGTCATCATTGCGTAGGTTCTATGGTCGATACAATGACCTTGTCAGCAAATACAATTTATCATTAAGTCAAATGCTGACTGAAGTTCTTCATACTAATTGTTAGGCCATTATTTACACACTGAATTGTCGACGGATTTTTCCGTTATCACCCGATCATGACAAGGAGTATGGCGGGTTTGACCAGTCCGCAGGGGATGCTCACTCATCCATGGCACCTCGTCCCACCTCTGATGTTTTAGAAGTCCATGTTCTGCTCCAAAATGTGTATAGGTTAATGGACTTTTGAGCTTGAATATTGTTTGTTATCTCCTTACATTTCATCAAGAGTTTTCATCTTTTATGCAAAAGTTTTTTTTAGATTTTGTTTCATAAGAGTACATAAATAAGTCTGCTAATAATGAAGCACAATTTTTACGGTTGGGAATTATACCAGATTGTTGGAAGACTAGAAATCTATTTTCGATGAGAAACTCATGCATCATTTCATATCAACCTCAGAGTATTTGTGTACGGAAGCGTACATGTTTCTACACTTATTTGTAGGTGCCTTGTTAACATAACAAGCTTATAATTTGTGATTTAAACGCTTATTTTATACTGCATCTAAGTGTTTTTACACAATTTAAGGGGATGAAGGATACATGGTCACATGAATCAGTTTATCTAGGTCATAGTATCTAAAAATATAATTACAAAACCTGATTTAAATCACCAGTACTTGTATAATTTTTTGACAATTTGTTTTACGTCACCATCTTTAAAATATTTAAAAGTTTTAAGGATAGATAGATGCACTCTCTTATTTCCCTACACTGCACGTCCAACAAGTCGGTGACGTCATACAGGATCTCTTAGTACAGTAAAATCATACTAGGTGAATACAAGGGCAGTATCATTTCATAAATACGGGTCATAATCAGCACATGGCGGGGTATTTTGTAAATTCGAGAACACAAAAAATATTTATATATGTCTTTTGTAGGTATATCTTATTTTGCTTATTTATCGTATGTATGACGTCATACCTGTAGTTGGTTTTTCCCGTACTAGAGAAATGTAAACAAGACACGTATAACCATGCTTATGAAGTCCTGTGCAATAATGAAGTCAGCTTTACCTTTCGATATTTTTAAAGATAATTAACAAAATGAAGGATGGCTGTTTCAATGTAAATTTTCAAATATTGAATGACAGATTTTTTTTTTTTTTTTTTTTTTTTTTTTTTTTTTTTGGAA
The DNA here is from genome assembly GCF_033153115.1 of Saccostrea echinata. Classification (NCBI taxonomy): domain Eukaryota; kingdom Metazoa; phylum Mollusca; class Bivalvia; order Ostreida; family Ostreidae; genus Saccostrea; species Saccostrea echinata. The sequence goes on along the minus strand of NW_026889773.1, from coordinate 3,099,313 downwards.
ATAAAGTTTTTTGCTGTTTAGGTTATCTGAAAAAATGCGCAATTTTCCCTATCCACGTGTAGTGTGATTAAAAAAAACTAGGTTTTTGAGCTTTAAACTTATTCATATTCTGAAATTATTTAAGAGATACATGTCCACTAACATAGTTTTTATCTATGCTTAAAAGTTCCCAATATGGAAAGATTGATGGGTCCGTAAATATAAAGAATCAAAACTCCACTTAGACTCTGTAGGGCACGGTATCTGTCAATCAATATCTCATAATAAAGGTAAGAAGCCTAATTATATAAATACTGTTAAATACGCGGGACATACTAAATTAGCGATATACAAAATATCAAAAAAATTAAATTACATTTTTTTCTGCTCAAAGTCCTTCTTCCCCCTAAAGGACCTTTTTTTATTTGATTGAATTTATTGCTATAAATCATCTCGACCTGAAAATAACAGTGATTTGAAAATATTACTCTATGCATGAGATTTAAAGACATCGACGTGGTAATCTCCACATGAATAGAAACATATACAAAGTAGTTCTACTATTTTTAGGGAAAAGATGTGAAAATATTGTTCTCGAATAGAATTCGTGTGCTCGGGAATTAAACATCATTTTATTCGGGATTTAGTGACGGCATACGTACTAGTGTATTGTACCATGCGTAAAGTCTCAAATATTTGCCAAATGATTACATGTATAGAGAGGCTCTCGAAAACGTTTTGAAAAAGTGAGTGTGTCTGGATACGGGGGAGGAAGGGTGCATGAGCAATAAGAAGCAAATATTAACTAAATGTCAATAATTAATAAGAAGTTAAATATATGCAAGTCTAGTACTTAGTCTTTTACTTATAAAAATCATCAGTCTATTTTTGAAATGAAAATTATGTGCTTTTAAAATATACATACTAATGTGATGAAGAAATTAACGAAAGGCGTCCACCTTCATAGTTTTGAAGTTCTATTCATAAATGAATGTAGTACTTTGTATATTATTGGATGCATGGAGAGTAACAATGTTATAAAAATGACACTGGCTATGTTAACTCTGTAAATGCTTGATGCTTTCTCACCATGTGATTATCATAGAATCTGCCATATAGACATGAACCTCAATACTCTTGACACCCCCCTTCCCCACTCAAAAAGTATAAATAAAGCAAACCAGAATACCAGATAGAATGTCAATATGTGCAGATCAGATCTAATGTCGTATTACTTAAAATGGTGTATTATCATTTTTGCTTCATTGCGTACAGTCTGCATAAGCTTGGTCATAAACTTAACCGGTATTAGACAAGTAAAAAGAAATGATACGATAATCCAACTACCAGCATTCTCCATATTTTTAGGATATATTTACTACTCATATCGTAAATCAGCATTTCGTAAATTTTATGGTCGTTATAATGACCTATTTAGCAAATATAATCTGTCACTGGCTGACGTATTTCATAACAATTGTTAGGCTTTTTTTTTTTGTACTAAATTTGACTACAGAATGTTCTGTCTACTCGATCAATACATAGGGCTCACACCGGTTTTTGACCGGTCAACAGGGGATGTTTACTCCTCCTAGGCACCTGATCCCACCCCTGGATTCTCCGGGCGTACGTGTCTATGCCCTTATCACATGTTTGTATTGTTTGTAGCTTTTATGAGACCGATCACTGTTCGTTATCTTTACCTTTTTCACAATAAAAGCTGGAGGAGGAGACACAAAGATACTTTTACCCCTCTCCCTCTTAAAAAGTTGTGGAGGGGACAGTAGCTCCTTAGTCTAAGCATACAGATACTCTGAATCCCGAGTAAAGTGACGTTTCATTAGAATTGCCGCTCCTGTAAAGTGAATTCATTAACTATTTATTTATGTTTGATATCAATATATTTATATCGAGATCACTATATATATTTATTGTTACATATCAAATGAACTATATTAATATATCAATATGATTAAATCTCTTATTTTGATCGATATTTCAAATCGATAAAACTAATAGCAATAAAATCAATTGAAGAAGGTGCCCTAAATTATGTTCAAACACTTAGATATAATTCAGCTCATGTGTATGAATTCGGAGTTATAACACTTATTATGTTGATAAGACAATAACAAATAAGATGATGTACAAGTTATAATACATCAAATGTACAGATCTATACCCTTCCATTCTTGTGTGTAGAATCAGAATGGTTTTTAACAAAGTTTGGAAATTACCAATGATAAATATGAAAATTTGTGGGTTCTAATTTTTCTTGAAGAAGCAGTTATGATATCAAAATGAATCGTTGGAAGTGGTTGCTTAAAGTGTTGAAAAGATACATGTTTTGATGCTTTTAGTTAAATACGGAAGCGTAAAGGTCTCTACACTTATTGTGTAATAACGTTATATTGTCTTATATTTTATTGTCTTATCAATATATAAAGTGTTATAACTCCTTATTTATACACATGTTTTGAATTGTATTTAGATGTTTTTACATAATGTAAGGCAACTTCTTTTATTTACTTGATTTTACTGCTATAAGTATTATCAACTTTAAAATATATTGATTTTAAGATATTGATCAAATCAAGATAACAATCATATCAATAAAGTAATGTTGATATGTAAAAATAAATAGTTTTATCGATAAAAATATATGAATATTTCCGAAAAAGAAGTGAGGAAATATTGTTATTGAATTAACTTCGCGGGGGCGGAAATGCTAATGAATCTTCACTTCACTCGGAATTCATTGAAAGATCACGTCTATGTGGCAGATCCTACTTTTACAGAGTACATAACCAATGCCACCTTTATAATATTGTTACTTTAGGTTCTACCACTAATAGGACTAAAACTAAATGAACTCATGAATATTGAAACAATGAAGGGGGTGGGGGATCAGCTGCCATTCATTATTTTAATCATAGCAGTTTTTATCACGCATACTTTGCAAGCACATAATTTTATTTCAAAGAGAGATTGATGAACTTTATTAATAAAAAAAAAAGACATAAAATTATCATTAGACTTGCCTATATATTTCTTCTTTATTAGAATGCTGTATATTGATATTTGCTTCAATAGGGACAATCTATGCCACTCTCACCCCCTTCTTATTAGTTTTTCTCTTTAGGCATACAATTAATATCTGACACTTTTACTTGGTACATTGTGCATGTACCGTCAATAAATCTGCGTGATATGACGTTTCAATAGAATTCCCGCGCTCGCAAAGTTACATGTAGTTGGAAAACAATATTTTCAAACTTTCCCCTTAGAAACAGTAGCATATTAATATATCTATTCAACAATTACGCATATATCTTTATTGTTCTACTTACTACATCGATATCTTAAATTCTCATGCTTTAATCAATATTTTTCAAATCAATATTTTTAAGTCGATATAACTTTTAGCAATAAAATTTATTATACAAAAAAAAAGCTTTAAATTATGTGAAAATATCCAGATGCAAAACAACATATATTTGAAAATCAGAAATCATAGCAAATTATAAATTAATAATAACAAGATAAATAATGCCGACATGAAAGAAATGCATGTCCACATGCAAGGTAATTATGTCTACATGCAAGATAATTATGTTGACAAGCAAGTAACCAATATTTTAAGAGAACGTGATTTTAATGTGGGTAAATTTAATTACTTTGGCAAGAATCTGACATCATACTGAGATCATACAATCGATATAATTTTGACAAATTATCTGTTTGCAAGCAATATCATTTTGTTGCAACATAATTATGTGAACATGAAAGATAATAAGTCATATGTCAACATTACTATCTCCCGTATTGACATAATTAACTTGCATGTCAATTTAATTATCTCGCATGTTGACATAAATAATTCTCATATCTACATAATTATCTTGCATGTTGACATAAATAAGTCGTATGTCAACATATTTATCTTGTATCTTGGATGTATGATTCAAATACTGGCACAAGTAAGTTAATTTATCAAAATAAAAATCAGATTCTCAAAAAAAAAAAATCAGTAACTTGCATGTCATCATAATTATCTTGCCTGTAGATATAATTATCTTGCATGTTGACAAGAATTTCAGCATAGTTTATCTTGCATTTAGGGGGCAGAAATAGTCCACCATACAAAGGCGCGTTTCTAATTTTCTGTTTTCATGCCGAGTGTTCGATTCAGTTGAGCACTTTTTATATATTTTATATTGATACTTCGTCTTTCGTATTTTCTCGAAAACTTTCATTTTTGGAGAATTCACTTTTCATTTTCCTGATTTCATTCGCGCATTCCTCATTAGTTTTTTTCTTTCATTTCGATCGGTTCGTATTCATTGTGCATTCCATCTGTATTGTCCTCGAGATTGGTTGAAGAATCAACGGATCTCAAGGTCTTTATTTTCTCTAGGTTCTCAGTTTTACAAAGGTTCTCGGGGAGACTTACGTTGTATTGTTCATATTTAGAAAAATGTTCGTATTGCTTTGTCATCATTGTCGTCTTTCATTTCTTCGTTTAGAGCCCTTTGAGATGAAGTTTCTGATTCCGGTGTTTCTGGTTCCGGTCCACACTCTTTTGAGTTGTCATACAAAGGAAGCATTCTGGAGAATCTCAGATCGGTATAATTGTTGACGTCTGGATGATTTTGTGTTCTCTGAGGAACATTTTCTGTCTCACTGGATGATGAGTTTCTACGACTTTCATATCCATGCTCCTCCAGATTTTCTTTTAAATAGAATGTGTGTATTTTTTTTCTAAGTATTATATTTCAAATAATTCTGTAGTTTTCATCATTTATAAACACTTAAATTTGTTTATTTTGTACAATCCAAAGACTACTCAATTGACCTGCAAAATCCTTAAAGAATTTAAAATAATTGATAAGATTTAATGAATACTGCTCTAAAATTATATACCTGGTTTCTTATCAATAAAAAATATCTATTGTTCCATGATGTTTAACTATACATAATCATACCTCTCTGACCAGGGTAAAGCTGATTTGTAACTGGAGATGATGCATTTGTTTTCGAAAACCTACAGGAGAGACACTTAACATTCACTGAGTTTTGAATTTTCGCATACCATCACTGTCAGTACCACTTGAAATTGAAATATATTAATGGGCATTTGAATATTGGATTACTTTTCATTTGTCTTGAAGGAGGAAAATCGCGTGTTATATTATTGTGTATTTATCCATATTTACCAGGATTTAAGATAAACCAGCAATCCCATCAGGCTCATAGTGGTAACAGATCCTATCAGAGCGTACGTCACGTTCAAGCCTTCATTCTTGTTTTCCGTACCTTCTCCTACAAATAAAACTACTTATTGCATAAAAGGCAGCTTTAACATGTTATATTGTTTAAATAACAGCATCGTGAAAGGTCGAATAATATTTAGTTTAAATAATGCAGAATACATGTATAGTGCACGTGAAATTCTAGGTAAACAAAAGCATTTATTTTTTCTACATTGGTCTAAAAATAAATGCTTCCAGATTGATACAATTAATTATGAAATGTTACATCACCTGCCTCAGAACATTCAGGTGAATATTACATTTATTTTTTCTACTTTGTACTAAAATAGATTGCTAAAACACTTGCTGTGGCCTTCAAACCGACATTTAGATATATCGACGACGAATTGTCAATTAACAATGGCTATTTCCATTCTTATGTCGATACGATATATCCTGGTGAGCTTGAGATTAAAGATACCACAGAGTCTGACACATCTATTTCATATTTGGATATTTTACTTGAAAAAGACGTTAATGGTAATCTGACAATCAAGCTTTATGATAAACGTGGTGACTTTAACTTTTCAATCGTCAACTTCCCCTTACTTACGCAGCAATATACCTTCATTACCTGCATACGGGGTTTATATCTCTCTGTTAATTCGGTACTCAAGAGCATGCTCTAGGTATGAACAATTTCTAAAACGAGTTAAGTTATTGACAAACAAGTTGATGAAACAAGATATCAACAGTCTCGTTTAAAGTCGTCATTTCTTAAGTTTTATGGTCGATACAATGACCTTGTCAGCAAATACAATTTATCATTAAGTCAAATGCTGACTGACTTTTTTCATACTAATTGTTAGGCCATTGATGAAACAAGAACATCAACAGTCTCGTTTAAAGTCGTCATTTCGTAAGTTCTATGGTCGATACAATGACCTTGTCAGCAAATACAATTTATCATTAAGTCAAATGCTGACTTACGTTTTTCATAATAATTGTTAGACCATTATTTACACACTGAATTTTAGGCGGATTTTTCTGTTATTTCCTGATCATGTCATTGAATTTTAGGCGGATTTTTCTGTTATTTCCTGATCATGACAAGGTGTGACCAGTCGACAGGCGATGCTCACTCCTCCATGGCACCTGATCCCACCTCTGATGTTTTAGAGGTCCGCGTTTGCTCTGCTCCTATTTTGTATTGTTTAATGGACTTTTGAGCTTGAGTACTGTTCGTTATCTCCATATATTTCATTGATAATGTATTATTTTATCAGATAGAGACCTCACCATATACCGGTGAAAGGCTTCAAATTTAACTCCGCACTCAGGGCCATTGAGCAGTGGGGATTCTTTATCGTGCCAACGCCTGCCGTGACACGGGACCTCAGTTTTTGAAGGTCTCATCCGAAAGACCCGTGACTTTTACTTCTAATGTCGTGCACTTGGCTATGGAACAGTCACTACCAATGTTTACATAACCCATCAAAATATAATATTCACTTCGCCCTTCGGGCTTGGTTAATTGTACTCCTCGGGTGGCTAAATCATCAGAATTGTATAGTATCTTTCACATTGGCATCCCACGTAAAACTGCCATAATTTGTTACCAAATGTTGCATATAAATGTACACTAAGTATGTTTACAAACATACTACATATATATAGGTATTAGATACAGATTTATATATATTGATTAAGTATAATAACCTTATGAAGTTGTTTATTGAAGTATTTGATGGATACATATTTTATGAATGAAATGTTTAAAGTTGCCATTCATTTCTTCAGAGCTAATTTGTAAATAAATACTTTTGATTATAATTACCAGTATTCGTATTCGGACAGCCATTTATTGGATCACATATTCCTGCTATACAGTTACACTGTGACTGACAGAGTCTTCCATAAAAACCTTTAAGGCATTTTCCTGTGCAGTTTAATCCATAACTACCCACTGGACACTCTGAAATAAGCATGTCGCCATGAACAGCGCCCCAAGAACTCCGAATATGTACAAAATAGAATCTACAGATTTCATGCAAGGCTATCACATTAAATATAATTAGTATACAGTGAAAAATTGTTTTTTAACGATTTTTAACATTTCATAACCTGCCCACAACAGATTCAATCTACATGACGTTGGAATGCTCATTGATGAAATGCAATTCTAGGAAAAAGGGAAACTTTCGCACCGTTTTGCTTCCCTATTACCCATTTTTCAAGTGGGCGAATTTAAAACGCGACGAATTCATCGAAGACAGCATTTTCCCTGAGATAAAATTGTGACCTTAGGCATTTGTGCAAGATACCAGAGTGTGGTGTTTTTCCTAAATAATCCTATATGAATTGTCAATTTCACATTTTTTGTACCATATCTATAGTGGATTCCGAAACTTCATAAAAATCCTTACAAAGATACATAGCGAGTTCCAGTAAATGTTCTACCAAGCCTCTTTCTTTACTCCTCACTAAAATATTAACAGTAGTGAAGGAGAAACTTCAGGAGTACTGTACAACAATATATTATTAGCAGACCTATTTTTGTATTCATATGAAGAAGAATTTGTTCAAAATCTCATACGTGAAAAAAGAAAACACTTGCTGTGGCCTTCCACTCGACATTTAGATATATCGACGACGAATTGTCAATTAACAATGGTTAATTCCATTCTTTTATCGATACGATATATCTCAGTGAGCATGAAATAAAAGATACCACAGAGTCTGACACATCCGTTTCATGTTTGAATATTTTACTAGACAAAGACGTCAATGGTAATCTAACAACCAAACTTTATGATAAACGTGCATGATGACTTTAACTTTTCAATCGTCAACTTCCCCTTACTTACGCAGCAATATACCTTCATTACCTGCATACGGGGTTTATATCTCTCTGTTAATTCGGTACTCAAGAGCATGCTCTAGGTATGAACAATTTCTAAAACGAGTTAAGTTATTGACAAACAAGTTGATGAAACAAGATATCAACAGTCTCGTTTAAAGTCGTCATTTCGTAAGTTCTATGGTCGATACAATAACCTTGTCAGCAAATACAATTCATCATTAAGTCAAATGCTGACTGACGTTTTTCATACTAATTGTTAGGCCATTGATGAAACAAGAATATCAAGAGTTTCGTTTAAAGTCGTCATTTCGTAAGTTCTATGGTCGATACAATGACCTTGTCAGCAAATACAATGAAATATATGGAGATAACGAACAGTATTCAAGCTCAAAAGTCCATTAATCAATACAAAATAGGAGCAGAGCAAACACGGACCTCCAAACATCAGAGGTTGGATCAGGTGCCATGGAGGAGTGAGCATCCCCTGCCGACTGGTCACACCCGCCGTGTGCTCCTTGTCATGATCGGAAAATAACGGAAAAATCCGTCGACAATTCAGTGTGTAAATAATGGCCTAACAATTAGTGTGAAAAACGTCAGTCAGCATTTGACTCAATGATAAATTGTATTTGCTGACAAGGTCATTGTATCGACCATAGAACTTGAAACGAAATGATGACTTTAAACGAGACAGCTGATATTCTTGTTTCATCAACTTATTTGTCAATAATTTACCTCTTTTTAGGAATTGTACATTCGTAGAGCATGCTCTTGCGTATCGAATCAACTGAGAGATATATACCCCGTATGCAGGTGATGAAGGCATATTGCTGCATAAGTAAGGGAAGTTGACGATTTAAAAGTTAAAGTCATCACGTTTATCATAAAACTTGGTTGTTAGATTACCATTAACGTCTTTTTCAAGTAAAATATCCAACTATTAAACAGATGTGTCAGACTCTGTAGTATCTTTTATCTCAAGTTCACAAGGATACATCGTATCGACATAAGAATGGAAATAGCCATTGTTAATTGACAATACGTCGTCGATATATCTAAATGTCGAGTTGAAGGCCACAGCAAGTGTTTTCTTCTTTTCACGTACAAGATTTTGGACAAATTCTGCTTCATATGAATACAAAAAAAAGTCTGCTAATAATGGGCCGCAATTGGTACCCATGGGAATTCCAATAGATTGTTGGAAGACCTGGTCTCCAAAAACCACATAGATATTGTCAATCAGAAACTCAAGCAGATTTTTAATGTCAACTTCAGAGTACTTGTGTGAACAATCAGAATGTTTTTTAACAAAATAATTTTGCAAATGACCAATGACAAGGTACATGTAGACAAGGTACATGGAAGTATATTTACGAGTTCCATTTTTATTGAAAAAGCAGCTGTCAATGATATCAAAAAGCCTGGACTTTAATTTACCATGGGGAAAGGTTGTGTACAAAGTTGAAAAGTCGTAAGTTTTTAAGCTGTTGATTTTTGTAAAATCTTGTGATTTCAAATTTTCCAAAAGTTCCTTAGAATTTTTAAAATTTAAAACTTTCTTTAAAATTTCTTTAAATTTTTAATTTATCATTAAGTCAAATGCTGACTTACGTTTTTCATAATAATTGTTAGATCATTATTTACACACTGAATTTTAGGCGGATTTTTCTGTTATTTCCTGATCATGACATTGAATTTTAGGCGGATTTTTCTGTTATTTCCTGATCATGACAAGGTGTGACCAGTCGGCAGGGGGTGCTCACTTCTCCATGGCACCTGATCCCACCTCTGATGTTTTAGAGGTCCGTGTTTGCTCTGCTCCTATTTTGTATTGTTTAATGGACTTTTGAGCTTGAATACTGTTCGTTATCTCCATACATTTCATTCTTATGGACGCCTTTTGATGAAAATTGGAATAAACGTTTGACAGAAACCAAAATATATACAAGCAAGAAATATTTTACAAATATTTCAATTCTTCTTTTCAATGGTATATTAATATATTAATTGTAGGTTTACCCGGGGCAGTCGAAATCAGATATTGAAATATGTAGCACGTATGTTCAAACTCCCGGTGGACTCATAGTAAGAGCGAAAATAATTAAAATTATGAAAAACCACACATTTAAGTGAAACCCCTCTCTAAACAAATTTTGACCTGCACTTCATGCGAATGTCTGCATACCGGTAAGAATACTGGTTCCGTTGTTCTTGAAAAGAATTTTTTTTTTACTTTATGTCATTACTAATTAGAATTAAGTATTCTTATAGAAAAGTGTACAATCACTGACTGTTCGTGAAGCCTCAGGTAGTGGAACGACGTCTGTTAAAGAAAACTTAGGATTAAGTAAGACATTGGTTAGACGTGGCTGACAAAGATTTTCCTTTTCCATTGTACTTGTAAGTTAAACTTACATGATGTAACCTTATTTATGAAAACCAGCAGTCAAGACCTGATAATTGATTATTGATTGTTCCTCTTGCCCTAGACGAAGTTTAGAGTGATCCCTATTTTTCCTATTCAGGTGTGTATAACGCGATAAACTGCATCACAGATTATTAAATATTACCTCGATAAAAAAGGTTTTTGATATTCTTATGAATTATGATGTAAACAAAAATAGAAGAAGGTTTTGCTCACCTAGACAATCCCCCTGCGTGCTTTGGTAAAAATTGAGACAGCACCTGTAAATATTTCAAATAAAACTTCAACAACCGATTTAATTGTATTTGATTATATTTAATCACATACAATTAATCAAGAATAAACATTTTCAAAAGCCATCAATAACAAACCTCTCTCCACATAATTTACTACAATCAGTTTTTGTAAAGATGTATATGACAATTAAATAACACAATATCCGTCTCCTGATTTTTATCATTTTCATGTTGATCAGAATATCAAAATCGTTTAAATTATAGGTCCTAGTCTAGACATAAATTAACGTACCAAACACTTTCTATTTTCCTGATTTTCCCTCTTCCTTTGTTATTGAAAATGCAGAGTACTGAGTTTCCATTCAAACTTATTTACTTGGTACAAATGAACATATTTATGGTCAATTTAAGGAAGTGTACATGTAAAATAAATACGTTGGACGTTTAATTTTTTCGGAAATGTTTCTGCAATTGGTTTCGACCCGGTGTAAAGGAATTTGAATAACACTTGGGAGTATGAAATCAGAGATTCTAACTTATTTCTGTATACAGATGTACTCCTTATCAGCACCTATATCTTTCGCAATGGCCGTTATGTCTACATCAATATTAAAAATGATTTTTCTTGTACTTCTCTCATTTCCGTTTTTTAATAGTTACAAAAATTATATTTGTTATGTATTTAGAATAAATGTTGAATCCGTGTAGAATTTCATATGCGCTGTTCCAATGCTGAAATATTGATATGAAACATGTTCATAGACGTATGTTCTATTGATAGGAATTGCTTGCTCCACTTTATCCTTCCCTGTTTTTTTTTTCAGGGATCCACATTTTGCCCTGTTTGGATTCGAACTTTTGAAAGGATTTATAGATATCAATCATAGTTGATCACATGCAATTCGTTATCTTCAATATCCCTTCGCAACAAAGTAGGTTATATAATATATATATAATGTGCATATGACCCCAGGGTGAGGGGTTCTGGAGTTAGTGCGGAACTCTAATGATCATATGTGAAAATGCATACATTCTTTTAAAATCTTCTTTTCTACCCC